>NC_048307.1:38279527-38350410 GCF_013100865.1 Trachemys scripta elegans
CCCCCCCCCCCCCCCCCCCCCCGAAAATGAAAACCACCTCCCAGGCTGACCAGGGTGCCTAGTGACTGCACTGTGTGTGTGACCTGCTGCTGAACCTGCCCCCGTGTCTGTACCGACCCCCTTCCCCCCCCCCCCTTCCAACAGACTGTCCTCTAAAAAACCATGATGGAAACAGTAATTAACAGAAACATATTTTTTATTAGCAACTAGACAGGGGATGAAACTGGGATGGGGGCTTGGGTGAGGCGGGAAGGAAAGGACTTATCAAATTTTGGGGAATGACAGCCTTCTGCCACTTGAGCAGTCTGCAGGGGTAGAGTGACAGTTTTCACTGACTCTGCAGCCCCTCCTTCTTGGGACTTTGTGGCAGGGGACGGTGGTTACAGAGAGACTGCAGCGGGGCTCTATCCTCCTGCCTCCGGTCCAGCAGAACATCCACAAGGCGCCGGAGCGTGTCTGTTTGCTCCCTCATTAGTCCAAGCAGCGTTTGAGTCGCCTGCTGGTCTTCCTGCCATCACCTCTCCTCCCGTTCGCTGTGTGCTCGCTGGTGTTGGGACATGTTCTCCCTCCACTCAGTCTGCAGGGTTGCCTCGGCTCGGGAGCAGCCCATAAGTTCTGAGAACATGTCGTCCCGTGTCCTTTTCTTTCTACACCTAATCTGCACCAGCCTCTGGGAGTCTGATGACCGGGTAGGTCGGGAGACAGTCACAGCTGTGGGATGGAAAAAAGGGAGTGAATTCCTCAGAAAGATAAATTTTTTGGTGAACAAAGAAAATAGTATTTCTCTGTGAACAAGACCATTCACAGCACCTATCACATGCGTACTCAGGACAAGGTCGAATTTTCAGCCTTCGCATTCAGTCCCTGTGGTCTTGCAGTGCAGATCACAGAAGCGGAACAGGACAGCAGAATTTGAGTAGCAGGCTGACATGGTAAGCCGTAGACTTGTGACACCTTAAAACTTTAATAATAGCACTCCCCTACTTTCACGTTCAAAGCAATGCTCCTAGCGTTGGCCAGTTCCTGCTCCCAGCAATCCGGCAAGCATGAACTCTGCCCCTGTCCCACCCCCTCGCAGCTATCCCCGGGAAAGATCCCTCTATGCTGACCCTCTTCCGCCTCCACCGCATGGCTGTAAACCGCCGGTTACAGTTCTGTAAAGGAATAGGCAAGCAGTCCCAATACTAACATTCCCCTAATTCAAAGCAGGTCACCATGAGCGACATCACTCTGATGCGGATTTCAGACAGCGACAAAGAATGCATACTTCGTGAAAGCCTGCAAAGACCAGGGCCGTATGCCGCCATGCTGTGTAAGGCAATGATACCAGAGTACTTGATGATAGCCTGGCGCGGAAACGTTTCATACTACGGAGGACACAACAAGGCCGCTCTCCCAAGGAACCTCATGCAAAGGCTTTCCAATTACCTCCAGGAGAGCTTCATGGAGATGTCCCATGAGGATTTCTGCTCTGTCCCCGGACATATAGACCGAATTTTACTGTAGCTGCACTGGCAAGGACTAAACAGTAGAGCGCCTAGGGCAAACCAATCAAGATATACCGGACATTGTTAGATTTTTGCAGCAGTTGCACTGCCAAAGACTAAAACTTCAAGTGCCTAGGACAATCTAATCATGAAAAACCCACAGTTAATATTAATGTTCTGTTCAAAATAAATGTTTACATGTTTAAAACACTTACCGGCTGATCCTTCCCCTGATTCTGGGTCCGGGTTAACGCCTGGGGACGGTTGGTAGGGGATCTCTGTGAGGGTGATGAAGAGATCCTGGCTGTCTGGGAAATCAGCGTTGTAAGCGCTGTCGACTGCCTCGTCCTCCTCATCTCCTTCCTCATCTTCCCCGTCCACTACCATCTCCGAGGAAGCGGGCGTCGACAATATCCCATCCTCAGAGTCCACAGTCAGTGGTGGGGTAGTGGTGGCGACCGCACCTAGGATGGAATGCAGTGCCTCATAGAAACGGCATGTCTGGGGCTGGGATCCGGAGCGTCCGTTTGCCTCTTTGGTCTTCTGGTACCCTTGTCTCACCTCCTTGATTTTTCACGCGGCACTGCATTGCATCCCGGCTGTATCCTCTCTCTGTCATGGCTTTGGAGATCTTCTCGTAGATCTTTGCATTCCGTCTTTTCGATCGCAGCTCCGAAAGCACGGACTCATCACCCCACACAGCGATCAGATCCAAGACTTCCCGATCAGTCCATGCTGGGGCCCTCTTTCTATTCTGAGATTGCATGGCCATCTCTGCTGGAGAGCTCTGCATTGTTGCCAGTGCTGCTGAGCTTGTCACGATGTCCAAACAGGAAATGAGATTCAAACTGCCCAGACAGGAAAAGGAATTCAAATTTTCCCGGGGCTTTTCCTGTGTGGCTGGTCAGAGCATCCGAGCTCGGACTGCTGTCCAGAGCGTCAACAGAGTGGTGCACTGTGGGATAGCTCCCGGAGCTATTAGCGTCGATTTCCATCCACACCTACCCTAATTCGACCTGGCCATGTCGAATTTAGCGCTACTCCCCTCGTTGGGGAGGAGTACCGAAGTCGAATTTAAGAGACCTCTATGTCGAACTACATAGCTTTGTTGTGTGGACGGGTGCAGAGTTAAATCAAATTAACGCTGCTAAATTCGACATAACCTCCTAGTGTAGACCAGGCCTTACTGTCCGTGGCAGCGTTGGAACTGCGTTTTGCTTGCTTGCAAGTGTTCCCTTAGCCTATTACAAAACAAAAATAGGGTAGGACTAAGTAATTAATTTATTGTTGTTGGTAGTTCTCCCCTCACCCCGCCTTGGGCTTCAGGGAATGCCTCAAGCCCAAGGATTTAAATCTTGCAATGTAGGCAGAAAGCCAATAGCAATCCCCACGACTCGCACCTGAGGTGTCTAGGAAAGGTGCATCAGTCTGAGCCCTGCAAGATTTGCAAGGCTTTCAAGCCCAGAACTAGAAAGGAATGCAACTTCCATTTGAAACCTGTGTTAATGGAAGCCACACTCGGTCCAGCGGCACCGGACCACCAAGGTCAGAGCTCAAGCTTGGTGCGGAGTGCCCTGGCATTGGTCCGTGAATTGGTACTGAGGAAGGACTATGGTGCGAGAGACCCTCGGTACTAAAGATCCCCGGCACCGCAGCAAGGAGCAGCGGTCCAGCACCGGTCAACATCTCCAGTGCCCCACAAGCGCCATAAGAAGGCGGACAGAGGGCGCTCTCCTCAGAGAGTGAGACCAGCAGGGGAGACTTTGCTGCCCCAGAGGAAGGCCTCAACTTCCAAGCAGCAAGATCTCATGCCATTGACTCCGGCGCTCCAGGTGGCACTGTTGAGCCTAGCACTCAGTGACTGACCAGCAGATCAGTGCCTGGTGGAGGCGTTGGAGCCCCCCTTGACCCCAGACACTTGAGGCTGCCAAGGAGCTTATAGAAATTACTGTGCCTCAGCCCCTTGCTGTTAGAGAGAAGCTTCTGGCACCGCCTAGACGGGTGCCATCAAGCCCATGATGATGAGGCTCTCCTCATTGCCAGACCGGCACTGTTCCCGGTCTCCATCTCCGCAATAGTGCCCGGCACCGGCCTCGGTACAAGATTCCCTGGCGCCGGGAGTGCAACAATCTGTGTCTCCGGCACTGAGGAGTTGGCACCAAACAAACACCCTTGCTGGGCCGGCACCGAGACACAGCACCAGAGCACAGCAGCTGTTCTTCGGCACCAGACACGTGGCACTGTCTCGGTCATGGGACAGCCAGTGCGGATCCTCAACGTGATCGTCGCGGCACCGATCCCCGACTTCGTCTTCTCGGCATCGACTGCCTGCTCAGGAATGGTTGCCATCACCGTGGTCATCGCTCTCAGGATCCTCAGACTCTGATGCTGACTCCTATTACTCGTGGTGCAGTAGACATAGGTTGGATAAGCACCGGAGACATGCTTAGTTGGCCTGGCAGCCACAGTGGCTACCCGTCACGCAATGGCCCTTCTGGACTCCCTGGGCTTACCATCAGGTCCAGGGTACCCCTTCGAGGGTTTCTAGGTTGGTGGCGTCGGGACGTCATCCTTCCCAGTTACCGATGGATAGACCTGCTCCTCTGGTTACAGAGGTGACCCTGTCCAGACTGCTCCCTCATACTACAGAGGAGACAGCGGAGACCCTCCCATAGCCCAGGTCACATCTGTCGAACCACTGGACAAGTCCAGTGCAACCCAGGGGCAATCAGGGCGCACAGAGGGGCACGGGGACCCAGTACTCCCACTTGCTTCCTAGTCATCCTCACCTGATGAGGCGGTGGTAGGAGCGTCAGCTTCAGGTCATCTGCCCATTGACCACAGGGTGCACCAGGACCTGCTCCACCGCATTGCCCGTAACATGGGTCTACAGGTGGAGGAAATCCATTGAGTCAGAGGACGCGATGGTGGACATTCTCGCCCCAGGAGAGTTAAGTTGTTTGGTATTCGCCAACCCTATGGTGGGCCGTTTCCTTAAGGGCATGGAATGGCTATGTCCACAGTCCGTCCACCTGCTTGGGACCTCAATCTGGTTCTAGCTAGACTAATGGGGGGGCCCCCTTCGAGCCACTGGCTACATGCTCCCTTCTGTATCTCTCATGGAAGGTGGCATTTCTGGTTGCCATCACATCGGCCAGGAGGGTGTCAGAGTTAAAAGTGTTAACCTCCGCCTCCTCTCCCACCCCACCCCCGCCCCCTCAAGGACAAAGTACAGCTCAGGCCGCACCCAGCCTTCCTGCCCAAGGTGGTATCCCAATTCCACGTCGGCCAAGTCATTTTTCTACCAGTTTTCTTTCCCAAGCCACATGCTAATGCACAGGAGCAGATGCTTCACTTGCTAGATGTGCAGAGAGCACTAGCATTCTACATTGAGCGCATAAAGCCTTTCAGGAAGTCAAACCAACTGTTTGTAGCAGTGGCAGACTGCATGAAGGGGCTTCTGGTCTCCTCACAACGCATTTCTTCCCAGATCATGGACTGCATCCGTACCTGTTATGACCTTGCCAAGTTCCTAGCCCTGGCTATTATGGCCCACTCGATACAAGCTCAAGCCTTGTCCACTGCTTTCCTGGCCCAGGTGCCCATCCAGGAAATCTGCAGAGCGGTAACCTGCTCCCCGGTGCACACGTTTACCACCCACTATGCCATCACCATGCATTCTAGAGACGGCTCAGCTTTCGGCAGAGCAGGTCTCCAAACAGTGATTCCTTAACTCCAACTCCACCCCTATGGGAGAGCTTGTGAGTCATCTGATTGGAATCGACATGAACAAACACTTGAAGAAGAAAAGACGGTTACTCACCTTCTTGTAACTGCTGTTCTTTGAAATGTGGTGGTCTCGTCAATTCCAATACCCACCCTCTTTCCCCTCTGTCGGAGTAGCCGGCAAGAAGGAACTGAAGGGGGGTCAGGTCGGCAGGGTCATATATTGAGCGCCATGAGGGTGCCACTCCAGGGGTTCCCTAGCCGACCCGATGGGAGCTGCTGAGGGAAGAGGTTTCCGATGACAGGGCATGTGGCACGCACACGGCTGATTTGGAATGGATGTGAACAACATATCTCGAAGAACAACAATTATAAGAAGGTGAGTAACTGTCCTTTCTTCTTTTTTTTTTTTTTTTTATTTTATTTTATTTTTTTAACAACCATCCACAGTTTTGCAGGTGAAATACATTTAATTTATATATCTGGCTACCTGGTTGTTCCTGAAAATCAAGCAATTAAATATATAAACTATATCACGTGCATCTGCCATTATTTGTGCCTGCAAAATCAGTCTGGGATGATGCTGTTCTCCAAATCAGGCCTTAAATCTTTAAACGTTATCAGTCATAATCAGCAATAAAAACTTAAACTGTTCGGTAAGATGCATTCTAAATAAATCAACTTCTTTAGCCCTTCCGCACTAGTTTGTCCTATGTGTTTTGTTTAATTCAGTCTGGACCCAAGCATTTTTGGTGGGACCATGCCTTAGCGGGGATGGTGTAGCATCTGTGTGTATGGCTTTGCTGGTGGGATGTGGGAACTAAATGTAGAATGTTCTAAAATTTTATTTCCTTTTAAAGACTGCATTATTTATAAAATAACAACAACAACAACAAAAGGCATAATTGGTGGATCATTTGAATTCCCTACTGTATAGTGGTGCCCCTGGGGACTTTTTACTACATTCTCTCCTCACTAGGGGATTTTACTTTATTGTCTCATGAATTGAACTGTTTAGACTGTTCACATTCCCTTTATTCTGTTAGTTCAAAGATCTCCAGTGTGCTCATCCATCTTGGAGAAGCAATTCTGATCTGCTTCATGACAAAGGCAGGGCAGGTTGCATTGTCAATAGAAGACACCAGCAGTGTATCTCCCGCTTCTCCGCACCTTGTCTTAGGCCTGGTCTACACTACAGGATAGGTCAAATTTAGCCGTGTTAGGTCGATTTTAAAAATGAATGCATCCACACAACCAACCCCATTCCGTCGACCTAAACGGCTCTAAAATCGACTTCTGTACTCCTCCCTGGTGAGAGGAGTAGCACTAAAATCGACTTTGCTAGGTCGAATTTAGGGTAGTACAAATGCAAATCGACGGTATTGGCCTCCAGGAGCTATCTCAGAGTTCTCCGTTGTGAATGCTCTGGACAGCACTTTGATCTCCGATGTACTAGCCAGGTACACAGGAAAAGCCCCGGGAACTTTTGAATTTCATTTCCTGTTGGGTCAGCATGGCGAACTCAGCAGCACAGGTGACCATGCAGTCCCCCCAGAATCGTAGAACGTAGAATGTTTCTACGCTCCCCCTATCATCTCCGTCCCTGAGACTATCGCAGATCAGAAGGTGAAAAAAATGCCCTCGCGATGACGTTTTCTGAGCTTATGCAGTCCTCCCACACTGATAAGGCACAGCTTAATGCATGGAGGCATTCAGTGGCAGAGGCCAGGAAAGAATTAAGTGAGCACGAAGAGCGGAAGCAGGACACGATGCTGAAGCTAATGGGGGGGAGCAAACCGACATCATGAAGCATCTGTTGGAGCTGCAGGAAAGCCAACAAGAGCACAGATCCCCGCTGCATCCACTGTATAACCCCCCCATCCTCCTCCCCGTGTTCCATAGTCTCCTCACCCAGATGCCCAAGAACGCGGGGAGGGGGGGGAAGGCTCTGGACACCCAGCCACTCCACTCCAGAGGATGGCCCAGGTAACAGAAGGCTGTCATTCAAACAGTTTGATTTTTAGTGTGGCTACAATAGGCAATGTGGCCTTGTCCGTCCCTCGTCCTCACCCCACCCGGGCTACCTTGTCCGGTTTCTCATATTTTTTTAATTAATAAAGAAAGAATGCTTGGTTTCAAAACAATAGTTACTTTATTTCGAAGGTGGGAGGGTGATTGGCTTACAGGGAATTAAAATCAACAAAGGGGGCGGGTTTGCATCAAGGAGAAACACACACAACTGTCACACCGAAGCCTGGCCAGTCATGAAACTGGTTTTCAAAGCCTCTCTAATGCGCAGCGCGCCTTGCTGTGCTCTTTTAATTGCCCTTGTGTCTAGTGCAAAACGATTGTCTGCCGTTGCTTTCATGGAGGGAGGGGCAAGTACCCCAAACCACCCGCGACAATGTTTTTGCCCCATCAGGCATTGGGAGCTTAACCCAGAATTCCAATGGGCGGTGGAGACTGCGGGAACTGTGGGATAGCTACCCACAGTGCACCGCTCCGTAAGTCGATGCTAGCCAAGGTAGTGAGGATGCACTGACTACTTAATGCGCTTAGTGTGGACATATGCAATCGACTGTATAAAATCAATTTTTAAAAATCGACTTCTATAAAATGGACCTAATTTCGTAGTGTAGACATATCCTTAGAATGACCAGGAGCATCAACTGACCCCATCTTGAATGTGACAGGAAATCATCACAGTCATGCCCAGTGATCTTGAGGATGCGTGCATGTTGTCTATGCATCTGCAGTATTATCTAATCATTTGCATCCTCTTATGTACTATCTTCACCGTCACCTTGAAAATTCTTTCTGTTTCTGTTTGCCCAATAGACATGAGCAGCAACCTCCCCTCCCAGGTATTATTTATTGCAGGTCTGCCCTGCTGCTTGCCGGAATCAGCTTATTTCTCTTTCCTTTGGAAAGTAGGCAGTTGTCTGCATTCCCAGAAATTGCAGATGCCATGGAAGGATGAAAGTGTGTCAGGAATGACATCCAGCATTGCTGGGGAAAGGTCAATTCCTCTGCAAGTAGATCCAGGCTTTGTTAACTTGATTTATATCCTCTAGGGTATCATAATGTGTGTTTCAAAATGTGCAGTACATTGCATAGGATGTGGGGGTGTATGTGCGTTTTTATTGTATGGCATCCAAACTTGTAAGGGCTTCAGGCTTTTCCATAGTGCTATGCTGCCTAAGCAACAGAGCATGAAGAGCAGGTATCTTTGCTGTCAATATTGCAATGTCCGATCCACACTGAGTAACCTAGGGCCTTTGCAGAACTGATGAACTTTTTGTCTTTTAATCTGTGACTGAAATGTAATTAACACAGTAGGTGTGTATAAACCCTATGTGTCTTGCTTAAACTGAATTGTACTATACTGAGGCATATGGATAGAATATGTTCAGGAACTTTGTTGTAGCCCTGGTATTTTTATGCTAATCAAAAGCATCTTCCCATTGTAATACAACATCATAAACTATAAGGTAAGCAGACATGATTATAATTTGTGTCCTGTTATTTAATTCCTAATATAGTGTGTTGTGTTTTGTTTTCTTTTTCACTTAAAGGTATGGATGATAAAAATGCAACAAAACTTAATGAACTGATTCAAATTGGGTAAGTGAGAATTTTTTTCGCAACTAATAAAAGCAGACCATAAAGCAACTTGATTGCTGACTTGATGGCCCAGTGCAGAGAGCATTTATTACTTTGTAAGGGCTGTAATTTGATTTAATATGCTGAAAAATATGAAATAACCTTGTTTCATATTTTCCCCTACCTTTTCCTGAGAGGCAAACTAATTTAAATAAACTTTACCCCTGGTGTATTTACTAAAATATTCCCTGATAGTGTGAATGCTTTGTAGAAGATGTCTTCAAAAAAAAAAATTGATTTGAATGTACAGAATATGACTTTCAGCACTACTGTGGTTTTAGGCCTTCACACAGCTCTGCCAATGTACCTTAGGCCCTGATCCTGTTAACACTTATGGATATACTTAGCTGTAAGCACAAGTAGTCTCCTTGACTTCAAGCAGGATTGGGGCCTCATTCCTGAACTTCACTATCCCCTGGATTATATAAGTGGTAGGCAGTTCTACTACTTTTTAGAAATTAATGCATGAAATACTTCTTGGGAGGTGGAGGGAGGATTAAATAATTTAATTGTTCTGCTTTTCAATGCTGACAGTTTCTTCGAATCCTTTCCTTGTATACAGTCAGCATGAACCTTACAACGGAGCATTTGACCTTAATCTTAATGACCTCCCCTCTCCGGGTGCACTTCTTTTGTAAGACTTGCAATAGGCTCACAGATCTTGGAATAGCCTGTTGGCTGTTCTCTAGATAGTTTGCTTCTGTCTGTTAAAATTAGAGCAAAAGTGATGTGCTAAAAATTGCCACTTGGGTTTGATCTTGTGTGCCAGCCATGTAATTTTACATATAATCCTTTTTTTTAAATTTTGGGATTTTTAGTCTGCTTTACTTTTTTTCTTCCCATCACTATTTTGCTTTTATAGCCATTTTTGTGCTCTTGCACGTATGTTCAGTTAAACATTTTTTAATAAGCATAACTGTATTAGTGTGTATGAACAGTTTCACCAGTTGTAGGCCTATTTAGATACTGTATTTGTGCTAAGAGAGTACTAGTTATATTTTTAGCTCTTAGGCATTTCTAAATGGCTCATTACTCCAACACCTAAACTTTAGGACATAGGTATATATGGTGGATTGGAGATCTCTTATAAAGTCAGTGTCATCCAAGCACTCTGACCAGCACAACATGATGACAAGAACATGCTCATTTTTAGCAAATTTAGGCCCCAGTCCTGTAGCGTGGTGTTTACAGGTTCAGGGGTTTTCTTGTCAGTGTCACTTTGCTGGACTGGGGCCTTAGTTTTCTTTAATCTCATCTGTTCTAACCAAATGATGATTGCCTGGGAGAAAGTTAGATATTTATCTTACAAAGATTTTGTCTCATATCCAAGCATTTCAGAAACATGGATTCTTGCACTTAAATATATTAAAACTCAATCTATTAATATGACCTGGAGTGTAGATAGGTTTTACTTTTCTTATTGGGAAATCCAGCATTATTCACTCTTTGGCAGATGAAATAGCACAGATTGACTCTGCTCTTATCAGGCAGAAGAGGGACATCCTCTTTCTGCCCGAAAAGTTTCCTGTCATTCTGATGAGCAAACTACACAACAGCAGTGTGTAAAATTGTATTTCCATTACCCAAATGGCAGTCTGTGTACATTAATACAGGGAAGATGGATAGAGACACAGTCCCGCAACTCCACATGCACAGTCAAATACAATATGGACTAAAACCTTCTTTCTCCAGCTCACTGTGCTGCTGAAATTACCCCACATGGTGCTAGAAAGCCATAATCACACTCTTAGTTGCAGGCGATCTTTCTCTTCCCCCTTCCCAAACACAACAGGAAACATATATGAAAGTAGATTATCCTCGCAGTCCCCTCATGAGATAGGTAACTATTAGCCTTATTTGACAAGTGTGGAAACTTTGAGATGCTGAGGAATTACCCAGCATGTTACTGGCATAGCTGGGACTTGAACTTAGGGTCTTGACCTCTTTCATTCTACTTAGACCATGCAGCATCTCTGACTTTCTACAAGATCCTCACTCATTATTTATCAAAACTAAATGACTAGATATGTTGGTCAGAATCTTTGCAGCTGAGCTGAAACCTGGGCTGCAAATAGCAAGTATTGATTGGAAACTTAATCCACTAATTATTTCAGACAATTAAGAATCCTTTGCACAAAATGTCACACTTGATTTAGTTACCTTAAAAATCCCAGAAACATCTAGAATTGAGCAAATGTAAAGCTTTTTGCACTGCTGTCAGCAGTTACCTGAAGCCGTGGGGGTCTAGAAAATAGGCCAAAATAGAGCTAATTATAACTTATTTCGGAATGTTGGCATTGCTATACCAGTTCAGACCAGTGGTCTATCTAGTCTTTGCTCCAACAGTGGCCAGCTAGAATCTCTATACTGGGCAACTATGGAACAAAGTATTGTTAAACATTCTTGGGACTCTTCATCACTTTCTAGCCAACCCACACCTCCCTTACAACCTATTTTTATAGTACTGGAGTTGCGTCCCTTGATTGTGTAAAACAGGAGGTACCAAACTGAGAACAGAGCTTTTTGTGTACATGTATTTGTAGAATCATAGAAGATTAGGGTTGGAAGAGACCTCAGGAAGTCCTCTAGTCTAAGTTGCTGCTCAAAGCAGGACCAACCCGAACTAAGTCATCTCAGCCAGGGCTTTGTCAAGCCGGGCCTTAAAAACCTCTAAGGCTAGAGAGTCCACCACCTCCCTAGGTAACCCATTCCAGTGTTTCACCACCCTCTTAGTGAAATAGTTTTTCCTAATATCCAACCTAGACCTTCCCCACTGCAACTTGAGACCATTGCTCCTTGTTCTGCCATCACTGAGAAGAGCCTAGCTCCATCCTCTTTGGAACCCCCCCTTCAGGTAGTTGAAGGCTGCTATCAAATCCCCCCTCACTCTTCTTTTCTGCAGACTAAATAGTCCCAGTTCCCTCAGCCTCTCCTCGTAAGTCATGTGCCCCAGCCCCCTAATTATTTTCGTTGCCCTCTGCTGGACTCTCTCCAATTTTCCCACCTCCTTTATGTAGTGGGGGCCCCAAAACTGGATGCAGTACTCCAGATGTGGCCTCACCAGTGCTGAATAGAAAGCAATAACAACTTCCCTCGATGTGCTGGCAGTGCTCCTACTAATGCAGCCCAATATGCTGTTAGCCTTCTTGGCGACAAGGGCACACTGACTCATATCCAGCTTTTCGTCCACTGTAATCTCCAGGTCCTTTTCTGCAGAACTGCCACTTAGGCAGTCGGTACCCAGCCTGTAGCAGTGCATGGGATTCTTCCATCCTAAGTGAAGGACTTCGCACTTGTTCTTGTTGAACCTCATCAGATTTCTTATGGCCCAATCCTCCAATTTGTCTAGTTCATTCTGGACCCAATCCCTACTACCCTCCAGCAAATCAACCTCTTCCCCCATCTTAGTGTAATCCACAAACTTGCTGAGGGTGCAATTCATCCCATCATCCAGATCATTAATAAAGATGTTGAACAAAACTGGCCCCTGGGTCACTCCGCTTGATACCGGCTGCCAACTAGACATCGAGCTGTTGATCACTACCCGTTGAGCCCAACGATCTAGCCAGCTTTCTATTCACCTTATAGTCCATTCATCCAATCCATATTTCTTTAACTTGCTGGCAAGAATACTGGAGCCAGTATCAAAAGCTTTGCTAAAATCAAGGTATATCACGTCCACTGCTTTCCCCATATCCACAGAGCCAGTTATCTCGTCATAGAAAGCAACCAGGTTAGTCAAGCATGACTTACCCTTGGTAAATCCATGTTGACTGTTCCTGATCACCTTCCTCTTCTCTGAGTGCTTCAAAATGGATTCCTTGAGGACCTGCTGCATGATTTTTCCAGGGACTGAAGTGAGGCTGACCGGTCTGTAGTTCCCTGGATTTTCCTTCTTCCTTTTTTAAAGATGGGCACTATGTTTGCCTTTTTCCAATTGTCCATGACCTCCCCCGATCGCCACAAATTTTCAAAGATAATGGCCAATGGTTCTACAATCACATCGGCCAACTCCCTCATCACCCTTGGATGCAGTGCATCCAGCCCTGTGGACTTGTGTATGTCCAGCTTTTCTAAATAGTCCTTAACCTGTTCTTTCACCACTGAGGGCTACTCGCCTCCTCCCCATATTGCGCTGCCCAGTGCAGAGAGTCTGGGAGCTGACCTTGTCTGTGAAGTCCGAGGCAAAAAAAAGCATTGAGTACTTCAGCTTTTCCCACATCATCTGTCACTAGGCTGCCTCCCCCATTCAGTAAGGGTCCCCACTTTCCCGGACCACCTTCTTGTTGCGAACATACCTGTAGAAACCCTTCTTGTTACCCTTCGTATCCCTTGGTAGCTGCAACTCCAGTTGTGCTTTTGGTCTTCCTGATTACACCCCTGCATGCTTGAGCAATATATTTATACTCCTCCCTAGTCATCTGTCCAAGATTCCACTTCTTGTAATTTTCCTTTTTGTGTTTAAGATCACCGAAGATTTCACTGTTAAGCCAAGCTGGTCGCCTGCCATCTTTGCTGTTCTTTCTGCACATTGGGATGATTGGTTCCTGCGCCCTCAATAAGGCTTCTTTAAAATACAGCCAGCTCTCCTGGACTCCTTTCCCCATCATATTAGCCTCCCAGGGGATCCTGCCAACAGGATCCCGTGAGGGAATCGAAGTCTGCTTTTCTGAAGTCCAGGGTCCGTATTCTGCTGCTCTCCTTTTTTCCTTTGGTCAGGATCCTGAACTCGACCATCTCATGGTCACTGCTGTCCTGGTTGCCACCCACTTCTATTTCCTCTACAAATTCTTCCCCGTTTGTGAGCAGCAGGTCAAGAGGAGCATGGCCCCTGGTTTGTTCCTCTAGTACTTGCACCGGGAAGTTGTGCCCAACACACCAAAAACTTCCTGGATTGTCTGTGCACCGCTGTATTGCTCTCCAGGGTGATTAAATATCAGGGTGATTAAAGTCCCCAATTGGAACCAGGGCCTGTGTTCTGAAATTTTCTGTTAGTTGTCTGAAGAAAGCCTCATCCTGGTCTGATGGTCTATAGCAGACGCCCACCACATCACCCTTGTTGCTCTCGGCTCTAAACTTACCCCAAAGATACTCAACAGGCTTTTCTCCAGTTTTATACTGGATCTCTGAGCAATCATACTGCTATCTTACATACAGTGCAACTCCTCCACCTATTCTCCCCTGCCTGTGCTTCCTGAACAGTTTATACCCATCCATGACAGTGCTCCAGTCATGTGAGTTACCCACCAAGTCTCTGTTGTTCCAATCACATCATATTGTATTAGAGTTGTTAAAAGTGACGCTGGTGGATTTAGCCCCAAAATTTATGTTTTATTTAGTAAATAAAGGTTTTACAAAGCCTAGGCTCAAGAGAAATGTTTCTGTGGATTTTTTAAATACACTGAAGACACATGTGGGGAATTTAAACCTACTCTGGCTGTGTTTTTGTAAATCCAGTGTTAGATGCGTGCTAGTTCATAAGGACTAGACAGCGAAACCAAGTAATCTGTTAGAGGAAGGATGAACCAGTGGGCAGGACCACTAGCCTAGCGTGTGGGAGGTTTATGTTCAAGTCCCCACTCTGCCACAGACATCCTGGGTGAACTTGAGTAAATCTCTTAATCTCTGTGTGCCTCAAGTGTCCACATAGGGCGGTGTGCTAATGTTAAATGTATTAGAGATTGTGTGGTGCTTGGATACTGTGGTAATAGGGGCTGTGTATGTGCGTAGATGGATGTTCTATTTCTAAACTGAGAGAAATTCAAAACAAAATCACCACCACTGGTAATGTGTACAGCATCTCTGACAAATCAAAGAATTCAAATACTTTGATAATGTTAATAGCACAAGTAAGAAATTTTTAATTTTGTGTCCATTTGATGAATGCTTGCATTCTCGGTTAAACTCAGAGGGTTGCTTTGTTTGGTGTAGGAATGGTATTGCAAGGTCCTGTGCTTCAGTTCCCCTTTGATTTCGCTGGGAGTTGGGTGCTTGGGCATACTGTAGGATTAAAATTGATATATTTGACATTCATGTTTGATAACTCTCAATTAATCTTTCAATACCTAAATCAAACTGGAATGTATACTGCAGAAAGCCCTCAAACATCACAAGCTCTATTTCAGCAGATAGGAAATGCTGAGGATGTGAACTAATACTAAAGATTCTTAATCATGTTTTGTGTAATATCGGTTTTTGAATATTCAGCACTTTGTTAGGTTTGGAAACATCCCCGGTTAAAAGAAACCAAGAGCTAAGCAGGAAGAGCATATTTTTAAGATAACTATTTTAGTTGCAGGCTGTTTCTGTTTTGATACTCATTAATCTGTCGTGTTTTTAAATTAATTTACTCCTCCCCCTATCCCTGCTGTGCCATGTGTTTGCATTAGGAATCAACCTTCTTCAGCCATATTTAATTTTACACTAGTTTAAAGTTTCAATAACTGATTATTGGACTCCTTCCAGACATGGTGAATTTCCATGTGAATATATTGGTGTAGCATTCTTCATCTTGTTGCCGGCACAGAATGCCCGAGGAAAGCAACAGCGGGGTTCGTTGCCCGGTGTGCTTCGCGCAATGAACACCAGGGTGGAGAAGCAATCAAAGTTTATTTGAGATCTCAAAGCGGTGCAAGGAGACTGGCACGTCTCAGATCAAGCACACCATCATAAGCAGCTTTTCTCTTTTTTCAGCTAAGCTTTTCCCTTCCTTTTCCCCCCTCCCCCTCCCTTCTTCTATAGCAGTCACATCATCTTGGCGGCTATAAGTCCAGCTTGTTAGTAACTTTTCTTTTAATTATTATCTTGTTCCTTTCCTTTGATTTGTTATTTTGCCTTTTAGCCAGAAGTATGCAGGCCTCATTATTACCGCTTGCACCTGATAACTGGCTGTTACACATTCCAATTTCTGCATCCGGCTTTTGAGGTCGATTAGAGTTTAAACATGGAAGGACTTTGGTTCATTTAGGCCTAGTGCAGGAAGGCTTCATTGACACTCGTGGTCTTCCACCCTCCCGAGTTACCTAGGGTTATGCCTAATGACACCAACAATCTCTCTCTCATCCTTTTAGATTAGCTACCTGAGGTAAATAAATAGTTTTAATGTATAATAATTTGGTGGAGCACAACTTGATTGCTTGCTTCTAAACTGTGGTAGCCCATGAAATACACAGGGCAGCATGATGTGGTCCTCCAGCAGTAGCACTGCCAGCAGTTTTGCCTTTATCTTACTTACTCTATACTTGGTTTATTTTCTTTTCCTTTATTTCCCCTTTCTCTGCTGTCTCTGCAGTTCTTACATCTGATGTATTGCAGAGAGAATCATGCCTAGGATCACATGGTATACTGGTCAGCTGCCCTTATTTTTGTAGCTAGATAAATGTGTACAGTGCCAGAGTGATGTTTCAGTAGCGGTTACTGCTGGCGAGTTATTGCTGCCCAAAGTGTGTCTGAGCAGGTGGCAGACAGCTGAGCAGGAAGCATGGCAGGTAGACCATTATATGTGGCAGGTGCAACATGCATAAATGTTTTGTGGGCAACGCTGTCAAAATTCATAATGCAACAAAAATACAAACAATGACCAATGCTTTTTTCTTCTGCTTGGATCAGTTACATTACATAAGAGATGCAATAAATTGGCAAAAAGTGGTAAAATATTTTAAATGGGTAGGGAGACAGGAAATTAAAAATGAAGACCTAATCTATGGGGGAGGGAGGGTTCCAAAAATCTGATTTTTTTTTTTTTTTTTTTTTTTTAATTGACAAAGTGTGAACCTTATCTTAGAATTTCCTAGCGTTTGGTTTTTTTGGTAAAACTATAGTGATCTGGTAGGGTGGTTGTTACATTTTTACAACCCTAGCTCTGGTTATTAACTTGAAATTATTAAGCTATTTGTGTAGGGTCAATAATGTACCCTTATCTGGACATGGATCAGGCACTTAAACTGAGCTGATGGCTTGTGTGATACAGTTGTACAGCACCAGTAAATTTGTGTGATACTACATTGAAGACACTTGTCTGAGAAATTTTGATTTAATTAAAATCTAGTTACAGGAGCTGATCCTCAGCTATTTTAAATTGTCATAGCAGTTGATGGTGCTATGATAATTTACACCTCCTATGGGGCTTCTCCACATTTTTTCAGATTTGTACCAAAAAGGCCTGATCCATCACTAAGGCTAAGATTTTGTCTCAGATATTTTTAGTAAAAGTCACGGATGGGTCATGGATGATAAACAAAAATTCATGGAAGCCTGTGACCTATCCCTGACTTTTACTAAAAAAATAACTGAGACAAAATGGGGAGGGAGGAGGGTCCAGCACCTACTGCTGCTGGGGCTCCAGGGGGCCACCCATTGTGGCTGAGTGCTGGGGTCCCCTGCCACTTGTGGCTACTCGGAGTTGTGGGCCCACAGCTGGGAGTTCGAGGGTTTGTCCATGGCATCTGGCCAGCTGTGGGGGCCCCGTGCTGCACTGGGGCTGAAGCGGAAAATGTTATGGAGGTCTCTGGAAGTCTCTGATTCTGTGACAAAATCTTAGCCTTATCCATAACCCATTAAATTCAGTGGGAGACTTTCCACTATCTTCAGTGGGCTTTGGATCAGGTTATAAATGCAGGTGTGATTACAATGATGGTTTCCCCTCTTACTACAGTGGAAAACTGAGTGTGTCTACTGAGCAAAAAAAATGATTACCGGGGTGCTGATTGTGTGAATCCATTGTTGTCCCACTTGTCCACATAATGATTTGACATGTCCATGTAGCAGCAATGCATCCACTAGAACCATTCTGGTGCATCCAGGCATAACGCGCCTTACAACCATGATGTGTGTTCTTGCACCTTATCCTATCCAACATGGGTTTCATAAAAGGCTTCTCCCATAATGCCCAGAACTGTCGGTGGGAATGAGGGTTTTTGATGATTACCAAACATGAGGCACTGCATTGTAGGAGGGAGCTGCAGCAGTGTACTGTATGTCTAATGCTTGTACCTTTATGTCCTCATTGGGGAGACTGTACTGATGCAACAGAACCTGATCCAGACCTTGCTTTGCAACCAATACTTATAAAATAGCTGTCCCAGCTGTTGTGTAGACGGAGAGTTCCAAGCAGTGGTTGGTTGTGATATCTTTTTGCCTTGCACAGACAGAATTTTGGGGTAGTCCTGTTGCTGGAAGCATTGTGAATCTCTGGTAAATATTGCTGTAGAATGTTACAAATGTCCTTGAATTCTCTTACTTTGTAAGAGTTACAGTAAAAGACAACCTTGCAGTTCATTTAAGTTTTTGTAGTTACTATTTTGGGGGAAGGAGAAACAATAATAAATATTGAACAAAGATAATATATATCCAGAGCTTTTTGTTGACTGCAGACTCACTAGATCTTTCCAACTCAATTCCTGTTCCAGACAACATGGCCTAGAGCAGAATCCTCAGTGCTGTTATCCCCAGTGTCACTCTTGAGATGGTGGCACTGTGACTAGCACAGACACCTGCAAACTGCTTAGGTCCCCAAATTCCAATGGAAATGGAAATTTGGGTCTCTGATGAAAGGTTGAGTGATTGATATCATACATCTGGTGAGTCAGACACGAGGAGGAGGTTCTATGCTTGCCCAAAGCAAAACTCAAGCGTTTGCCAGCTAAACTCAGGCAAAACAGTCTGATAGAGGCATTCTCAACTGAGTTTGTTGCCTTCTCACACTGTGCACCCTCTAGGAAGATAGATTTCAATCCTTGTGAATGAGGTTCATTCATGCCAGTTTTGTCCTTGTTTGTATTTAACCAGGGTTGCTAAATCACATGCTAGTTTCTTGTAAATCTACTTGTTTGCAGGAGGTTGATTTTTTCAAAAGGACTCTGACTTCATGATCAGTAATATTTGTAGCTAGGATAAGGGGATCAAAACTCATGTTTTGAGGCATAAGATCTCTGCTGTTGTGGTCAGGAAGGAATCCCATCCTTCAACTGTTTCATTGCATAGACAGGCAGGTGTATATTGTGCCCTCCTCTGAGGCTCAGGTATTGGTCACTGCCAGAGACCTGGTGTTAGTCCCTGAGGTCCATCAAATCTAATAGTTGGCGCCAAACAATCCTAAGTTTTGGTTAAATTAAAAAAAAAAAAAGCAGCAATGATATGCTTATAGCAGTTACAATAATTGCATCCGTGTGAAGAAATATCAGTCCTTGCGTACTGTTGGGAAGGCCCCATGGCTGACAGGTCTGCAGCAGACTGAGGGTAGGAAGCATTGTTTCACAGCTTAGCAAGTAGCTTTTGTTTCAAGCAACAAAAGTTTGTTTTTGTTTTTTTTATTTCACTTGAGAGCTTTTAAAAAAAAAAAAAAAATTAAGGAATCAGTCATCACCTCTTGTGTATCACAAAAGTTCATCAAATGATGCCAGTACAAAAGAGCTCTCCTTGCTTCTGACAGCTCAGTGCAAATGAAAATCTACTCTGACAGCTCTGGGAGTTTCTGAATCTGCTGAAACGCACAGCTTAATGGTTCACACATCTGGGCCTACTTCATTATTTGATCTGTTGCATTTCTCCCCTGGCCTGCTTAGTTTCCAGAGCCCCCTTGTTAGCAGCTTTCCCACTTAGCAGCCTAGGTTAGGAACCGTTTACTAGTCCATCTGTCTTCCCTCGATCAAACAAAGAAGGTGGCCCTGCTGTAGGGGCAGCCTCCAGCACTCCTTTGCTTCTTCTCACACTCTGCAGGATCTCCTCTGCACAGTCTAGATTCCCCTTCTGGTTACCACCATCAGCAGCTCAGGGCTCTCAGCCCCTGCATCATGGGCCTGTAACCAGAGAGCAGGACAGCCTAAAGGGAGTGGGGGTGGGGAAAGAGGTTTAAAAGTAACATTTTTCACATAAGGAAAACAAAAATTATCTTCTCAGGAGGCTTATGATTATTGATGTGGTGTTGGAGCCAAAAGACAGTCTAGCCATACTGTAAATGTTTAGTACGCACAGACCCCAACATAAGCAGCTGGGCTTCATTTCTGCTCGAGAGGAGCTTGGTGATGGCCTTCGAGAGGATTCTTTGCATGCTCTCAAATCTAAAGACTCTTCGGAATCTTCAAAGCAGGCCCTGTGGTGCAATCATGGGGGGGAAAGTAAGACACAACAATGGTCTTTTATGGCCACCCCAAAATAAAAAGGCTGGCTTTGAGGATTATCTCTTCCTGCCAAGGTGACAAAGAATTCAGGCCTGTTTTTCATATAGGGTCTCTCATTCAATGGGCAGCCTCTTGTATAGTGCTTCCTGTGAGTCTAGCAGTGCAGAGGTACAAGAGTCACTTCTGTTTCATTTTTAGGAGCCTAAAAGATGGCAAAGGCCTCAACGTGCCCCTGTAAGTCTGGATTTCTGCCCAGCAACCCCTTGCATTCCTGCCCAGTCATGTAGGATTCTTTGTATCCAACTTTTTTACTGAACTATATATATGTTGCTTTAGTCATAGTGCCTATAAATATTTCTCTTTCAAATCTACTTAGGGCCACGACTGTTCGCTACAAAGGGAGAAACCTTCGGATCAAAGCTCCAATGTGCAGGGCACTGAAGAAACTTTGTGACCCAGATGGTACGTAAGAGAAGCTGAAATGGGAAAGAGTTGTAACAGATGATCAGGAGAGCGTGAGTGGCAGTGGGGCTTCTTTGGTGTATGCCTCTCTGGCAAGGGAATTCATGCTATCTCAGGTTCTTTTGGGGCACTGGATGTTCCTGTTCTCTAGTTGCCCCATTCATTTGCATCACCAGTGATACAGCTTTGAGAAAAATCCACTTCTATAGATCTTGAGATCTGATGCTGGCTGCTAAAGTACCATGCAAATAGAGAAATTGGAAAAGAAGTTGCTACGTTGGAGAAAATCCTTTTTGCTTTGCATCTCGGGCTTAGAGCCTGCAACCCGACTTGAACCTGACAGGACCAGACTATGTGTAAGGTTTTGGTCGGGTCAGAAAACAACCTGACCCACTCAGGATCTCTCCTTCTCCTGCCCATGGGGTCAGTGCAGTGGCTTGCGTGTCACACTCTTGCCAGCTGCCACCACCTCACTGTACTAGGTGTGCGCCAAGGAGTTGCAGTGCCTCTCACTCCGCAGTGTGTGCATAGCGCAGCGGGGACGGTAGCTGATAGGAGTAAGGCATGCAGTCACTGCATGCAGCTGCCAGCGTGCCGACCCTACAGGCAGGAGGTGGCGGCACTGACTCAGGTTGGGGGGGAAGGGTCAGTTAATGACTCTATTACGGTTGGGTTGGGTGGTCTTGGGTCCAGTTCAAAACCAGTTCAGGCTTAAAAATTAGGCACAAGCAGACCTTTACTCAGGCTGTTCTGTACTTGTGGATGGCTGTCTTCATCCTAGTGCCAGCAAATGAACAGCTGCATGTTGCTTAGCACTGAACATTTCAGATCTTCTTTACTCTTTCCACCTCAATACAAAGCACACTTTCATCAGCGAGCAATATTAAATGCAATTTAAAGATCTGAACAATTACACTTGTCAGTTCCTAGCCATCTGTGTTTTGACATAGCACTGCTTAATCAACTGTCAGCTCTAGTGCAATTGCAGTGTCCAAAGATAACATTGGTGCATCAGAACTGGAGGTAATCTGAGGAAGTAGGCTCCACTGGTGAATTTGAGCTGCCCAAATGCTCTTATAATGCTTTCCCCACCTACAATTTTTAATTCATCTGCCTGAATATTTAGCTGCCTCTCTGACAGAGTTGCATGTGTCAGGAACACCTGTCTGCTTTGACCCATTGTTTTGCTCTCCTTCTTCCTTTAGGCATTAGTGATGAGGAGGATCAGAAGCCAGTGCGTCTTCCTCTGAGGGTCCCCGTGGAGTTACAGCCACGAAATAATCATGCATGGGCTCGGGTGCAGAGCCTTGCCCAGAACCCACGGCTCAGGTAACCAAGGGCAAGATGGATCTTATATGTTGAAAATGAAGGGAGGAAATGTACAGGTGTGGTACAGGGCACCTTTCCAACTTCATTCCCTCTCATTTGAGGATTTGTCCTCTCCTGGTGCCTGTGGCATTCTATTTGCAAATAGGGTTGCAGAGCGTTAAATCAAAATACTTTCTAATCACCAGTCCAGGACCAGCATGTTTAAATTTGCTGATCCTGAAAGCATTTGTACTTGTCTGACAAAATGCTTGACTCTAGTGCAGTGATTCTCAACCTTTCCAGACTACTGTACCTCTTTCAGGAGTCTGATTTGTCTTGTTTAAGTGAGGTGAGACTTGGGGATACACAATTTCTTTATAAAATCAGACATAAAAATACAAGTGTCACAACATGCTATTACTGAAAAATTGCTTACTTTCTCATTTTGTCTATATGAAATTTTAGTTTGTACTGACTTTGCTAGTGCTTTTTATGTAATCTGTTGTAAAATTAGACAGTCATCTAGATGAGTTGATATACCCCCTGGAAGACTTCTGCCTACCCCCGGGGGTATACATACCCTTGGTTGAGAACCACCTCTCTAGTGGGTCATGTGATATCAGACTTTAAAATATCATTCTGATTACCATTCTGCTTTAAATCCCCTTATTTTGGTTCATGTATGACTTTACCAGCTTCTCTCCTGAACTACTGAAGTTAGATAGCATAGATGACACAAAGCATTAATAAGTGTTGAGGGGATCCAGGTGGATCACTGGCTTGTGGCACTAGCTGTAGTTAAGATGTATTGGATTTAGTGTGTTGAGAGGGAGGACAAAGAAGCAAAATAGCAGTTGAAATGATAGGTTTCTGTGATTCTGGACATGGCAATTGCTACATACTGATGAAAAGCAAAGATTTCTAGATTTCCAGGGATATACAACATTCTTTTGGGAGTTCATGATATCACTCTAATGCTGCCCAGCACTTTCTTAGCACTAGTCCAGGACTGAGTATAACAAGTCCTGGACCTTGGTCAGTGTAACTTTCATTTCCTCAATGAAGAATTCAGAAATAATAACCAAATGCCATAAGGTGGCGGGGGGGGAGAGAGAGTTAGTATTTTAGGGTAGGATTTATCCTCCATGTGATAGAGGCCAGACATTTTGAGGACAAGGGAAGAAAACAAAAATTTTATCCCAATTTTATCCTCCTTACCATCCTTGGTATTGTAGTTTCATGTTCTACTTGCTAAGAGTCATAGCTAACGTTCCCCTCCTCTTCTCTTTTTTCCAGGAGAAACTGAGAGCCCAAGTCACCTCTGCAATATATATCTCAGAGAATTTTGAGTTTACTCAGAAATCATGAGTTACCTACATGTTAGTGTTGTGCATTATAACTGCCTCCTGTTTCTCATGGGGGTTACAGTAAGACAGGGGTAGGTGCATGGATAACTCTGCATAGTGTGTACATTGCTGCAGTCTCTGCTCCTAGTTCACACTGTGCTAGTCCAATTTCTCTCCTTGATTCTGTTTTGGGAGCAGATTGTGCTTTGAGTTTCTGCTGACTGAGTTCTCAGTTCTCTTGCATTGTTTATCTCTTGTGCAGGATGATAGTGGAGTTACATCGGAAGGTCTCCAGCCTCATTGAGTTCCTGAAACAGAAGTGGGCTCTCCATGAAGTGCGCATTGTATCCTTTTTCTGTTTAGAGCAAAACTGTTAGTCTGCTTTGTGTACCATGTTCAGGGCAATTCTCTCGCTATTCTAACCTCCCTGTTTTCTCTCACACACAAATCTCCATTAAAGGAACACCAGTCCCCTGTTTACTAAAGGTAAGATGCCAATATCTCAGAGCTGGTGAAGTGAAGAAATCTCTAGCAGGAATCTAGAAGCATTCTCCCTTTCCTTCAGCTCTTCTATCCTGAATTCCCAGGAAAAATATATTTGATTTTAAATGAAGCTCACCATTTTTTTTTCCAGTGGGCTCAGTCCAATTGCTCATAGATGGATGTTCACATTACAAAATTCATCATGATGATTGGCCCTTCGGTTGGCTGCCTCAGCGAAGAGGCCAAGGAGGACTGATCTAGCACCTTGCTCTTAGATATTCCTTAATCATGGTCTTGTGAGACTGTTTGTTAGTTGGACAGTTGGCTGGAAGCTTGTACTGCTGCCACGTGTGGCATATCTGTATATGCTTCTTTTTTTTTTTTTTTTGGGTAGTATCCCTATGGGTGCTCCACTGTAGGTGTGTCTGAGCCCCTAATCAGAGATTGTAGCA
Organism: Trachemys scripta elegans; assembly: GCF_013100865.1. Classification (NCBI taxonomy): domain Eukaryota; kingdom Metazoa; phylum Chordata; order Testudines; family Emydidae; genus Trachemys; species Trachemys scripta. Next base: position 38,303,572 of record NC_048307.1, read on the forward strand.
GTGTCTGTTCAGCCCGCACATGCGTTCTTCCTCCCTCGTGGTCTGCCTCAAATCTGTCTAGCACTGCGCAGGCAAATCACCCCCAGTTCCTTCTCGACCGCCTTTGGTCTCAAACAGAGCGAGCAGTTGTCTCTTCTTTCTCTGTGTCATTAGCATAAGTAGTAGTAGTTTTAGTCCTTTTGTTTCCCTTAATAGCTATAGTTTCCGTTTACCCCATTGAGATTAAAAAAAACAACCCATGTTTATTTCATGTTTCCCTCCTTTTCTCAGGGGATTCCCCCCTCCCAGGGCGTTTAGTAGTTTTAGACTTTCTGTCCTCTCCGTTTTTTTTTTTTTTTTTTTTAAAGGGGGGGGGGGGAGAAGAACCAACTTTCTTCTGCATTCCTCACTTTTGCAGGGTGATAAACCCACCCCCCTGGGGGCATGCCCGGTTCCCCCAGTTTCAAGAGGTTTCTCTCCTGCAATCTTAGTAACATATGGGCACTCTTACTGTTTTAAAGTGTCTGGAAGAATCGCACATCCCATAAAAGTGCACCATTAATATATTAATCACTGGCATCAGGGGCGCAACCTGTTACCTCCCTCTGGAGTCTGTGTGCACTCCAAGAAGTCAATCTCTACCTTGGTCACATTCCTTAAAGATGTCCCTGTCTTGGAAATTTGCAGAGCAGCAACTTGGGCCTCTGCCCACACTTGCATGATTGTACAATGTTTCGTGAGAGCCTCAGCCTCCCATTCCATCTTTGGCTCCAGCATACTCTCTGCCATAACAGACTCCACTCTGAAATCCAGCCCCCCGGGGGGATACTGCTGTGAAGTCATCTACAGTGGAGCATCCATAGGCAATGTTCCCTCTAATTTTTTCCATCCATGTGTGGAATGAATTTTGTTATGTGCACCAAATTATTGAGGTAATGTGCGGATGTGCGCCACCAGTAGAAACAAAACCTAGATATAATATATATTTTTAAAAAGTTACCATAGGGGTAATTACTTCAGCCAGGACAGGTTAGGCATTTTAGAACTCACTACTCAAAGAATTAAATTTAAGCATAAGAGAGAAATAAAAATTATGAAATGCATAGACCAGCCAAAAAACTCAAATAATAGCACTTTGAAAGCCTAAAATTACAGAGAATATATGTGCATTGCAGGAAGTATCAAGAAATAACACCACGAACAATAATCAAAGTATGTGAAGAGGTGAGTGTGAAAGTGTGTGTGTGTGACACAGATAGTGTGTGTGTGCACATGCGTGTGCGCAAGACAGACATGCGTTTCCCCTCTAAGTACGTCCACAGCCTGGCAGGACTCCCCAGTGGACTGCAGCTGCTCTGGGGCATTCTTCAGATAATCAATATTGCTAACTCTCATGCTATATGGTGGTTTTCCTTAAAGTCCCAGTGTGTATGCACTGGCACAGGAGGATGATATTCAGGAAGAAGTATGTATATATACAGTATGTCCTTGAGTTCTGGCAGAAGTGGAGTGGCTTCCACCCATTCTTAGTCAGGGGACTAAAACTTAAAGTATCCGTACACACTAAGTGTGGAGTCCTGGCTGACAGCTCTGACATGGAGCTGCATGCCGATAGAGAAGTCAGGCCATTGCCCCAGTCCCAGGCAACATGGATCCAGGGTGGGAGAACACATTTCCCAGACCGCATTCCTCACTGAAAGGAGCCCTTTTTTCCTTACTCTGCAGAGGAGCTAGCCCTTCTCTCTCCACCAGAGGCAGCGCTGTGGAGGTTACTGTCATTCTAGTGTTTACACATCAATTTACAGTATTATTACTCTGTATACAAAATGGAAAAATATAGAAACTCAGGGATTACTTTAATTAAAGTGCAGAATTTCAGATGATGGCAAAATGGAGCCTCACTAAAACCCTGAGCGCTGTTTCTCTTCAGCCCTATGATTTGCTGCTGTACGTTGCCCTTTTAAGTAGATCTGCATTCAAAGCAGCCACCGCAGCAGCCACCAGCAAGCTCCCTCCATCCCATTCCTGAGCCCTGTCGCGTTCCCCTCCCTATCCCGGCTCTGCAGAGTTTGGGTACAGGGGTGGGGGGAGGGGCACACCCTGCCATCAGCACCCCGCTTCCCACCCCACTCTGCATAGCAAGTAGGAGGCTTCGGGGAGCAGCTCCAGGGCAAAGGGCAGGAGCAGCACACAGTGGGCGGAGGGACACCTGCCGTGCACAGCACTTGATAGCTTGCTGGGCGGCCGACTGGCCGCACAGCTTAGAGGGAACTTAGCTCATAGGGATACTAATTGAAGAAGAATAAGAGGAAGTTACTCACCTTGTGCAGCAGCAATGGTTCTTTGAGATGTTTGTCTCTATGGGTGCTCCATAACCCGTCATCCTCTCTTCTACTTCAGAGTTCTCTATGTGGCACTCTGTGGTAGAGAAGGAACTGGGGGCAATTTGCCCGTGCAACACTAGATAGTCTTGAGGCCAACAACGAGGGAGGGAGAGTGCATGTGCAGGCCAACTGACACTGCTACCTAAAATCTCCAATTAGGGGCGAAGGTATGCCTACAGTGGAGCACCCATAGGGAGCTACACGTCGAAGAACCATTGTTATTGCACAAGGTGAGCAACTTTCTCTTGTACAGTCCTTGTAACAAGGTTCCCGGTCACTGCTAGTGCACCACTTCATGTCTAGATCTGGGAAAGTAGCTCTCAGGGCATTGGATGGCCCTTTTCTAGTAAGTTGACTGTCCAGGTATGTCCTCATTTAGACCACCCTTTCTGAGGTGACAGTCTAACAGGACCACTGTCCAAATGTCTTCTCTGGACAGTGTTCAACTCCAGCTTGGGGCTCAGTGTGTTATACCAATAAAAACTAGCAGGATCTTATTAAATGGGACAAGATAAAGATGCCACATTTATTATGATAATTTGATTTATGACCAATAACTAATATCTTAATCCTTATACACACACATTATACCTATACACACACACATCCATCAGATGTTCTGCAGCTGCTGCATAGTTACCAGTCCTGCTTGAGTCTGTGGCTTGAGTTTGCAGCTTGGGTTCGTAGCTTGTGGCGGTAACTGGCCAGGAAAGCCGGGCACAAGGACGAGCTGGGTCTCTGTTGGGCATGCACCGATACCCTTCCATGTTGGCAGCAGAATGTTAACCTCCTCCAAAGTTTTCCATCTCACCCATCCTTTTTGTAGGCTTAGTTTGAATTCAGAGTTTATAGGTCTTGCTGTGTCACGCTGCCTTCAGGTTTGGTGATTGATCACCCATCAATTGATGACATGACTTTCAGCCTTGGACCGGGCTTTGATCTTCCTTCTATTGTACCTTTTCTTTTTAGGGTGGATTCTTCTTACTTTGTTAGGGCTCTTGTCTGCATTTTCAGCCGTTGGTGTTTGAACTTTATTTAATCAGGACAGGCTGGGGCTGGAGGTTGATTCTATCATCCATACATACCTCATTCACACATCTAAACTAAACTAATAAGATTACAGCAGGGTTTGCAAAAATGAAGGTTGCAGCAAGCCCTTACAAAATGGAGTAAGCGTTTTAAAATGGGGTTTGAATTACAATATGGCAAACACTGAACAGAAGTTACAATATAGACAAGCATAATGGATGGCAAACAATGAACAGAAGTTACACTGTAGGCAAGTGTAATAAATGGCGAACAGAAGTTACAATACTGAAACAGTGCAAGTCTCAGGGTATGTCTACACCCAGCCGCTAGTTCGGCGGCTGGCAATCGAAGTTCTGGGTTCGACTTATCGCGTCTTGTCTGGACGCGATAAGTCGAACCCGGAAGTGCTCGCCGTCGACTGCGGTACTCCAGCTGGACGAGAGGAGTACCGCGGAGTCGACGGGGGAGCCTGCCTGCCTCGTGTGGACCGAGGTAAGGTACTTCGAACTTCAGCTACGTTATTCACCTTAGTTCGATTTGGGGGGGTGAGTGTAGACCAAGCCTCAGTGATTTAAGCAGGAGTTGGATTGATAGTGAAACTTACAAAGGCAGCTGACTGAACAGCTATGGCGTTTAACAAGCATCTTAACTGTTAATTAGCCAGTTATTGGAGTAACCGGTTTTATGAATGAATATTGTTTCATTCATAAAACTTTACTTATGAAGTTACATTAATAAAGTGAACAATTAAAAACAATTTCATTCATCAGTTCTACATCCAAATGCCTTCTCTGGACAGTGTTCAACTCCAACTTGGGGCTCAGTGCCATTATACCAGTGGTGTCAGGGAAATCCAAGCCTACCCACTACAATGTTCTGGCCTAGGGACCTTATAACCAGCAGTCCGGGTCTGCTCAGCACCAATCCCTGTTGCTGTTTCCTGAGGAGTTTCCTACACAGCCTCTCTTTCTTGCCTTTTTCTGGATTTACCATGGATGCCTTCTGTACTCTCTGTGGCTACTTCACCTCCTCATAGCCTCTTGCCAGACTCCTTGCTCCAGGATCTCAGGGCTTACCCTCTTCCTGGACTTCTTCCTTTGTCTCGGTTGACTTCCTAGGGTGTGACTGCAACTCTTTCTCTGCTCCTCCCTTCTGCTTTCAGCCTCCTACCTTTATATTGCAATCCCAGTCTTTCCCAGTTGAGCTTCGCTCTTAACTAACCCTGGCTCTCCCTCTCACAGGTGACACCAGTTAACCTCTCAGGCCCTCGTTAACCCATCACAAAGCCCCAGCGCTTGTTACAAAGATGTATTTTTTAATATCCCTACCTCTAAACTTTAATCTTTGTAATTTAGTAAAAACACTTGTAAGATGCCAACTATTCTTTTTCCTAGCTCTTTCACGCTTCTGTTAGTTTATTTTTTCTTCAACTTGTAAGCCTTTAACTTGTAAGCCTTGCAGCAGCTGCAGAGTAGCACCTTGCATGTGGAGACAGATACCAAGATGAAAATATATAACATGGGGCTACTGTACTGACTTTGTTTAAATTAAAAAAGGGAAGTTTTCACTGATTTTGGTATAAAAATGGACTACAAAGTTGCCATGGAATTTCTAGTCTCCTGCACAAGAGTGTTTTTAAATTGGGGAGGGTTCAGAGAAGAGCCACAAAAATGATTAAAGAATTGTCAAAACATGCCTTATAGTGATAGAGTTAAGGAGCCCAATATATCTTATCAAAGAGAAGGTTAAGCGGTGATTTGATCAGTCTGTAACTACCTACGTGAAGAACAGAAATGTGATAGTAGAGGGCTCTTCAGTCTAGCAGACAAGGATATAACAAGATCCAATGGGTTCTCAATTGCCGGCAATTTTTAAATCAAGGTTGGATGTTTTTCTACAAGACGTACTCTAATTCAAACAGGAATTAATTCAGGTAAGTCCTATAGTCTGTGTTATCAAGGTCAGACTAAATCAGAATTGTTCCTGCTGACCTTAAACTATAAATCTGTAAGTGAAGCTGAGACCAATGACCTTGTTCTAGAATGTAGTATCAGCTTGCTGTTCATGGAAAAATTGTGGTCTTGGGCATATTCCCTTCTCAACATGTAAAGGCATAATTCCTGATTACAGAACATACACATTTCTCCTGAATGGAGAGCTGTTTATTAATTTCTTAAACTACAAATTGGGCGGCCAGATGTTCTTTTTAGGGGTATCTGTGGCTGATGCTGCAGCTAATCTGCATAATGTAAGATGGTTGTAATCTTTGACAAAGTATATTTAGCGTCAAACACTAGAGGAACGGCAGCTTCAGGACTCCAGAGATTCAGAAGCAAGAGGCAGCCTCTCACAGGAGAAAGTGGTGCTTCATCTCTTCCCAGGAGAGAACTGTACTCTCATCCCTCTCCCTGAGGTGGCCAGAGTAGTTCACTCCAAGGCTTTCTGCACAGTGCATTGGCAGGAAACTGGCAAATGCAAACAGAACACAAAGGACTCTCACTTATTGCCTCCTGCTCAAATCCTAGGCATACAGAGTGGTCAGGGGACAGCCAGAGGGCAGCTGAAGTACCCTCGGGGATCAGAGGGTAAGAGTGGTGGAAGGACCGAGAGCACTATAGAGCCAGGCAGAACCTCTCAGCCCATAGCGGAAGTCTCTGCAAGCCCTGGAGATGTCTCCCCAGAGAGTGGCCTGACAGAAGGCCCCCCTGATCTCAGCATCACAAACTCTCTCGAAAAACCACCTTCTGGACTTCAGGACCCGGGAGGGAGTCTGGAGAAGCCGATCCCCATGGTTTTCTGCACCGAGGGCGAGGAGGCCCTGGCCAGTGACCAAGCAACCAAGCTACCATCATGCAATACAGCTTGTGTTTGCAGCAAGATCCCTGACCTGGAGGAACTCTCTCTGCTCGATCCATTCCCTCGGTATATGAAGTCCTGTCAAGATCTGATTGTCCCAGAGAAATGTTTTTGCACAGACAAACTGCAAGGGAAAGATCCTGGTCCCTCAGCTGGGAGTGCCTCTCCTGTGGCTCTTCCAGCTGAGAGTACAGAGGCAGCTGACCCCTGCTCTGCACAGATGGCAAGAGGTAGGATAGAAGCTAGCCACAGCCAGGGACCACAGGCTGATGCTTTTACTAAGGTTTTACAAGATGCAGTAGTGGAGGAGACTCAAGAGAAGCTGAGCTCTTCATTTCTGCATTCACCTCCGGGACAACCTTCTGCAAAGCCTCTCAAGGATGATCCGAGCCGACTTGCTCAACAGGTCAGAGAGGAGGGATGGAGTCTACGAAACTCTGAGAGCCTTACGTTGGCTGAGGTTTACCTCATGATGGGCAAGCCAAACAAGCTGCAGCTGGAATATGACTGGCGAGCTGTGTTAGGGCCAGAAACCCAGGATTCCAGGGAGGAAACCTCCGAACCCAGTGCTGTCCCCACATCTTCCATCTTTCACAAACAAAGACTCCTCAACTGCCTCTTAAAACTCATTTCCACTGAAGTCAACCCCAAACCAGTAAGTAACTAGCACTGATGACCTATGCATGACACTTGATTTTTGGAGACAATTGCTTGTTCCTGTTGTTTCCATGGTAAGCCCTATGGAGACCTTAGAGATTTCTATCTGAAAACCATCCCAGGCAGCTTGCAGCAGAGTTAAACGCCTTCCACTATATGCTGCAGCTACTAGTTTTTATCCCATTTTAACTTTTAACTGAATATTCCATGTGTCTTCAGCTTCAGTAGCTGTTATGATTAAGGCTACGATTTTGTAATGAACGTTTTTAGTAAAAGTCACACGTCACGGGCAATTAACAAAAATTCACGGAAACCATGACCTCTACCTGACCCTTACTAAAAATGTCCATGACAAAACAGGGAGGAGGGTCCAGCATCCTGCCTTGCTATGACTGAGAGCTGTGGCCCCTGCCCAGTGGCTGCGGGGGATCTTACCACTGTTAGCGGAGGCTGGGCGGCTGCCGGGGGATTCCCCCGCACTGCCCTCGGTGACTGGGGTACCCCAAAACTCCCAGCCAATGGGGAGCTGCCGGGTGATTTCCCCCCCACCCCCCGCTGGTGGCGGCAGGGATACCCTAAAGCTCCAGGCCACCACAGGAGGTGGGGATACCCTGGAGCTCCCAGCAGCTGTGGGCTAAAGTCACAGGTCTGCGGAAGTCACGGATTCCATGACCAAATCATAGCCTTAGTTATGATGAATATTTAACATGGCTGCTGTAGCAGCCAAGTCATGAGATTAGCAGCATGCTAGGCTATTTAGGGTTAATCTATTAGGGGGGACTATAAACCCTTGATTACTATTGTTAATTTGACTTTTTAAAGTATTGGCATGAAAATGAACTGATTTCTCTTCGGTGGCTGAACCAGTCAGGTCCTCCATTCTGCTGCAGTGGTAAAAAATGATAAATGCTTCTGACTCCAAGATGATTTTATAGATAGATAGATATAAAAACAAACTACTGGTCTAGAAGTGAGCTCTGAAAGTGATTCCCTAGAAGTGGCAATGTGTGTTTGTATCTTAGTGACTCTAGAATAAATGTGCTCAGTTTACACGTAAAAAATATTTTTCTTCAAGTGCTTGCTCATATCTATTCCAATTAGGTGTGCGCGCGCTGCGTGCACGATCGTCGGAGAAATTTTTAACCCTAGCAACACCCGGTGGGTCGGCTGTGGAGCCCCCTGGAGTGGCACCTTCATGGCGCTGCATATATACCCCAGCCGACCCAGCACCCCCTCAGTTCCTTCTTACCGCCCCTGACGGTCATTGGAACTGTGGAGCGCGGCATAGTTGTTCTCCACTCTCCCTAGCTTATCCTGTCAATTCTTGTAGATAGTTGTAGTTATAGTTGTTGTATAGTCTTTAGATAGTTATTCCTGTTCATTGTTAAATAGTTGTAAATAGTTAGCGGGGGTTAAGGGGGCTTCTTCTCCCCCTTTCCCCCCCGGTGCATAGCCGGGCTCATGCCCAAGGCTCCTGGCTTTAAGCCGTGCGCGTCCTGTGCTAAGCCTATGCCAACGGGAGATCCACACGACTCGTGTCTGAAGTGTCTAGGAGAGTCCCACCGGACAGAAAAGTGCAAGATCTGTAAGGCTTACAGACCGAGGACCAAAAAGGAGCAGGACTTTAGGCTTAGGCAGCTCCTCATGGAGGCGGCACTTAGCCCAGATCCTCCCTCGGCGCGCCAAGTTCCGGCACCGAGCGCCTCGGTGCGCAGCGCCCCTGCGGCACCAACCGGTACTACACTGCGAGCAGACGCGGATAAGGCCTCACGGCACCGGCCTCCTTCGGCACCGTGGCCGCCACAAGGGCCCCGGCGCCGTTCCCTGTCTCCGGGGCATAAGAAATCCCGCAAGACGCAGGGGACTGCTGTCCTGCAGACGCCGGCTCCCCCGGTACCAGTGGTAGAGCCGCGTCCGACTTTAGAGCGCCAGAAGTCGCAGATATCGGCTACACCGTTCACTCCGGCACCGGGGCCGTTGAGTCCGGTGTGAACTGGCTCACCACCTTGATCACTGGTGGAGCCCTGTCTCCCGTCGACTCCGGAGACCTTTGCGACGGCAAAAGACCTTATCGGCTCCATCTCAACCCGCGGCACTGCCCGCTCCTCGCACAGTGCAATCCAGGGGCAAGCCTGCCCTGCTACGCCCGCCGTCTCTGAGCGTGGACTCGCGGCACCACTCCAGGTCTCGGAGCAGGTCCCGACGCCGCTCACAGTCCCGGCGCCAACTTTCACCCCGGCACCGGTTGTACTCGCGGCCTAGGTCCTCTTCATGGCACTGATCTACGTCTCGGCAGCGTCAGGATCATCGGTACCGATCAGAGTCACGATGTAGTTCTCGGCACCGGTACGAGCGCCGCTCCAGTTCGAGGGGCCGCTCCCGGTACCACGTCTACAGGCGGTCGTCCTCGTCTCGGTCCAGATCCGGGTCTCGGCACCAATATGGCCAGCGGTACCAATCCCGATCACGGTACTGCTCACCGGCACCGCTCAGAAACCGATCGCCTGCGGATCGGCACCGTATCACACTGAGCCCATTCATCCACGTTCAGCACCGCCTTGGCCTTCGAGATCAGCGTCTCGCTCCTCCGACGGGGCTTCGCGATCAGCATACCCTCCTCAGAGTCAGGCTGCCACTGACTTGGGTCACTGGCAGGAGAGGACAGAGGACCCTGCGCAGGACCCTACGCATTGGTCTTTCTGGACCCCATGGGCATATCACTAGGCACAAGGGGCTCCACCATCAGCCTCTCGCTCGGCACGCTCTGAACCCAGAGTCCTGGAGGCCACCATCTCCCGCCCCCCCAGGGGACATGGAGGCTCCCGTGCCTACACCACCTCAGGCCATGGACCCCGGGGCAGGGGATCCTCCGCTTCAGGGACCCTTAGAACAGGACCCCTCTTTAGACCCCTTGCCCCCGGAGGCATCCTTCTCATCTTCCCTGGATGAGGCGGTGGCGGGCACAACAGCCTCGGGCCTGCCCCCAATAGATCTTCGTGCCCACCAGGACCTATTACGTAGGGTGGCGCGTAATATGGACCTCCAGGTGGAGGAGATAGTAGAGGTGCAGGACCCGGTGGTGAGCATCCTGTCGGCTGATGCCCCATCCCGGGTGGCATTACCACTGATTCGGACGATTCAGGCTAATGCCACTACCATATGGCAAACCCCTGCCTCCGTTCCACCCACAGCCAGCGGGGTAGAGAGGAAGTACTTCGTCCCCTCCAAGGACTATGAGTACCTGTATACCCATCCTCCACTGTGCTCACTGGTTGTCTCTTCGGTGAACGCAAGAGAGCGTCATGGCCAGCAGGCCGCAGCGCGCGAATCGAAGGACGCTAAGAGCTTCGATTTGTTCGGGCGTAAGGTGTACTTGGCGGGGGGTCTGCAGCTCAGAGCCGCGAACCAACAGGCGCTCTTGAGCCGCTACAGTTACAACTCATGGAACTCCATGGGTAAATTCAAAGAGTTGGTTTCCCAGGACTCAAGGGAGGAGTTTGGTGCCTTAGTGGAGGAGGGTCAGAAGGTGGCTAGGACCTCCTTACAAGCCTCCTTGGACATAGCGGACTCGGCCGCCAGGACGCTAGCATCGGGCATCGCCATGCGACGCGTCTCCTGGCTTCAGGTTTCGGGCTTGCCGCCAGAACTGCAGCAGACCCTGCAGGATTTACCTTTCGAGGGCCAGGGGTTGTTCTCGGAGAAGACGGACTCTCTATTACAGAGCCTCAAGGACTCGAACTATCATGCGCTCCCTGGGGATGCATGTCCCAGGGCCCCAGCCTCAAAGGTTCTACCCTCCCCCGCCTCGTCTGAGACAGGACTTCGCCAGAAGGCGGGGACGAGGTGGTAGGCGAAGGTCGACCGCCCCTCAACCTGGTCAGAACCAGGGCCTGCCTAGGCCACCTTCAGGTCCTAGACAAAACTTTTGAAGGTGCGCTCGAGGATGGCGCCCCAGCCACTACCCAGGATCCATCTCCTTCCTTTTGGGATCGCCTCTCCCATTTCCACCGTGCTTGGTCCCTCATAACATCAGACCGTTGGGTCCTTTGCATGGTGGAGAGGGGATACTCTCTACAGTTTTCTTCGTTCCTCCCCTCCCCCCCCCCCCCCCCCCCCCCCCCCCCTCAGGGACCCCTCTCACGAGCATCTCCTTATACAGGAGGTTTTTGGCCTCCTCTCTTCTATGGGAGCCATAGAGGAGGTGCCACCAGAGTTAAGGGGCAGGGGGTTTTATTCCCGCTACTTCCTGATCCCCAAGTCAAAAGGGGGTCTGCAACCCATTTTAGACTTACGCGAACTCAACAAATTCATAGTAAAGTTGAAGTTCCGCATGGTCTCCTTGGGGACCATCATCCCTTCCCTGGATCCTGGAGACTGGTTCGCCACCCTCGATATGAAGGACACATATTTTCAAATAGCAATCTACCCCCCCACACAGGCGCTTCCTTCGATTTATAGTAAACAAGATGCACTACCAATTTGCCGTCCTTCCCTTCAGCTTGTCTGCCGCTCCGAGAGTGTTCACAAAATGTATGGCTGTCATTGCAGTATACCTTCGTCGGCAAAGGATACAGGTGTTCCCGTATCTAGACGATTGGCTGGTGCGCGGCCGCACCAGGGAGCAAGTTCAAGCCTACGTCCAGATAATACTACAAACATTCCACAAGTTAGGCATCCTACTCAACAAGGAGAAGTCCACTCTGGAGCCAACCCAGAGTTTATCGGGGCAGTCCTAGACTCGCCCGAGCTCTTCTACCAGACAATCGGTTTCACACCATCACAAGCATTATTCGAGGGCTCCAGGCCTTCCCGATTACCACAATAAGGACGTGCCTCGGCCTGGTGGGTCACATGGCCTCTTGTACTTGCGTAACCAGGCATGCCAGGCTTCGGCTTCGCCCACTTCAGGCCTGGGTATCATCGGTGTACCATCCTTATCGGAACAACCTGAACATGGTGGTCACGGTTCCAAACTCGGTCTTGACCTCTCTCCCCTGGTGGTTGGATCACAAGGCGGTTTGCGCAGGAGTGCCGTTTCACGCCCCACAACCCTCCCCGCACCTGGTCACCGATGCTTCATCTCTAGGTTGGGGCGCTCACCTTGGGGAGCACCATACCCAGGGCCTGTGGACTACATCCCAAGTAGCTCTGCAGATCAATGTTCGAGAGCTGATGGCGGTGCGCCTAGCCTGTCAGGCATTTCTCGGTCTCCTACATGGCCTTTGCATGTCAGTCCTCACCGACAACACCATGGCCATGTTCTACATCAACAAGCAAGGAGGAGCCCGATCGTCTCTCCTATGCCTAGAGGCTATCCGCCTGTGGGAGTTCTGCATTATCCACTAGATACATCTCACGGCATCGTTCCTCCCTGGAGTCCAGAACACGCTAGCGGACCATCTCAGCAGGTCCTTCCAGACGCACGAGTGGTCAATTCGTCCAGACATAATCTATTCCGTCTTCGAGAGGTGAGGATTTCCCCAGGTCGACCTGTTCGCATCTCGAGCCAACAGGAAGTGCCACGCGTTCTGCTCCCTACAAAGGCAATCTCCGGGCTCCCTGTCGGACGCTTTCCTTCTAACGTGGAAGGACCAGCTATTCTATGCTTTTTCCTCCATTCCCACTGGTCCACAGGGTACTGCTCAAGCTACGCAGAGACCAGGCACGTATGATTCTAGTCGCTCCAGCTTGGCCAAGACAGCACTGGTACACCACGCTTCTGGAGCTATCGGTTCAAACACCGATCACGCTTCCTCTGTGCCCAGATCTGATCTCTCAGGACCACGGCCGACTCTGTCACCCCGACCTGCAGTCGCTCCACCTCACGGCGTGGATGTCCATGGCTGAATCGGACAGAGCTGCAATGCTCGCATCCCGTGCAACAGATTCTGCTGGGAAGTAGAAAGCCCTCTACACGGACCACCTACTTAGCCAAATGGAAGCGTTTCTCCTGTTGGTGCGGGCAGCGAGCCACGCCCCCTTGCAGGCGTCTATCCCCCTTGTGTTCGAATATCTCCTATCCCTGAAACAGCAGGGCTTGGCAATATCTTCAATCAGGGTTCACCTGGCCGCTATATCGGCGTTCCACCCAGGAGGACCCGCTTCCTCGGTCTTCTCTAACCCAATGGTTGTTAGATTCCTTAAGGGCTTAGAGCGACTGTACTCACAGCAACGCCAACCTGTTCCGGCGTGGGATCTCAACCTGGTTCTCTCCAAGCTCACAGGGCCCCCATTCGAGCCATTGGCTACCTGCTCACTCATGTACCTATCTTGGAAGACAGTCTTCCTTGTAGCCATCACTTCAGCACGGCGTGTTTCTGAAATCAGGGCCCTTACGTCTGAGCCTCCATATACAGTTTTCCTTAAAGACAAGGTGCAGCTTCACCCCCCACCCTGCTTTTCTTCCCAAGGTTTTTTCACCTTTTCATGTGAACCAGGATATATTTCTCCCGTCTTCCATCCTAAGCCGCACGCTACCCATCAAGACCAGCGTATGCACTCCTTGGACGTACGCAGAGCCCTGGCTTTCTATATTGAGCGTACAAAGCCGTTTAGGAAGTCGACACAACTCTTCGTTGCAGTGGCCAACCGGATGAAAGGCTTACCGGTCTCCTCACAACGTCTCTCCTCTTGGATTACATCCTGCATTCGTGCCTGCTACAACCTGGCCGGTGTCCTGACGCCGCGCCTCACCGCCCACTCTACGAGGGCCCAAGCCTCCTTGACTGCCTTCCTGGCTCATGTCCCGATCCAGGATATTTGTAAAGCAGCGGTTTGGTCATCGGTACACACCTTCGCTGCTCACTATGCTCTAGTACAGCAGTCCAGAGACTACGCTGCATTCGGATCAGCGGTTTTACACACAGCGATGTCTCTCTCCGACCCCACCGCCTAGGTAAGGCTTGGTAGTCACCTAATTGGAATCGATATGAGCAAGCACTCGAAGAAGAAAAAACGGTTACTCACCTTTGTAACTGTTGTTCTTCGAGATGTGTTGCTCATATCCATTCTAAACCCGCCCCCCTTCCCCTCTGTCAGAGTAGCTGGCAAGAAGGAACTGAGGGGGCGCTGGGTCGGCTGGGGTATATATCCAGCGCCATGAAGGCACCACTCTAGGGGGCTCCACAGTTGACCCACCAGGTGTTGCTAGGGTAGAAAATTTCTCTGATCGTGCACGCGGCGCGCGCGCACACCTAATTGGGATGGATATGAGGAACACATCTCGAAGAACAACAGTTACAAAGGTGAGTAACCGTTTTTTATCAGCTGCCAGCCCTGTGGATCTCAGATGGGATTTGAGTCAGTCTGTGTTCCTTCCTTGCACATCATTCACCAATATTAAGGATTTTACAGGGCGAATTCTGCCCTCTGATGCCCATTCAGCCTGTTGTTTTCGATGGTGTAGCTGATTGGAGCTTAATAAATGATTCTGTTGATGAGCTGGAAGGAATTAGAATATAACAGGTCTGACTGAATAAACTTGAGTTAAAGGTGATATTTACATAGTTATTTCAAATTAAATTGCACATTAATCATTTGTGCTGGAAAATTTGTAGTTTTTTTATCTTTGCTTGCTGGTGGAGACTTGGTTCTTTTCCAGAACATTCTTCTGATTCTAATGTCTAAACCTGAGGAGCAGAGTCCCAAGTCCTCTCCACCAAGGAGCAGTCATGATCCTATCAGCCAAAGCTCATTAGATAGTGTTTTTGCTGATTGCATTCCTGAGCAGCTCCTCCCCGAACACTGATTCCTGGTGGAATTGTGGCTTTAGATTTATACTACAGCTCTACCGCGATATAACGCAACCTAGTATAACATGAATTTGAATATAACGCAGTAAAGCAGTACTCCGGGGGGGCGGGGCTGCACACTCAGGTGGATCAAAGCAAGTTCGATATAGTGCGGTTTCACCTATAACACAGTAAGATTTTTTGGCTCCCGAGGACCGCGTTCTATCGGGGTAGAGGTGTTTCGCCTTTCATTCTGGTTTGCCTTGTGGTCAGGCATCGTACAGATCTGTGCTGATCTTTCTTCTCCTAGCAGTTAGTGATAGAAAGCTTCACACCTGGAGACACATGTAACATCCAGGGAAACCACATTCATTATAAATGTGAGTAGATGCAAAGTAGGAAGAGGAACAATATCTTTAATAATATAATAATAATTAATTAATAAAAAGCCCAGTGAAGGCATTAACTTGGAAGTACATTCCTGATATTTCAGCTTCATTCATCAGGGTAATGAGAGATCCTGGAAAAATTAACAGTCCTTTCAGATAATAAAACTTAAAAGGTAAGTACACCCATTTCTTTATATGACCAGAGCCAGTTTATATGACAGTGGCTGACAGTAAAAAGTAAACATTCTTATATCGATTGTATTGTGATATTGTGGGGAGATGACAGGCATTCTGGGAGGAAATGTTTACTTTTTAATTGCAGCAATTATAGATCTGGAAACCTCCTGCAGTTTTATTCTTTTAAACCTGCTGCAGCTCAGATGGCTATAGGGAAGGTAAAATACTTCTGCTAGGAGGCACTTCAAGTTCCACTGGAAATCAGTTTTGTCAGCTGTGCCTGATCTTTGCTGCCACATGAAGCATGTGATCAGAGGTTACTCTCTCTTGCTGCAATTTCTCCAGGTCTGCCCTGGAAATACCTTCTTAATAGCAGGTTAGAAGTTGTGAATTTCAGACTGTAATTCAGCATTGCTTGTCTGGATAATCCATGCTGTTGAGGTGAAAGATAAAAATCTGCTTTAACAAAAGATGCATTGATTGACTCTTTTCACAAGACTGTATGTAACCCAGGAGGGAGGGATAGCTCAGTGTTTTGAGCATTGGCCTGCTAAACCCAGGGTTGTGAGTTCAGCCCTTGAGGGGGCCATGTAGGGATCTGGGACAAAAATCTGATCCATTTGGGGATTGGTCCTGCTTTGAGCAGGGGGTTGGACTAGATGACCTGCTGAGGTCCCTTCCAACCCTGATATTTCTATGATTCTAACCAAGCCAGAATGGCTAAGTGTGCTGTGATTCTTTTCTTTAAATGAAGATTATCAGCATAAAACAAACCGTAGCAAATTGCATTGCAATTAAGTGTGGGAGGTAATTTTATGCCTGTGGTTACATACGGATTCTTTTAAAAGACAGCCTTTGTTAGAAAACATAATAAACAACTTCTGTAGTGAAATAAACTGTATATGTCTAGAACATTAGCAAAGAGCCTCACCATGTGGCTCTGACTTTAATTGCTATGATATAATCTGAAATAGGAAAATGGCAGCATTTCAGAACAGATCACCTTTGATGCCGTCAGAATAGCTCATTTTACAGCCAGACTTTGTCCACATTTTTGCAACAAAAGAAAGCAACTAGATGCAGGGCCGGCTCCAGCTTTTTGCTGCCCCAAGCGAAAAGAGGAGAAAAAAAAAAATAAAGCTGATCGGCGGCAATTCGGCAGCACTTCAGCAGCAGCTCAAAGAGGAAGAGAGGGACTGAGGGACCTGACGCTGCATTGCTGCTGAAGACCCAGACATGCCGCCCCTTTCCATTGGCCGCCCCAAGCACCTGCTTCCTTCGCTGGTGCCGGGAGCTGGTCCTGACTGGATGGTTACTGAGTATGTGATAGTTAAGTTGTCAGTTTTGCTACTGAACCTAAAAGCAGACCTTTTTGTAGCTTAAAGAAAGTCTTTATCCTCCCTCCATTATGGCTTTTTCTGATAAGATCCCAAACCGCTGGCACTATGATGAGGCCTATTAAATGCCAACTTGATTCTAACAAAATAAGTTTCACATATGTAGGGTGACCAGATGCCCCGTTTTTAAAGGGGATAGTCCCATATTTAAGCCATCCTGCAGGTGTCCTGACTTTTTCTTAAAAATCGTCAAAATGTCCTGTATTTTCTCTCTCCCCCCGTCAGTAATGGTGGGTCCTGCTGCTGGCTGGATCTCTTCTCGCCAGCTGCCCACCCACCAGCGGTGAATGAGAGGGTCCAGTTGTCGAGGATGGGGGTGGGTGTGCAAGGCTGGTGGCGAAACTACAGTGCATGGGGCCAGCTGCTCCTCCTGCTGCTCCGTCAGCACAGCCCCCTGCTGCATGCCGTCTCTTGGCCAGCAGGCCCCCCCTCCCCCCCCCGTCCTGTTTCCAGCCAGCACTGACTGTGCACTGCGAGCTGCGGTGATTGGTAAGTGCAGGCAGGCACCAGGCGGTGGCCAGCTATGTATCACCTCTGTTGCCCACCCCCCGTCCCTTTACGTACTCCCCTTCTCGCTATCCTCTCCCTGCTGTGCCCCTTCACACCCCTTCCCCAGCCCCGTTTGTCCTCCATATTGTCTCAGGCAGTGTGCGTCCCACTCCCAGCACTGCACGGAGAACCAGCCCCTGGTCGGAGTGCTCAGCTCACCAACAGCCTGGTTGTCAGGCTCCTTCCTTCCCCCACTGCCTCTGGCTGGGTTGGTGCCCCAGGAAAGCCCAAGACCCTCCGGCCCGGAGCACTGGCCAGGAGGAGCCGAACCCTGCATGTGCCAAAGCCCCACAGAGTGCTGCCACGGGGAAGCCTCTCTGCTTGTCAGCTAAGCTCTGAAGTGGTGGTGGGAAGCAATTTCCAGCCTGTTTGTGCCCTGACCCTCAAGGCTCCACAGCAGCCCCCCAGGCAGGGACTTAGCACCCTCTTTGCCTGCCCACCCCCTTGGGTCCTACCCCCAGGGAGTGTGGGGTTGCTCCATCCCCTAGGTATTCTTCTCTGCTGAGCTGGGTTCGCTGAAGCCCCTGCAATCAGGTTCTCTGGGCCCTGCTGCACAGTGCATCCTTAGGGCTTAACCCCTTCCTGCCCACGCTGTAGCCGAGTGACAGGAGGCAGCTGTGTTATGTCTGCAGCCAGCAGCAGCCTGGAGGTGTTAGCTGCCTTTCGACACTTTGTAGGCAATAAGGGATAAGCTACTTCCAGCAGCGGGGGGAAGGAGAAGAGATGAGCTCTGCAAAGACATGGGCTAAGTCAGCCCTTCCCTCGTCCACCCTCCTCCCACAACTGGAAGCAACTCCCATCCCTTCCCTACCACACACTGCTGAAAGGCTGCTGCTGGCCACATTCTGGCGTGAACCGTGGCAGAAATCTGGGGACGGGGGCCATGTGACTCTGTGCCCCCTTCCGCCCCCTTCCCCCCAGTGTGTTGCCTTGGAAGACACGGTACCAGGAGAGGCGGGTCCATCCCGGGGCCCAGCCAGGCATGGAGGGCGGAGAATGCCAGGCAGGGAAGGTTGGGTTGGTCATTCACCTCCCCCTCCCCCCCCCATATAAGAGAGTTGTAGAAGAGTGTGTGTGTGTTACTTCTCCCCATGTGTTTGTGGGGTGGGGGTAGGGGTATATATCACTCCTCCTGGTGTGAACCCTAAAGCCTTAAAGATAAGGTAAATAAAAAATCCAACTATAGTAACTCCTCACTTAATGTTGTAGTTAGGTTCCTAAAAAATGCTACTTTAAGCAAAATGATGTTAAGCGAATCCAATTTCCCCATAAGAATGAATGTAAATAGGGGAGGTTAAGTTTCAGGGAAAAAATTTTCACCAGACAAAAGTCATTATATACATATACAGTGAAGTTTTTTTAAATAATTTTTAAACAAACATTTTAATACTGTACTCACCAGTGATGATTGTGAAGCGTGGTTGAGGCAGGGGCATAGCAAAGTTGGGGCATGTGGGCTTGCCCCACTCTGCCCGCCTGGTGTTCCAGCCAGGGAGTGGGGTCAGGGCACGGGGGCTTGCCCCGTTCTGCCCACCCAGCATTCCTACCAGGGAGCGGGGTTGGAGGCTTGCTTGCTCGCCGGGTGAGCATAGCGGGGCGAACCAAATAACCTTGTAATGGAACATTGTGTGACTTTAAACGAGCAGGGCCGGCTCTAGGCACCAGCAAAACAAGCTGGTGCTTGGGGCGGCACATTTTTAGGGGCGGCATGGCCGGCGCCAGAATGCCGCCCCTAAAAATGTGCCCCGACTGCCCTAGCTCACCTCCGCTGCTGCTGCCACGGCGCGCGAAACAGTTGATTCGCGCGCCGCTACTTGCCCTCCCTCCCAGGCTCTCAAACCTGGGAGGGAGGGGAAGATCCCGAGCGGCCGCGGCATGGTGCCGCTTCTCCCCCTCCCTCCTAGGCTTGAGAGCCTGCGGGGAGGAGGCAGGGCTGGGAATTTGGGGAAGGGGCGGAGTTGAGGCGGGGCCGGGGTAATTAAATTAGGGGCGGGGGGGGGGCAAAATTGTTTTTGCTTTGGGCAGCAAAAATCCTAGAGCTGGCCCTGTAAACGAGTATGTTCTCTAATGGATCAGCAACCTAATAAGGAAACAATGTTAACCAGGACGACTTTATGTGAGGAGTTACTGTATGTAGTGTTTCTTTTTAACAGGCTAATTTTACCAGTGTCCCGTATTCAGCATAGGGAAATCTGGTAACCCCACACATATGGTATGCATTAACTGAATGCAGGAACATGCTGATCAGTCCCACTATAATGGATAAGTTCTTAATGACTTTTTAAGTTTCCTGGAAGGGCATTTGTTAAATTTATTGATATTCTGGCAGCGTTTTGAACAATTGTGCTTGTTTTTTCAGACCCCTGAGATGAACTCTGTCGCCACATCCCCTATAAAACCTACTCAAGAAGAGCAATCACTGACTCCTCCTGGAAAGGTGATTGCCGTCAGCACCAGGAGTCCAGGTTGTGCACGAAACCAATCTGCTCTTCGCAACAAGACCTTTTCTCCCAATGTTAGTTCCAGCTCCTCAGGTGAGCACCCATGGGAATGACTTCAGTGGATCATACCATTCTTCACGCACAAGGTCAGCTTCTTCACGCACAAGGTCAGCTCCCAGATTGCTGCACTGGGCAGTACAGCATGGGGAGAAGGTGACCAACCCTCTGTGGAGAAAGAAGTGGTTCAGGACTATTTAGAAAAACTGGACGTGCACAAGTCCATGGGGCCGGATGCGCTGCATCCGAGGGTGCTAAAAGAGTTGGCGGGTGAGATTGCAGAGCCATTAGCCATTATTTTTGAAAACTCATGGCGATCGGGGGAGGTCCCAGATGACTGGAAAAAGGCTAATGTAGTGCCCATCTTTAAAAAAGGGAAGAAGGAGGATCCGGGGAACTACAGGCCAGTCAGCCTTACCTCAGTCCCTGGAAAAATCATGGAGCAGGTCCTCAAGGAATCAATTATGAAACATTTAGAGGAGAGGAAAGTGATCAGGAACAGTCAGCATGGATTCACGAAGGGGAAGTCGTGCCTGACTAACCTAATTGCCTTCTATGATGAGATAACTGGCTCTGTGGATGAGGGGAAAGCAGTGGATGTGTTATTCCTTGACTTTAGCAAAGCTTTTGATACGGTCTCCCACAGTATTCTTGCCACCAAGTTAAAGAAGTATGGGCTGGATGAATGGACTGTAAGGTGGATAGAAAGCTGGCTAGATCGTCGGGCTCAACGGGTAGTGATCAATGGCTCCATGTCTAGTTGGCAGCCGGTTTCAAGTGGAGTGCCCCAAGGGTCGGTCCTGGGGCCGGTTTTGTTTAATATCTTTATTAATGATCTGGAGGATGGTGTGGACTGCACTCTCAGCAAGTTTGCAGATGACACTAAACTAGGAGGCGTGGTAGATACATTAGAGGGTAGGGATCGGATACAGAGGGACCTAGACAAATTAGAGGATTGGGCAGAAAAAAACCTGATGAGGTTCAACAAGGACAAGTGCAGAGTCCTGCACTTAGGACGGAAGAATCCCATGCACTGCTACAGACTAGGGACCGAATGGCTAGGTAGCAGTTCTGCTGAAAAGGACCTAGGGGTCACAGTGGACGAGAAGCTGGATATGAGTCAACAGTGTGCTCTTGTTGCCAAGAAGGCTAACGGCATTTTGGGCTGTATAAGTAGGGGCATTGCCAGCAGATCGAGGAACGTGATCGTTCCCCTTTATTCGACATTGGTGAGGCCTCATCTGGAATACTGTGTCCAGTTTTGGGCCCCACACTACAAGAAGGATGTGGAAAAATTGGAAAGAGTCCAGCGGAGGGCAACAAAAATGATTAGGGGTCTGGAGCACATGACTTATGAGGAGAGGCTGAGAGAACTGGGATTGTTTAGTCTCCAGAAGAGAAGAATGAGGGGGGATTTGATAGCAGCCTTCAACTACCTGAAGGGGGGTTCCAAAGAGGATGGAGCTCGGCTGTTCTCAGTGGTGGCAGATGACAGAACAAGGAGCAATGGTCTCAAGTTGCAGTGGGGGAGGTCCAGGTTGGATATCAGGAAAAACTATTTCACTAGGAGGGTGGTGAAACACTGGAATGCGTTACCTAGGGAGGTGGTGGAGTCTCCTTCCTTGGAGGTTTTTAAGGCCCGGCTTGACAAAGCCCTGGCTGGGATGATTTAGCTGGGAATTGGTCCTGCTTTGAGCAGGGGGTTGGACTAGATGACCTCTTGAGGTCCCTTCCAACTCTGATATTCTATGATTCTATGATTCCACTAAGTCACTACCCCAGTGTTCCATCCTTCAGAGGAAACCCTTCTCATAATTAAGGCTAAGATTATGTCATGGAAGTCACGGAATCGGTGAGACCTCTATGACACTTTCAGCTTCAGCTGCTGCAGGTGGTGGTAGGGGCCCTGCAACTTTCAGCCGCTGCGGGTAGTGGGTGCTGAACCCCCCACCCCTCCTTCCATCCATCAGCAGGGCTTGGGCTCTCATCCCACTGTCAGCCCCATTTTTGTCAGTTTTTTTTTTTTTTTTTTTTAGTAAAAGTCAGGGGCAGGTCATGGACTTCTGTGCATTTTTGTTTATTGCCTGTGACCTGTCCCTGACTTTTACTAAAAATAACCGTGACAAAAATCTTAAACTTACCTATAATGCACCTGGTCTGTTCTGCAATATTATTTCTGTGTCTGGTTGGGAAGGGATGATAATTCATTCTTGACAGTTGAAGACACATATCCCTGGTAATTTATCTAGAGTGACTACAAGTTACTTGTATACAGGTTTATTTTTTTGAATCCTACAAACTACCCACCTCAATAATGAATTTACATGTGGAAATGCTGTAGGTTAACATTATGTGACTTTAAAACATTTTCCAATCAAGGAAGCCGCTCACTAGTCAGTCTTCCTGGGGAAGCTTGCTTCTGTGAGATGATGACTGATGTTGGATTGTACAGTGTTATAAGGGTGAAGGATGTGGGGATAATAAGTATGTTGGTTAAGATCAGGTAAAATAACATTTAAAATGAGACATTCCTGTGTCATTCTACCAAGTTGGAATACTGAATGAGCATGAATTGCCTTCTTATTCCACTAGAGGGGATAGTTAGTCACTTGTCAGCCACAACTGTGTGAACAGAGAATTTCAATGTTCTCAGTCTAGTTGCTTTTGTCATCACACATTTTATGGCTTGCAGAACAGGCCATGAAGGTGTCAAGCTTTTTTATATAAGCATTTTTATATCATTATTGTAATGCCAGTGCCTTAATGAGCAATTTAATTAATGCTATAAAACACAGTACTTAGGGCTCTGTGTTTTTCTCATTATAGAGTAATATGTAGCAGTTTCACCTTAGTTTAAATCTTCATTGCATTTGTTTGCAGACGAGTGTATTTTAATTTTCAGGAAAGAGCCCAGTAATTTTTTAGGTCTAACTGTAAAAAACCTTTTTGTTAGTGAAAAGAAAGATGGGGGCAGTGGGGTGGGAAAGGGAAGTCAATCACCAGGGGAAAGAAGAGGTGAGGGCATAGGACTACACTCTGAGGGAGGGGGCAGGCAGTGAGTGTGGGAGGAGCAGCTGAGGGGAAACGGTCTCTGGGGCAAGGATCCTGAGGGAGGGGGAGCTGAAGAAGGGTGGGGGTCAGTTTGCTCTCAGACTAGCAGGGAGCACCCTCACCTCTCCCTGGGAGGAGACTGCGGACAGACTCTTCTGGTCCACAGCCGTCTTGACCACTGGCAGTTGCAGCTTCAAGGACAGGTGTGTGTCCGTGCTGTGCTGCAAATTCTGCCAGCAGTGCTGAGCTCGTGGGGGATGAAGGCTGCACTGCTGGCCAACACAGAGATTGACCTGTCCTCCACCGACATCCCACTCACCAGATAAGTCTCCTTCAGCTACCACCAGAAGGCATCTCAACAGCTGACTAATGTTGCAATAGTGCCCAAAGACCTTAATCAGTAGGAATCCCCCATTGTGCTAAGCACCATGGAAACCATTAAGAAGGCCCAGTTCCTGTCCCACAGATCTCTCTAATTATCTCCCTTATAATTCGATACGGCAGAAAGGCAAGTATTATTATTCCCATGTTATAGTAATGGGAACTGAGGCACAGCTTCCAAACACAGAGGTACTTTTAAAAAAAAAAAAAAATTATATATGCGCGCACACAAACTCTAAATAATAAGGCTCAATTTTTTTCCTCAAATTTAAAATGTGGAATTCTCTTGGTGTTCGATTTTAAATATTTTCCTGTGAGAACTGCAACTCAATCACTGTAGTGCTGTTTTAAGGGCCTTCTGAAAAATAACTAGCCTTTAAACCAAAGTGAAAGTGACTTAAAAGTGTCAAGTATCAGAGGGGTAGCCATGTTAGTCTGAATCTGTAAAAAGCAACAGAGGGTTCTGTAACACCTTTAAGACTAACAGAAGTATTGGGAGCATAAGCTTTCGTGGGAAAGAACCTCACTTCTTCAGATGCAAGAAGTGAAGTTCTTCTGAAGAAGTGAGGTTCTTTCCCACGAAAGCTTATGCTCCCAATACTTCTGTTAGTCTTAAAGGTGTTACAGGACCCTCTGTTGCTTTTTAAAACTGTCGGTTTCACTCCTGTTTATAGTCAGTTTCTAGCCTATTTTTATTTGTAGTTGGGGTATGTCCTATCTGCCAGATCGGCGGACAGTGTTCGATCCAGCAGGGGTTGATTTATTGCATCTAGACTAGACGCGATGAATCGATCCCTGAACGCTCTCCTGTCAACTCCTGTATTCCGCTGCTGTGAGAGGCACAGGCAGAGTCGACGGAGCAGCGGCAGCGGTCGACTCACTACAGTGAAGACACCGCAGTGAGTAGATCTAAGTACGTCGACTCCAGCTATATTCTTCACGTAGCTGAAGTTGCGTAACTTAGATCGATTCCTCTCCCCTTCTCCCCCTCCCCCCCAACCCTCCAGTATAGACCAGGCCTTTGGTAACACCCCTAGAGCTCCATGCAGCTGCAGTATTAAAATCACCAGGCCTTCTCCTAGTAGGATGTTTCCAAAAGTGAAATGATCTATTCCAATGTTAAACAGTGTCCCCTAAGTGACTAGCCACAAGATGTCAGATATTCATTTAATTTTCTTTCTTTATATAGGAGTTAACTTAGAAATTAGCTGACAGGAGCACTATACCTATCATCTGCAAAGTAAGTTTTCAGGTGCTTAAGTAGCCCCTGGAATCATGGTTAAAGTTGCTCCCCCCCACCAAATCTGAAATGGTATTCCTGCCAGTGAAACAGAAAATCCAGTCTTCACACAGCTCTAATTGAGATATTATATTGTATATCTGTCCCTTAGGCTTGGTCTACACTACCCCCCTAATTCGAACTAAGGTACGCAACTTCAGCTACGTGAATAACGTAGCTGAAGTTCGAAGTACCTTAGTTCGAATTAGTTCGAACTTACCTTGGTCCACACGCGGCAGGCAGGCTCCCCCGTCGACTCCGCGGTACTCCTCTCGGCGAGCTGGAGTACCGCAGTCGACGGCGAGCACTTCCGGGTTCGACTTATCACGTCCAGACTAGACGCGATAAGTCGAACCCAGAAGTTCGATTTCCAGCCGTCGAACTACCGGGTAAGTGTAGCCAAGGCCTTAGAAATAAAAAAAAAGGTGCCTGCTTCTATATAACTTCTTGTTCACATCTCTTACTAGTTATACGTTAGCCTGCATCATTCACACCTGCTAATCACAACATATAGAGATATAGTGCCACTCTTATGTTACAGGATTTTACTCACTAAGGTGAAAATAATGTAAAATCATAACTTGAATTTAAGTAGTTTTTTACACTATCAATATGGTTCTTAGTAGCATTGATCTGGGTGCTGAATTTGGAAATTACTCCCAGATAGTAAATCTAAGATGTATTTTCAGTGGTCTGGATCATAACTTTGTTAGTACACAGTAACAAACTCCATCTCATCCATGCATGATGTGCTATTAAAAGTCTGCAGTATAATGGCTGCCAGAAAATAAATTGTCAGGTTTTTAGAAATGAACCATCTAGCTGTGGTTTCTCAGTGCTTTTTATCCTGAGCCTTTCTGACTTCTAACTTCTTCTTATAGCTAAATTGAGTTAGCTTTTCCAACAGAAAGTAACAATTTGAAAGCCAGCTTGTGCACACTCTAAGTCTAAGGGGAATTGAAAGCCTTGACTAACAGGCAGCTTCAGAGCAGCAGCAAAGGAGGCCAGGATGAGGAAAAAGGGGATTGTACACTGCTGGGGAAAAACAAGCAGAGCAGTTAGGAGAGATACAGTGTGAACTAGAAAGTTTAAACAAAATTAAATTTGATCCCATAAACTATATTGCATCCACTGAATGGTGTTTTACTTTGTACATTTGATACCCCTTTTTACTGCTTTATATAAGAAAATACCTTCTGATGTCAGTTTTGTTTAACTCTTTTGCCAAATAAAAATTGGTAACTAGTAGCATCACAAACCATGTGGGCTTTGCTCTCCTGGTTTGTAACCAAAACCTCTAGGTGATTTTTAGAAAGGATGGTGTGGCCTAGTTAACTGAACCTGGCCACTGCCACTGACTTGTGTGGCCTTAACCAAATTACTATGAATTGATTTTTTTTTTTTATTTTTTTTTTTTAAACTGTCTCATTGAAGTCAATGAGAATTGTGTTGCTCAGTAGCTCTTCAAAATCTTGAAATAGATTTCTTAGAGTTCAGCATCCACGATTGTAGTTAAGTTTCAAAAGGGCTGGAGCTCCTGGGTGCTGAGCTCATTTGAAATGCGGCCCTACGCTTTTATCTCATATGTATCTGAGTGTCCGCATCTGTAAAATGGGGAAAACATATCCACTGCAAACTAGGTAAGTCAGGGTTAATGTTCTTCAAAGCACTCTTTAAGTAAAGTATTATGCATTATAATAAACTGTTATATAGAGACCCAATTTTATATGAACAATGTAAATTTCACACACTTTTCAGTTGTCATCATAGCATATTAGCAATATTGGATTTCAGCCAGTGTGCTTTCAAAACTGATTGGCTGCTTGGAGTGTGACATTGCATTGTTGTCCAAACCAAGATATTTTCCGTTTACATTTAATTTTCAAAAAATGAAATTATCACTAAACCATCATAACCGTATTTAATTATGCAAAAATCTATTGCCTCGTACCTCTGGGAATAGTGGCGGGGTGTTTCTAGTGAACTGAGCAATGGTCTCTCAATTTACTGTAATCAGAAACTTACATAGGGATTGTACCCTTGTATTTACCTTGTTGTTCAACTATATTTCATACTTTAGTTTTTTCAAATACAGTATCAATCTGAACCAGAAATAAACAATACAAGAGTCTTGGACACTGAGCCCATATTTGCATTACACTCCTTTTGCTAGTGAAAATATCAGTCATGTACATCTACCATTTGGGAAACCCGCCCTCAACTGTTTCAGCAAATATAAGAGATACACTTCTCAGTATAGTCATGTGAGACTCTGAATCAGATCCATAGATGTCTCTGTCTGTATTAATGTGTTGCTTTTGGTTAACTCTTTTCATCCAAAGATCTCAAAGCAAATGAATGAGTTGCAATATCACTGTGAAGTAGATAAGTGTATCCCCATTGTATAGATGGGGAGACTGAAACACAAAGGTTGAGAGTTGCCCAGGGTCACGCAGTGAGTCAGTCGGTAGCAGAGCCAGGAATATAATCTAGGAGTCCTGATTCCCAGTTCTGTTCTCCATCTACTAAATATAATTCCATTAGTTTTTATTTTGTTAAATGGTTGATTAAAATCTTCCAGGTTTGAGGAACCCCCCTAGACCTCTCTTGGCGGCTGGTCCCTCAAGTTCTGGAGGAGCTGATGCAGACGGTGGGCTCTTTGCAGTTCCCACGACTCTGCCACCCAATAGCCGACATGGAAAGCTGTTCGTGCCTAGCAAGGAAGCAGAACTGACCTTCCGACAGCACTTGGACACAATTAGTGTAAGTGAAACTGTTGCAGGGTGACTGGCACCTTTAAGAGGGAGCAGGGTCCAGTGTACCTCTGACTGATTACCTGCTGCCCAACTGGGTTTAAGGGATGGCACCTGGGCCTTATATAGGGGGAGACAGCAGCAGGAGAAGATAGGCTACCCACAGATGTCTCAACCCAGAGAGGTAAGGGTGCAGCTAGAGGAAGAAGCTGTGACAGAGGCTGTAGAGAGCAGGAGGCTCCCACAGGAGACCCAGAGTAACCAGGGGAGGGCCAAGAGAGCCCAAAGAGGGGTTGCCTGCTGATTTTTCTGACCCAGAGAAAAAGAATTGAAGAAGGCTGAGCTCCAGCTAGGAAGCACAGGGAGCGGCTGCTTGGTGGAGAGCAGAGTGGGACAGAAGAGCTCCGGAACTGGCTGAATATGAACGTTCGTGTTGTGGTGGTGGACTTTATTGTGGGACTTTGAGAATTGCTGTGAACTGTTTGTTGAACCAGTCTGAAGCAAGGATGGTGTTAGCCATGAGAGAGCCTGTGTGGAGTTTGAGTCCTGAAAGAAGGGGAAATTGAGGCAGGCCTCTACAGGGCCACACTTGGCCAGCAGGGGCACTACAGGCAGGCACGGCCTCTTACAGAGACCAGTGAACAAAAAATGTAGCATGCTGGAGCCTGACTAAGCTCCTGGTGGGGATTAAAATGCTACTAGTCCAAGAATGACTGACTGATTTGAATATTAAAAAGCATCATCTTCCTTACGAAGAAATGCCTCCAGCAGTGTTCAGACCTGGCATTACACTGGAAGAAGCTTGTCAGGTGCTTGAGCATACAGCTGAGCTTCAAAGCTACACCAACTTGAAAGCCAGAATGCCATCTCGCTGGCACTTTAATTAGCAAAGTTCACCAGTTGAAGCCAAAGTTCTGTCTTATTTACACATGTAGAAAAACTAGTTGATATCTATCTTTATTTATCAAAATTTGAAATGTCCCATCAAGTTTTGTTGACTCAATAACTACTTGTTCTTCTTCGAGTGATGGTCCCTGTTGTATTCCACTGTGGGTTACACATGCACCCAGAGTCAGAGAACTTGAAAGAAGTGTCCGTTGATCTGCACATGCACCCTGATTCACCTCGTGCTTCCGTTCGAGGTGATAAAAGTCACGGCAGACTGACCGCATCTCTAGTTCCTTCTCACCGCTACGTGGTCTGGGTTGGAACCTTCAGTGTCATCATCTCTGATGCAGCTCTAATACCTTTAATTGTACATAGTTTTCAGTTTTAGTTGTAGTTTTAACAGTTCAGAACAGAGGTCAGCAACTTCCCCTAGGCCTGGTCCACACTAACCCCCCACTTCGGACTAAGGTACGCAAATTCAGCTACATTAATAACGTAGCTGAATTCGAAGTACCTTAGTCCAAACTTACCGCGGGTCCAGACGCGGCAGGGAGGCTCCCCCGTCGATGCCGCGTACTCCTCTCACCGAGCTGGAGTACCGGCGTCGACAGCGAGCACTTCCGGGATCGATCCCAGAACATCGATTGCCTGCCGCTGTACCCGGAGGTAAGTGTAGACATACCCTTAGTCCCCATGCCCCCTATACCTCATTCGAGTACCGGACTATGCCCAGCATTTCAAACTGCACCTCCTGCCCGCAATCCTTCTCAGTCAGCAATGACCACCAATGCTGTCTCTACAGCCTGGAAGAAGCTCTCATTGCAGCTAGGTGCAGTGTTTGTCAGTCTTTTCCCAGCTGTAGCAGAGAAGGTCAAGCACTTTGTCTCTGGAAATATCTCTGGAGAAGGCCATGAGACCCAGGCTGGAGAATGCCCCATACATCTGCCAGAATCAGTGAGGAGTGTGCCTCATGCTGCTACTACATCCAACTCTGGTAACGGCGGAGCCACCCCCACAGAGTTGATGTCAGGGGGTGGCTCCGCCGTTTGGGGGAGGGGCCTATTTGGGAGATTAGGAAGCACTCCCATAAGCATGTGATTAAATTTTCCTCCAAGTCTTACCTCAAAGAAACATTCCTTCCACCAGCTTGGCCCAATGGCACAACATATGTTCTACGTTCCACAGGCACAAGAAAAAGACCCACAAACAGTGAGAACACTGGTTCCAGGCAGTGAACCTCTTGGTACCGCCATTTCCGGCACCTCACAAAACGTGAGACCCTCCAGCACCAGTACCAGCAGCCAAAAATGAGACAGTAGTGTCCCTTCTGCCAGGGAGATCCTGATCTGTGGCTGCACCCCAAGATGTCTTTGCTTTACTGGATCCATAGTCATCTCCTCCCATCGGGTCCTTCCACTTCCAGGGAACTCAGATCTCTGCCATAAGACCTGCCTGTGGTACAGGAGCTGTCGCCCCCTCACATGTATGCTATACACCTCTCCATTGGCTCCAGTGGTACTGCCTTTGGAACCAGTCCTCTTGTTCGGATGAATCTGAACTGACGGAAGAATCGCCTTTCCCATACCACTCCTATGCACCACCACATAGACCGGCACAACCATGGTAGCAACTATCTTCTATATGGAGATATACCTATCTCATATAACTGGAGGGGACCCCAAAAGGTATCCCTTCAAGATGTGTCTCTCATAGACCTATTTAGAGCAGCCACATGGAGTGTTCTGTCCACATGTTTGCCACACACTACACCTGGGTGCAGGACTTGGTGGCAGATGACTCCTTTCACATGGTGGTTCTCCACACGACCCTTCTGTTGTCATCCTCACACCCTCCTCCTACATAGGTACTGCTTGTCAGTCATCCACGATGGAATACGATAGGGACCATCACTTGAAGAGGTTACTTACCTCTAAGTAGAGGTTCTTCGAGATGGGTGGTCACCATCTGTATTCCACTTCCCGCCCTCCTCCTCCTCTGCTTCGGATCTACCAGATTCACATTGGAGAAGGAACTGGAGATGCGATCTGCCCTGCCCTTTGTCACTACAGACAGAAGCACGAAGCAAGTTGGGGCGTATGTGTGGCTCAACAGACACTACTTTCGAATTCTGAGTGCCTGTTGTGCATGTGTAATCCACAGCGGAATATAGGTTCATCTCCAGGAACCTCCAGTAACAGGTAAGTAACCTCATACCAAACCATGATAGATGAGTAGTTAGTAAAACATTTCCTTTGGGAGTGAGCTTCCTCCCCATAAAACTGGTAAAAGAATGTATTGCTTAGTTTACAAAATGAGTATTCCTGACAGAAAAAGTTATTGGAGTAGTTCCTAGAGGCCCTAAAAGAGATCAGGGCCCCATTGTGCTAGACCTTCTACAAACACGCAGTGAGACTGGGCCTGCCCCAAACTGCCTAAGTGTAGATAGACAAACAGACCAAGTATGGGGGAGCAGGGGAGGCAGAAGCATGTAGTGGTGAGGTGACTTGCCCAGAGTCTCACAGCAAGTTGGGAGCAGACTCAGGAATAGAACCCAGGTCTCCTGATTCCCAGTCTAATGCCCGGTCAGTTGGACCAAGCTGCTTCAATGCTGCAGAGACCTGGAAGATGACCTTAAAGTATCAATTTCTAGTTTAGGGAAATTAAACATAGTGTACATAGTTCAGTGGAGCTTTTCCCTCATTGAAGTCTAACTTTAAGCAGCCTGCAGTTAGAATAATATACATTTTCAATACGCTGTACATACACCAAAGATGAGGGAGGTATATATGGTCTGCAGGTAGTTTTGGCATGAAGAACTTTAGACTGGTTTGAAACTTAAGAATGGTCATACTGGGTCAGACCAAAGGTCCATCTAGCCCAGTATCCTGTCTTCCGACAGTGGCCAGTGCCAGGTGCTTCAGAGGCAATGAACAGAACAGGTAATCAAGTGATCCATTCCCAGCTTCTTGCTGGGGTGTTTTGGTAAAGAGCTGTTGTTTTATTTCTGGTGTCTTTTATAGATACGTTATTCATCAACAGAGTGTAGGGAGGAATTTTTCATGACTGGATGGTCAAAATATTGTGTAACGTGTTTCCTTTCTCTTTCTCTCCCTCTTCCCCCTCCCCCCCCCCACTCCCAGATGCAGTCAGACTACTTCTTGCCAAAACCAAGGAGATTGCGGAACAGGCACCTGCGGAAGCCATTGGTGGTACAGGTCAGAGAAATTGGCTGAGTCTGGAGTTTGCTTGCTTGCTGTGTAGACCGTCAGTGAGGTTTTCCTAAAAATAAGAAGAATGAGGAGTACTTGTGGCACCTTAGAGACTAACAAATTTATTTGAGCATAAGCTTTTGTGGGCTAAAACCCACTTCATTGGATGCATGCAGTGGAAAATACAGTAGGAAGATGTATACACGCTATAACGAGAGTAATTAATTTAGGTGAGCTATTATCATTGGCCAAACCGGACAGTCTCTATGCAAAAGAATAAATGGACACAAATCAGACGTCAAGAATTATAACATTCAAAAACCAGTCGGAGAACACTTCAACCTCCCTGGTCACTCAGTTACAGATCTCAAAGTCACAATACTCCAACAAAAAAACTTCAAAAACAGACTCCAATGAGAAACTGCAGAATTGGAATTAATTTGCAAACTAGACACCATTAAATTAGGCTTGAATAAAGACTGGGAGTGGATGGGTCATTATACAAAGTAAAAACTGTTTCACCATGCTAAATTTTTCCCCTACTGTTACTCACACCTTCTTGTCAACAGTTGGAAATGGGCCATCCTGATTATCACTACAAAAGTTTTTTTTTTTTTCCCTCCTGCTAATAATAGCTCACCTTAATTACTCTCGTTACAGTTGGTATGGCAACACCCATTTTTTTCATGTTCTCTGTGTATATATATCTTCCTACTGTATTTTCCTCTGCATGCATCCGATGAAGTGGGTTTTAGCCCACGAAAGCTTATGCTCAAATAAATTTGTTAGTCTCTAAGGTGCCACTCCTCGTTTTTTTTGCTGATACAGACTAACACGGCTACCACTCTGAAACCTAAAAATAAGAGTTTAGCTTCCTCTGTCATGTCCTCTGTGGAAATAAAACTGAAGAGTCGTAGGGAACAAGGATTCTTCTTTGAGTAGTGTCCCTATGGGTGCTCCACTGTAGGTGTGTATGCGTCCCTGTGTTTCTGATCGGAGATCTTCAGTAGCAGTGTCCGTTCGGCCTATACACATGCTCTCTCATCGTGCTCTGCCTGTAGGCTAATTAATTATGCGCGGCGAGCCGCCTTTACTTCCTTCTCAACCACCCCTGGCTAGAGATGGCGCGATTAGCAGTCAGTTCACAGATACTTTAAGAATGACTAAGATAAAGGATTTCTAAAGATCTAAACTATGTCTACACTGCGTACCTTACAGCGGCTAAGGTACGCAGTGTAGCTGCTCTTTGCCGGCAGGAGATCTCTCCTACCTGCAAAATAAAGCCACCCCCCATGAGAAGCAGAAGCTTTGTTGGCAGGAGAGCATCTCCTGCCAACAAAGCACTGTCCACACCAGTGTTTTTTGTCACTAAAACTTTTGTCAGTTAGGGGTGGGGTTTTTTTCCCCACACACTAACCAACAGAAGTTTAACAAAAGTGCAGCACAGACATAGCCTTAGTGTTTTTGTGTGCGTTTTCTTAGGTGATAGGGTCCATTGCTATTTTTACCTTCCACACACACCCCCACAAGCTTTTATTTTATTTTTTCCCCCTTTACTGAGGATTGCCCCCATCAAGGGGCATGCCCAGCTCCCTCAGGTTGAAGGGGTGCCTCTCCTGTAAGGAGTCCATACTTGTAACAGATGGATAGTCCCGCTGCATATGGGGTCTCAGGGAGGCCCACATTCCCCAAAAGTGTGTTTTGTGCCAGCAACTGAAAGCCAGATCCTGGAAAAACTGAGAAATAAAGCTAAAACTACTTCTGATGGTGGGAGCTCTGCAACCTGCAGTTGACCTGGGTCCTGAGTCTCCTCAGCGATGAGAGCCATCACTGCAGCCTTCTACTTCCAAAGCGGGTGAACCAAGGAAGAAACCTTCAGATTCCCTGTGAAACATCTCCAAAAAGAGCGCCACAAGCCCTCACAGTGAGTCCCTAACCAGCTAGAGGAGATCCCCATCACATTGAGTCACTTTGGTACCGATGGCTCCTAAACAAGTCGTGTGGGTCATCCAGTGAGGACACCTGGAGTAAACCTAAGGACCCTCTGGGCACGGGTGCTGAGGTAGTGGTACCGCCTGTCAGACAGAAGCACAGACCGTACTGCCTATGGGAAGTTGGCACCAATACGGAAACCCTCAGTACCAAAACCAACTAAACCTCATTGGACCGCTCATCCTGGTCAAGATCGCCGATTGCTTCGGTACTGACGAGTCAGCACTGGCAAGCCCTGACAGTACTGATGACCATGGCACTGCAGGAGTTCAGATTTTCTAACAACCTGGTGATATCTGAAACCCCAGAGTTTCCTTTACTCAGTACAGTATGCGTCTCAAACCCTAAATCACCACCAGTACTGAGCAGTTTGCCTCCAGTCTCCTTATCTGCACCTCCAAATGATAGCGGCCAGCAGGAGGTTCTCTCTCACTCATATTATGCTCCCTCCCACCATCAGCTCAGACGTTCCCAGGCACATTTTCACTCTGGATCCCAACCCCACGGTATGACCAGCCATGGGCTCTGCCACCCATGCCCTTTCCACTGCCACAGTGGCCACACCAGGCCTCCCAGGCATCCAGGGTCACTGTAGAACTGTGTACCTCAAAGTAGTGCCCTGTAATCCCCATATTCATCATTTATATATGATTTTGATATTTCATACAAAGCATGCCATATAATATATCATAGAAAAAATCATGATCTGATGAAAATATGTACATCAGTGTGTATGATCTTATGAGATTTTGCTGTGTAGTGGTTACACTGGTCTACAATTTTTGAGAAGTCGTCTGCTTCAGAGATAAAATGTGCTATTTATTATGTATTTTGATGTGCTGAATTCAAATATGACAATTAAAACAACTAATTGGCTACTGTTTCTAAGATATTTAAGTTTTTACATTTTATGTCTATGTATATTGTGTAGATAGTAGAGTTTTAATCATAAATTGTAAACCTAGGTCTTTTCATGTGTTTATGGTTGCTTTACATGATATTTCACCTGTCCTGTTTATGTAACACTTTAAAAATCACCAAAAAGGTGTTATAAATAAAATTTATTATGAAACAAAAGGCAAAAAACTATTATGTACATAGTTTAGTCCTATTCAGTGTTTACTCGGCGCTTCTTCGCTTGTCTCTTGTATTGATTAAATGGAGCATCTCTTGTCACTGTCCAGCAATAGTCTGCAAGCACTGATGGGCTCCGTTTGCCCTGATAGCGTTTCTCCATTGTTGCAACGTCCTGGTGAAATCGCTCGCTGTGCTCGTCGCTCACTTCTCCGCAGTTCGGTGGAAAAAAGTCTAGATGAGAGTGCAGAAAATGTATCTTTAGTGACATGTTGCAACCAAGGCTTTTGTATGCCTTGAGGAGGTTTTCCACCAACAACCTGTAGTTGTCTGCCTTGTTGTTTCTGAGAAAATTTATTGCCACTAACTGGAAGGCTTTCCATGCCGTCTTTTCCTTGCCACGCAGTGCATGGTCAAATGCATCATCTCGAAGAAGTTCACGAATCTGAGGACCAACAAAGACACCTTCCTCTATCTTAGCTTCACTTAACTTTGGAAATTTTCCACAGAGGTACTTGAAAGCTGCTTGTGTTTTGTCAATGGCCTTGACAAAGTTCTTCATCAGACCCAGCTTGATGTGTAAGGGTGGTAACAAAATCTTCCTTGATTCAACAAGTGGTGGATGCTGAACACTTTTCCTCCCAGGCTCCAATGACTGTCGGAGTGGCCAATCTTTCTTGATGTAGTGGGAATCTCTTGCACGACTATCCCATTGGCAGAGAAAACAGCAGTACTTTGTGTATCCAGTCTGCAGACCAAGCAAGAGAGCAACAACCTTCAAATCGCCACAAAGCTGCCACTGATGTTGGTCATAGTTTATGTACCTCAAAAGTTGTTTCATGTTGTCATAGGTTTCCTTCATATGGACTGCATGACCCACTGGAATTGATGGCAAAACATTGCCATTATGCAGTAAAACAGCTTTAAGACTTGTCTTCGATGAATCAATGAACAGTCTTCACTCATCTGGATCGTGAACGATGTTGAGGGCTGCCATCACACCATCGATGTTGTTGCAGGCTACAAGATCACGTTCCATGAAGAAGAATG
This sequence comes from Trachemys scripta elegans, assembly GCF_013100865.1. Classification (NCBI taxonomy): domain Eukaryota; kingdom Metazoa; phylum Chordata; order Testudines; family Emydidae; genus Trachemys; species Trachemys scripta. The sequence continues at coordinate 38,338,894 of NC_048307.1, forward strand.
GGACAAGATCCTTTGGACGGTCACGGAACATGGAAACCCTAACATCACCTGCCAGGAGATTCACTGCTGTAGTCTGGAGCCCAACAGCTCTGCCTTACTCTTGGGCAAGGTCATTCAGTTCACCTTGTGTTTATGAGGTGTGGTTCAGAGGATGGGAGAAAATGTGGGTCCTGTGACATTGATGGTTCAGGACCAGAAGTTTCATCCTCTTCCTCGTCTGACTCAAATGAGAGTGATTCTGGTGCATCAGGCACCGGCAGTCCTTCTCCGTGGGGTACTGGGCGTATAGCTGATGGAATGTTTGGATAATGCACAGTCCACTTTTTTTCTTCTTTGACACACCTTTCCCAACTGGAGGCACCATGCAGAAGTAACAATTGCTGGTATAGTCTGTTGGCTCTCTCCAAATCATTGGCACTGCAAAAGGCATAGATTTCCTTTTCCTGTTCAACCACTGGCGAAGATTTGTTGCACAAGTGTTGCAGCATAGGTGTGGGGCCCACCTCTTGTCCTGATCTCCAATTTTGCGGCCAAAATAAAGGTGATAGGCTTTCTTAACCATAGTGGTTATACTGCGCTTCTGTGATGCAAAAGTCACTTAACTTCTGCTATGTTTGTGGTGATCTGCACTGTTCACAGAAGTACAAGGCATCTCGGCTCACTTTGGCTAAACAGAAATGTGTCCCTTTGCAAAACCAAACACTGACAAATAAGAGAGCATGACACTGTATGATTTCTAGAGCTGATATAGGGCAATTTTTTCAGCAGAGTGATGTAAGCTTCGTTATCATTGCATCATCCATGACATCTAGGAATAACATGATGCAATTCATATCCTGTATGACGCAATACCAGCTTCAGATTGCATCATTCATTGTTTTGCCTAAAAAGCAAGTACTGTCCAAACCCAGTCATAGATTTATTCATAGATCCAGTCAAAGATGTATTTTAGTCATTTCTGGTTTAAATTGAGATCCCTTCCCTTTATAACTCACTTATCCTCCGCCATTCCCAAGTCAAGGGTCGTATATTCTGACCCAATAGCATATCTTGAAAACTAGAGCCAATCAACAATTTTAAGCATCATTTTCGTTCTCAGTGACCCAGAATTAGTAAAGTTTGACTACGTTTATTTCAGAAGCATTTTGGCTGTAGAGCAGTGTTATTGAAATATGTTGCAAACTTGGGCATCATCCATTGTTAGTTCTCTAGTGGCAACAAAGGAGGTGATCCACACCCATACGGGTGTTAAAAGACCATTAATCAGCAGGGGAGTTGTAAACAAGGGATTTACAACTGTGTAAGAGAAGCACCACACAATGGGGATTGCTCAACCCTGTAACTCAGCAAGGCCCATCAGGCATGCCTGGGCTAGTATTTTTTCCAGGGGCATGGACTAAAAGTATAAAATTAGGTCCTTGTGATGACACTGTTCACCTTTTTCTTCTCCCACCTATGCTGAAGGGAAGAAGAATGCTGGGAAGACAAAGACTTGAACTGAGGAAACTGGTGCAAGGCTTTAAAGGGAAAGCCTGTGTATTAAGGACTGTAACCTACTTGCAACATCCAGTGGGATGAGAGAAACTGATCCAAATATTGCTCAGTCTAATAAGGTCTAGGATTTAGACTGTGTGCTTAGTTTTTATTTTCTTTGGTAACTATCTCTGAACTTTTAAGCCTACCACTTATAATCACTTAATCTATATTTCTGTAGTTAATAAATCTGTTTTATATTTTACCTAAAACGGTGTTTTTTGGTTGAAGTGCTTGGGAAATCTTTGCTCAGGTTACGAAGGCTGGTGTGTGTCCTCTCCACACTGAGAGAGGGTGGACCGGGTAATGAACGTATACTGGTCACGACGATACAGTTCTGGGGGCTTGGCAGATTTGCTGGTTCCTTTCTCTGTGATATTCATGAGTGGCTCAGGGAACATTTGTGCAATTCAGCTGGGTGTGGGGCTCCACATGCTGTTGTACTGAGTGATAACCTCACCTAGAGGGGTTTGCTGCTTGTCACTAGCAAAGCATTGTGAGAGACAGCCCAGGCTGGAGAGTTAAGGCGGCACAGCAGTGCCCCAGTTCCAGATACCCTGGGATCCCATCACAGGAACCCACTGGGAATCCGTGAGGCGCTCTCCTTTTGCCTCTACATCTAGAGCCTCAGCACCTCCTGAGGAAATATCCGAACAACAGGAGATCTAGCTAAAAGAGGAGACCACACCATCAACTAATTTCTCTTCCTCCTCTCCAGATGAGGCAGTGATGTCCCCTCCTTCTTCCATGACAGAAAATTTTAGGTACTTTCAGGATCTTACAAAGAGGGTGCAGATACATTACAAATACCTCTCAAGAAGGTGAGGGACACCCACCATAAGCTGCTGGACATTTTACATACACCCTCCTCCTCAAAGATCGCCCTCCTCATTGACGAGGGGCTTTTGGATCCAGCCAAATTCATGTGGCAAACATCAGCATCGGCCAAACCAATGTGCAAATGGGCCAACAAGAAGTATGTCTTTTCCCACCAACCACCTAATTGCATCATGGTGAATTCGGTGAACTCCCATGGCCACTAGGACTACTCAAAATCCACCCCTTATGATAGGAATCAGAAGAGACTTGACTGGTTTGGGAGGAAGGCTTATTCTTCTGCAACTTTGCAATTTTGAGTTGCAAACTACCAAGCCTTAGCGGCCACATATGACTGCACAAATTACGCAAAGCTTAACACCTTTATTGATCACCTGACGGAGTCACATAGGGACCAATTTCAGGCCATCGTACAAAAACAGCATTCCAGACCGCATTAGATGCCGTGGAAACTGCAGCCTGTTCGATCTTGACAGCTATCGTGGCTGCATCTTTGAGACTACCGAAGGAGATTCAGATGATGGTCAAGGACCTCCCCTTCAAAGGCCTGAAATTGTTTGTAGACAAGACCAATGCTGCATTCCACACTCTGAAATACTCCACAGTCGCACTTCAGTTGCTGGGGATCTATATGCCCAGACAAAAAAGGAAACTTAGTCCTCAGCCATCACAGAAGTCACTTCCGCCCAATTACCCATCACATTGCTACAGCCGCAAACCATCAGGCCTCCATGTCATAGCCTTCCACCTCAAAACACCAATTTTGATGCCACACTCTAAAACACCAGCTCTCTCGACCTCTCACATCCCTTTAGATGCTGTCTGGCTCTGTTCCATGAGAACTGGGAACACAACATTCGACAGATGGGTTTTGGAAATTTATCTCCCATGGGTATTCTGTCCACGTCACCTCCCTCTCTACTCTTCCTATCTGTCTCTCTCTTCAGGGATCCTTCTCACAAGAGACTATTAAGACAGGAAATAAATCACCTCCTATCTCTAAGAGCCATAGAACCTGTTCGCGCACATCTCTGAAGCAAAGGATTTTATTCCTGATATTTCCTGATCCCCAAGAAAAAGGGAGGTTGGAGACCCATACTGGATCTTAGAGCATTGAAGAAATATGTGAAGTCTCAACAAATTCTAGATGGTCACACTACCAGTGATTATTCCATCTATGGAATAAGGAGATTGGTTCTCAGCTCTCAACCTTCAGGATGCCTATTTCCACATACCGATTCTATCCTCTTCCAGACAATTCCTCTGGCTTACCCTAGGTCAGAATCATTACCCTTTTGGCCTCTGTTGGCTCCCAGAGTATTCTCCACAGTAGCGGCTCACGTATGCACCCTGGGGATCATGATCTACCCATATTTGGATGACTGTCTCTTCAGGGCCCACTCCTTCAAAGACGCCCTATGGCCAACCAACAGGACAATGGGGGGTTATTAATGAAGCTAGGGCTACTAATCAGCATCAAAAAGTCAACCTTAACTCTGGTACAGTACTTGGAGTTTATAGGGGCTGATCTCAATGCACTGCATGTGTGTGCGCTCCTCCCACAACACAGATTTCACAGCCTGTCAACACTCAGAGACAGTTCAAACTAGTCCACAAACATCAGCCAGACATTGCCTCCAGCTTCTAGGACACATGGCAGCTGGCACGTTTGTAATATATCATGCCAGACTTCACATATGATGTCTGTAGACAGGGTTCAGTTCGGTTTACAGGCGAAACAATGTGTCCACCAATCTCTCTTCAACCCACTCCTTCTCTCCTCTCTCAGAACGAAGGACACATTCTCCATCCCAACCTGCAGATATCCTAGCTCAAGGCTTGGCTTCTTCGTGGTACCAACACACAGAATGCTGCCGCTCCATGGCGGTACAGGAAGTGCTGCTACACAGTAGAAAATCTACTACCCGTCATATTTACCTGCAGAAGCGAACTAGGTTTCAGGTTTGGGCAATTCCAGACAAATTACCCTGGCATCTTCTACCCTTCCCATGGTGTGTGTTGACCTCAAGGTGTCAGGCCAATCAGTCCCTCAGTTCACTCAAAGTATATCTGGCGGCCACAGCAATTTTCTATTAACAAGTAGAGGGATATTCAGATTTCTCCCACCCAACTACAAAAAGATTCCTCAAGGACATAGTGAACCTCATTCCCCAACCCAGACATCCCACTGCAATGTGGGACCTAAATCTAGTTTTAAAGAGTCTCACTAGATCATGCTTTTGAGCCTATGGCCACTTGTTCACTCACATACCTGTCAATGAAGACAGCATTTCTGGTAGCCTTCACCTCAGCAAGGAGAACAGGGGAAATAGTGGCACTAATGGTGCACCACTCTTTATAATATTCTTTAAAAATGAGGTTACTCTTTGGCCCTATCCAAAGATCATCCTCTAGGCGACCTTGTCTTTTCACATGAACCAACTGATTAATCTTCTGACTTTTTACCCTAAGCCTCACTGTGATAACAGGGAGGCTATACTGCACATGCTAGATCAGGGGTCGGCAACCTTTCAGCAGTGGTGTGCCAAATCTTCATTTATACACTCTAATTTAAGGCTTCGTGTGCCGGTAATACATTTTAACGCTTTTTAGAAGGTCTCTCTATAAGTCTGTAATATATAACCAAATTATTGTGTTATGTAAAGGGTGGCCTGCTGGGACTCCAGGCCCGAAAGCAGGATGAGCAAGGGCTGGAAACCAAGATTCTTCTTCGAGTGATTGTTCACGTCCATTACAATTAGGTGTACGCACGCCGCGTGCACGGACGTCGGAAACTTTTTCCCTTAGCGGCTCCCGTCGGGCCGGCAGGGCCCCCTCCCTCCCGCCAGAACGGCGCCCCGCTCTAGGGTATATATATCCCTGCCGACCCGACCCCTTCAGTTCCTTCTTACCGTCCGTGGCGGCATTGGAACAACTCTGTCTCTCGTCTGAGAGTGTCCCTTAGCATAGTCATTAGTGTTATCTGCAACAGTTATCAGTTATTTAGTAGTTAGTGTTAAGCTTAGTAGTTAACAGCTCATTAGGTACTTAAAGTTCCTGCTGTGGTTGTTTGGTCAACCCCGGCACCGGCCCTGGGCGGCGGGGCATGCCGCACGCCCAAGGCTTCAAGGCTTGTGCCACGTGCCGTAAGCCTATGCCATTGAGCGACCCCCACGACTCGTGTCTCCGCTGCCTGGGGGAAGCTCACCAGAAAGAGCGCTGCAAGATCTGCAAGGCCTTTAAGCCCAGAACTAAGAAAGAAAGAGACTTTCGCCTCAAGCAGCTGCTCATGGAGACGACGTTACAGCCCTGCACTTCGGCGGCACCGTCCGCCTTAGTGCGGAGCGCCCCGGCATTGGTGCGGGAACCGGCGCCGGTGGGTCACTCAAAGCCCACGGCACCGACCCAACGGGGGCATGTACGGCACCGGTCGTCTTCGCCGACAAAATCGAAGGGCCAACCCAAGGCCCGAGGACGCTCCCCGCATAAGAGGGCAGCGCTGGCGAAGACTTTGAATGCGCCTAGGGCCGGCACGGCCCCGGCACAGGCCCCAGTAGTGGCTCCGGCGCCGAAAGGCCTGTCGAGCCCCGGGATAGGCGCGTCGAGTGAGGAAGAAGGGCTGGAGGAGCTCTTGGAACAGCCCTCCACTCCGGACACATTTGAGGCAGCAAAGGCCCTCATTGCATTGTCTGTTGAGGGCCCTCCACAAACTGAGGATGCTCCGCCGAGACTGCCACACAGAGGCAAGCCGGCGATGGTGCGCCCATCACGGTCGCCATCTCGGCACCGTTCAAGGCACCGGTCCCGGTCGAGCTCCGCCTCCGTGGACTCCCGGTTGCCCTCCGCGCAGAAAGCGCCACAGCAGTCGGGCCTCAGTAAGCGGTCGGCACCGACTCAGCAGCCATACACGAGTCGGCACCGGGATGCGTCGGCGGTACGTTCCCCGAGACCGACCACCCGTAGTCGTTCCCGGTCACCGGTACCGATCCAGGTCCAGGTTGGCGAGACGCTGCTCCAGGTCCTGGTTGTGGAGGCACTACTCCCCAAACCTGGACCGGCACCGTTCCACGGCTCCGCCGTGGCCTTCCAGATCACCGTCCGTGGTGTCGGAGACTGACTCGGGCCGGTACAGCGGGTATGCCCATAGGGCACAGGCTAGTAGAGACTACGAAGCCTCTGGCCATCCCCAATGGGGCCAACCAAGCCAATGGCCGTTCTGGACACCCTGGGCCTACCACCAGCAAGGGCCCCCATCTAGGACCTCGAGATCCGGGCCATCAGGGTACGGATCCCGCTCTCCGCGGTACCGCCCGCCCTCTCACAAGGAGGCAACTATCTCTAGACCGCAGGAGCGGGAGGGAGCGGACTCTGCACCGAGCACGGTACCGTCACAGTCCCACACCGTGGGACAGGCCCCAGAGGAACAACCAGTCGATGACGGGTTGCAGGAAGGTGAGGATGGGCAAAAGGCCCCGACCTCTTCCTCCTCGCCGGACGAGACAGTAGCGGGCACGACAGTGTCCGGCCCTCCCCCCGATTGATCATCGGGCGCACCAAGACCTGCTTCGCCGGGTAGCCCTCAATCTGGGCTTGCAAGTGGAGGAGACTGTAGAACAGGAGGACCCCATGGTCGACATCCTGAGCCCGGAGGGGCCCTCCAGAGTCGCTCTCCCGATTATACGGACAGTCCAGTCCAACTATAAGACGGTGTGGCAAATGCCGGCTTCCAGTGCACCAACTGCAAGAGGCGTAGAGAGAAAATACTTCGCCCCATCTACAGCGTTTGACTTACTCTTTTTGCACCCGTCTCCTTGTTCGCTGGTGGTCTCGGCGGTCAACGAGCGAGAGCGTCATGGCCAGCAAGCCCCTGCGCCCAAGGGCAAGGAGGCAAAACGATTGGACTTGTTCGGAAGGAAAGTCTATTCGTCTGGGGGCCTCCAGCTGAGGATCGCTAATCAGCAGGCGATTCTAAATAGACACAATTTTAATTCTTGGGCATCAGTCTCCAAGTTTAAAGACTCCCTACCTCCGGACGCACATCCTGAGTTCACGGCCCTGGTGGACGAGGGGATGGCGGTGGCCAAGACTTCATTGCAGGCCTCCCTCGATTCAGCCGATGCAGCGGCTAGGACAATCGCGTCAGAGGTAGTGATGAGGCGTTCGGCATGGTTACAGGCTTCAGGCCTTCCGCCAGAGGTGCAGACCACCCTGCAGGACCTCCCGTTTGAAGGTTCGGGCTTGTTCTCAGACCAAACGGACGCCAGACTACATAGCCTCAAGGACTCGCGAGCAACCCTAAAGTCATTAGGAATACATACCCCGGTGACACAGCGCAAGCCTTTAAACCTCAACCACCGCAGAGGCAGTACCACCCTCGCCCTCGGCACGAACCGTACCGCTGTCGTGGCAGGGATGACAGGCGGAGACATAACAATACGCCTAACCAGGGCCAAGGTCATGGCCAGGGCAAGCCGCAGCCAGGGAACAAACCAGGCTTTTGAAGTTACGCTCGAGGACAGCGTACCACATTCCATGCCGGATCCTCCTCTAAGTTTCAAGGACCGCCTGTTCCGTTTCTACCGGGCATGGTCGCGCATAACATCGGACCGCTGGGTCCTGCACACAGTGAAGGCGGGCTATACCCTCCAGTTTTCCTCGCCCCCTCCCTGCCATCCCCCTTCCCCGTCCCTCTTCAGGGACCCCTCTCACGAGCAACTTCTCATGCAGGAGGTACAGACCCTTCTCATAGTAGAAGCAGTGGAAGAGGTCCCACCAGACCTAAGGGGAAAAGGATTCTACTCCAGGTACTTCCTGATTCCCAAGGCAAAAGGGGGCCTCCGTCCTATCTTGGACCTGCGCGAACTAAACAAGTTTCTGGTCAGAACGTGCTTCCGTATGGTCTCCCTTGGAACTATTATCCCATCCCTGGATCCGGGGGATTGGTACGCTGCCCTCGATATGAAAGATGCCTATTTTCACATCGCCATCAATCCGGCCCACAGGCGGTTCCTGCGCTTCACCGTCAACCAGCGCCATTTCCAATTTACGGTCCTGCCTTTTGGCCTGGCATCAGCACCACGAGTATTCACGAAATGCATGTCCGTGGTAGCAGCCTTCCTTCGGAAAAGAAGGATGCGCGTGTTCCCATACTTGGACGACTGGCTCCTCGTGGGCAGGTCGGAGGCAGAGGTCCGCTCTCACGTGACGCTGGCCTTACAGATGTTCGGCAGGCTCGGCCTCCTGGTCAACGTGCCCAAGTCCATGTTAGCTCCCACACAGAGACTGGACTTCATAGGTGCAGTCCTGGACTCGGTGATCGCACGGGCAAGCCTCCCAGAGTCGCGGTTCCTGACAATTCAGAGGGCCGTAAGCTCCGTCCAGAAATTCCCCACGACAATGGCAAGGTGTTGCATGCAGCTCCTGGGACACATGGCAGCCTGCACACATGTAGTCAGACATGCCCGCCTAAGGCTCCGGCCCTTGCAGTTGTGGTTTACCCAAACGTACCGCCCCAACAGAGACCCCTTGGATCTGGTGGTGACGATCCCGGCTCGGGTGTTGGGCTCGCTCCGCTGGTGGCTCGATCAACAGCAGGTCTGCGAAGGGATCCTCTTCGCTGCCCCACAACCCAGTCTGACGTTAGTAACAGATACATCGGACCTGGGTTGGGGGGCACACCTGGGGGAACTGCGGACCCAAGGCTTGTGGTCCAGGGAAGACAGGTTGCTTCACATCAATCTGAAGGAGCTGAGGGCGGTTCGCCTCGCTTGTCAGACCTTCCACGTCACCATAGAAGGTCACAGCGTGGCAGTCCTGATGGACAACACTACTGCCATGTTCTATATAAACAAGCAGGGCGGGTCCCAGTCCTCTCCCCTCTGTCGCGAGGCACTCCAATTATGGGACTTCTGTATAGCCCATGCGGTCCATCTTATTGCAACGTATCTCCCAGGGATCCAAAACGGGTTAGCGGACCGCCTCAGCCGATCCTACCACATGCACGAATGGGCGTTGAGGCAGGACGTCCTGCATTCAATCTTCCGGAGGTGGGGCTTTCCCCGGGTGGATCTTTTCGCCACCAAGGACAACAGTCAATGCCCTCAGTTTTGCTCGTTTCAGAACCTCAGCCCGGGATCATTGGCAGATGCCTTCACGATTCCGTGGGGAGGGAGCCTGAGGTATGCCTTCCCTCCATTCCCGCTCATCCACAAGGTCCTCCTCAAGACCCGCAGGGACAGGGCGACAATTATACTCATCGCCCCGGCCTGGCCACAACAGCATTGGTTCACGACCCTGCTGGAATTGTCCATAGCCGACCCGCTCACCCTCCCCCTCCATCGCGACCTAGTCACACAAGACAGGGGTCGCCTGCTCCACCCGAACCTGTCGTCGCTACATCTCACGGCGTGGTATCTCTCTGGCTGAATGATGCGGAACACAGGTGCTCTCACCAGGTTCAGCAAATTCTCCTTAGTAGTAGGAAGCCCTCCACAAGAGCGACCTACCTGGCCAAATGGAAGAGGTTCTCCCACTGGTGCGAGCCTCCGCACATACAGCCTCTGCAGGCCTCAGTTCCATCGATCCTGGACTACTTACTGCACCTCAAGCATCAGGGGCTCGCCCCCGCCTCGATTAAAGTGCATTTGGCTGCCATTTCGGCATTCCATCCGGGGGAGTTGGGAGTGTCACCAACTCCACAGTAGCCCGATTCCTCAAGGGGCTGGAGAGGGTGTTCCCCTACTCGCGCCCACCGGTCCCTGCGTGGAGTCTGAACCTAGTCCTAACTAAGCTCATGGGGGGGGGCCCCCCTTTGAACCCCTAGCCACTTGCTCCCTCATGCACCTCTCGTAGAAGGTGGCGTTTCTCGTGGCCATCACATCGGCCAGGAGGGTATCGGAATTGAGGGCCCTCACTTCAGAACCCCCTTATACAGTTTTTCATAAGGATAAGGTGCAACTGAGGCCGCACCCCAAATTCCTCCCAAAAGTGGTCTCGCAGTTTCACATGGGGCAAGACATTTGTCTACCGGTGTTCTTCCCTAAACCCCATACGGACCCTTATCACCGCAGCCTCCATACCCTCTATGTTCGAAGGGCATTAGCATTCTACCTGGAGCGGACCTCAGCTGTTTATTGCCATTGCGGAACGTATAAGAGGCCTGCCTATCTCGACACAGCGCTTATCGGCATGGATTGTGCATTGTATACGCACATGTTATGAGCTCGCCAACGTTCCGGCCCCAGAGATCCGGGCCCACTTGACTAGGGCCCAAGCGTCCTCGACGGCCTTCTTGGCGCAGGTTCCTATCCAGGAAATCTGTAAAGCGGCCACCTGGTCATCCGTACATACGTTCACAGCCCACCACGCGATCCACCATCAGACCAGAGAGGACGCGGTGGTCGGACGGGCTGGGCTACAGTCAGTTGTACCTTGACTCCTACCCACCTCCAATGGTAAGCTTGGGAGTCACCTAATGTGTAATGGACGTGAACAATCACTCGAAGAAAGAACGGTTACTTACCTTCTGTAACTGTTGTTCTTCGAGATGCGTTGTTCACGTCCATTACACTTCCCACCCTCCTTCCCCTCTGTCGGAGTCTCCGGCAAGAAGGAACCGAAGGGGTCGGGTCGGCAGGGATATATATACTCTAGAGCGGGGCGCTGCTCTGCCGGGAGGGAGGGGGCCCTGCCGGCCCGACGGGAGCCGCTAAGGGAAAAAGTTTCCGACGTCCGTGCATGCGGCGCGTGTACACCTAATGTGTAATGGACGTGAACAACACATCTCGAAGAACAACAGTTACAGAAGGTAAGTAACCGTTCTTTGGCAGCTGAGGTGAGTGGAGTAGGTGGCTGGTAGGCCTGAGCAGGGCTGGAGACCTGGACCCTGTCTGCAAGAGAGCCTCCAACCGGAAGCAAGGTGAGTGGAGCTGCGCGGTAGAGACCCCTGCTGGCGAGGGGCCAGCAGCCAGAACCCCAGAGCAGCGACTGGCTCGGCCTGCCGCCACTCTGGGGTTTCTGCCCCCAGCTCCTGCCAGCTGAGGTCTCAGCCCGACCCCCGCTCTGGGGTTTCGGCTGCAGGATCCTGCCAGCCGGGGTCTCAGCCCGCTGCCAGCCTGGGGTTCCTTTCCCCCCCCCCCCCCCCCCCCC
>NC_048307.1:38350471-38512566 GCF_013100865.1 Trachemys scripta elegans
CCCCCCCCCCCCCCAAGCTAGCAGCAGGTGCTGAGTTGGACCCGTGGGGACCCGGCTGGCAGGAGCTGGCAGCGGAAACTCCAGAGCAGGGCGGGCTGAGCGGCTCAGTCCAACACCGCTCTGGGATTTCGGCTGCCGGCTCCTGCCAGCTGGGATCTCAGCCCGCTGCCAGCCTGGGGGAAGGAATCCCAGGCCAGCAGCTGGTGCTGAGTTGGACCCGCGGCACGACCCCAGCTGGCAGGAGCCGGCAGTGGGAACTCCAGAGCGGGACAGGCTGAGCAGCTCAGCCTGCCGCGGCTCTGGGGTTTTCACCAGCGGCTCCTGCAGCCGGGGTCTCAGGCCAGCAGCAGGTGCTGAGTTGGACCCGTGGCGGGTCCCGCAGGAGCTGGCAGCTGGCAACAGGAACTCCAGAGTGGTGGCGGGGCTGAGTGGCTTAGCCCACGCTGCGTGCCAGGAAAAATTGGCTCGTGTGCCAGGAAAAATCGGCTCGTGTGCCAACTTTGGCACGCATGCCGTAGGTTGCCGACCCCTGTGCTAGATGTTAGGAGAGCTTTGGCCTTTTACCTGGACTGGATGAAGGCCTTTTGGAAATCTCCTAAGCTTTTCCTTTCTATTGCAGAAAGGTATAAAGACACAGCAATATCAGCCCAAAGACTCTCCAAATGGGTCTTGAACTTGTTTTAAACACTTCTGTAATGTTTGCAATGTGGTACCTCCATCTGGAATCCGCACACGCTCCACGAGGTTGGTTGCCTTCCTCAAGAATGTCCCTATCTTGGAAATCTGCAGAGCAATGACTTGGGCATCTTCTCATACGTTCGCAGAACACTGCGATTACTGGAGACTGTTTCTGACACCATCTTCAGCTTCATAGGACTATCATCCATAACAAACTAGACTCCGAAGCCCCAACCTCCCATTGGGGATACTGCTCAGGAGTCACCTATAGTGCAGCACCCATAGAACACTACTCAAGAAGAGAAAGTTACTCACCTTGTGCAGTAACGATGGTTTTTCAAGATGTGTCCCCCTATGGTTGCTGAACAACCCTTCCTCCCTCCTCCCCTCTATTTCAGAATAGAGAAGGAACTGAGGGTTCACCCGTGCAGTGCTAATTAGCCTCGAGGCAGAGCACAGAGGGAGGGGGATAGAGACCATGTGCAGACTGAACAGAGACTGGTACCAAAGGTCTCTGATTAGAAGTACAGGGATACATACACCCCTAAAATGGAGCACCCATGGGGGGGAGGGAGGGGGAGACCATCGTTACTGCACAAGGTAAGTAACTTTCTCTTTTGGCCTCTTTAATAACTAACCTGGTTAGATTCCTGCCTCAGCAGCTGTAGTAACAGTGTAGTGTAGCCACATGGAAGGGAGGTTGGGAAAGCAAAAATATACTTGGTCTGGAAGAATGTTTGGAACAAATGGAATATTCTAACTGGGATTCTGCTTTATACTTAAGTCCTGCAGACTTTTATCTCTTGTGTACAATTGGAATCCTGGTGTCTCCATTCCTTATTGCAACAAGATCTTCAATTTGTCTTTCCACTGACTGTTTGTTTGTTTTTGAAATGTCTACAGAATGCAGGGGAGGCAGATTATACCAGAAAAAACAAACTCAGTTCAAAGGGGCACTAATTTAAAAATGAAGGCTGGGAATTTCAGTGGGGTTGAAGGGAGCAAGGTGTCCAGCTCCTTCTGAATTTCACTGGTAGGTGGTTATCATTGGCCTCTCTAAGGCTCCGTGCAAATCCCAGCCAAAAAGAAAAATATGATTATGAAAGCACAGATGGTGGGGAGGGAAGAGGAGACTCAGGGCTGATGTGACTGGCAGGAACAACAAAGCATAAGAAAATGGGAAAATTATTTGACATTTGTTTGAAAGTCTTATGAAATGCTAGCGTGTGACCAGGGGCTCTTTAGTCCCCTTAGCTATATGTAAGGGACAAGAAGAGAGAGTCCACGCTCTGCCTTAGAGGTCTCCGGTGTCTAAGAAATTGCATTTGACAGGCCTCAGTGAGATGTTCTGTTCCATACAATTCCATCTTTTAAAATTTCTGAATGTAGTTTCCTTCCTTGTTTATTATCATTTAGTTAATAACCATAACAGAGGATCAAGTCCCACACAAAAGCTTGTGCCCATGCTCAAAGGTGACACTACAGTGTAATACTCTAGGGCAGAGGTTCTCAAATTGTGGTCCACGAGCTCCATTCAGGTGGTCCACCGATAGTTCCCTCTAAGGTGCGTGCCTGGGCGGCTGCACACAAGAGAATGAAGGGCCACCCACCTAATTAGTGGAGCTGTGCAGGCATGGTTCCACTAATTAGATGCCTGGACCCTGGAGAAGATGCAGCTGGTGGCCTTGGGGGGGAATAAGGGGTAGGTGGGTGGGAACAGTGGGGTGGGAAGAGGGGATGAGAGGAATTTGGGATGTGCAGGGCTGCAGCAGCCAGAGAAAGAGGCGACTTTCCCCAGTTCCAGGGCTGCGGCTGCTGGGGAGAGATGGCCCTTCTTCCCAGCCTCAGCTCTGTGGCTGCTACGGTGGGGGAGAGAGGGAGAGACCCCCCCCTTCTCCCCAGCCTCAGCTCTGTGGTTTCCATGGTGGAGGAGAGAGGGCACATCATCGCATTAGAAAGGTAAGACTACTAATATTAAAATATGAGTTGTGGGCTTTTATTTGTAGAACAAAAAAAAGTTTATTACGTTTTTTTTATATATAGCACTTTTATCCAAAGCACTTTACAATAGTTAGCTAACGGTACAGACAACATTTGGAAAGATGATTAAGTGGTCCGCCGAGACCCTCAGCAATTTTCAAGTGGTCCGTGAAAAAAAGTTTGAGAACAACTGCTCTAGGGACTTGGAGACTGCTATACTAACAGTGAGACAGGAGCTGAGTTTGACTTCACATCTATCTCTGGATGTAGTCTAGATGGAAGTTCAATGTCATGGTACTTTGCAGAGAAAGAAGAGGCATGTTGCTTACATTTCCTCTCAAACAGAAGCAGAAAGGGTTCTTGCCGCGTCTGACTGGTGTGTGCCCACGTAGTCTCTGCTGTACTGACATTCAACTCCTTATTCTGTAAGGCATCACAACTGCAAAAGGCACTATATGAAACCAACTCACTTTGTTCTGATTTTAAATTTGTTTTGGTCTGTTATCTCCCCCCATGCAGAGAACACTGCTCCCCAGGCCATCGGGAAATCCATCTCAGCATGTCTGCTCCTTCTCCATCTTATCCAACTCTTCCATAACAGGTGCTTCTGCCCTTTCTGCATTACAAAATGAAGATCCATAGTGGGGAAATATTAAGTTCTGAGTTGATGCTGCGTTGGGATGAATTAGAAAGCTCTCTTACCACTGTGTGTGGTGAGGAGTAAGGGAATAATCTTTAAAAGAAAAAAAAAAAGTCCTTTCAAAACCACAAACATTCACCAGTTTAGTTGAGTCATGTCCCAGGGGGTGACAAGCTTCTGTTTCTTGATGATTTTTACATAGCTTGTAATAATTTCTCCTCAGTTTCTCTCCCTCTTTTCTAACCCCAGTTCCATGGGATTCTATATAAAGAAACAGAATTTGTGGGTGAAAATACTGAGCCAGGAATTCTTTTCCTTAGAGAGTAGTCGTACTCAACTTTACGTTAGGCTTTGTCTAGCGTCAGAATGTTACGTGAATTTCATATGGTGAAATAGATTCACTGACCAGTATTTTGTCTGCCATTTGGCCTTTCCTTCTGGCCTTTTCTTGAATATAGCACTGACACAGGTTAATTTGCATCCCACCATGGATCTCAAAATCAGCATTAGAACCTCAAGGTTATTTTAATTGGAAATAATGGCATGCAGCTGTGGTTACATGTAATATTGCCATTGCCTTGCCTGGCAATGAACTGCTGATTAGCTTGTGCTGCTACTATTTGAAGTCTTAACTTCATCACTGCTTTTAGTGTCAGCTTAGTTTGGAAGCTGCTTAGAATTCCCTCTACCTCTTGATTGTTAACGTTGCTCCCATTTAACAGTGCTGTGTTTTGGTTTAAGGAAGATGTCCAGTTTTGGCTCCTTCTGAGATTTAATTCTTCACCCTTTAGGGAGAGGTTCATTTCGGCCAATCCAGTCTTCACTGACTAAAGCTGCTGTTTCTCGACCCATTGTGCCCAAGGTTCTTCCAACACAAGCTACCAATCACCTGTCCAGTAAGTCTCCCCTCATAAAAGTGGCATATTTTGATTTCCTGCATTCAGGTACAAATCCTTGGTGCCTTTAAAATGTTTTGCTTGCTTTTATATGTACTTTGCTGTACATAAAAACAGTTTGCATCACAATAGGTGATTGGATGGAGAGATTTGGTGTAGGGAAGGAGAGTGGGCACTGATGACACACTCCAAACTAGTATCACATATCATGCTCGTATCCTAACACTTGGCATGTGGATGAATGGATGTATCTATGGATCTGAACCAAACCCAGCATCATGGATCTCCTGATCTCTGGGGAAAGTTAGAATACAGACTTTGTGGCTCAGGTTCAGCTCTGCATATGTATGTGTTACATTTTGTTTTAAGCCCTAATAGTTTATCCACCAAGACAAGATTTGGAATACTGGACATGGAGGGGACCTCACCAATCCCTCCTTTCCTACCCTGCCCCATAACAAAAGAACATGCCCCTTAATTAAATGAACTGGTAGTGAGAACATGTAACCAGGAATCCTGTTTCATATTGTGTGCCGTTTAGCCTAGGGAATTCTCTGCCACAGGAAGACCCAGTTAAATGTTGTAAGAGCTGGATAAGTTTAAATTCCCTAAATGCTGTGCCCTGTGCAAGTTAAAATGAAGAGCACAACTTTATGCTTCAGAGAATAAGCTGATGAGCTAATATGGAGAAATCTTCCTCCCTCATGCAGAATAACACAGCTGGCCAAGTGCATTATGGGTTTTTCCTCCAACAGAAATATCAAGCCTAGGCTGCAGCCAGAAGCAAGGTACTAGATGAGACTGTTACGTTGGTTTTACAGCACCTCTCTCAAACTATAGGCACTTCCCAGAAATTACACAACCAACTGCATTACAGTACTGCAAAATTTAAAACCAGGTGGACAAACAGCATATCTGCATTTAAATGCTACTAGGAACATTTGTGGAGAAAAATAGGGATATCTCTTTTAAACTCCATTGAAATGCAGTACAATGGACTGGGGGTGCCTTAAGGGAACAGAGTGGAAAAATGATAAATATTTTTTGCTAAAAATGCTGCACCTCCTAAATATGGACAACCAGCATGTCTGCAGGATCTGAACTAATATGACCACTTCTGCATCTCTATGTTTATGTTAAGATTTAGCTACATGGCCTGATTCAATTCCTCCACAAAGATATTTATAGGAGAGATGGGCAGTCAATGAAAGAAAAGATCTCTAATATCTTTTTCTCTCTATTTTACCAAAGGTGCTATTGACTTGGCAGCTAAAAGTGCTGGTATTATCCCTGGCAGCCCCTTGCCTGTCCTGGATTCTGAGGGCTTGTCAGGTGTGTCTCCACTGTCACCAGACGGTGTGGCTGCAGTGGTCACGGGGCAGGAGTCGGCAGAGGCAGATCAGAATGGAAGCTCCATCGGCACAGTAGGGGTCAGTATCTCTTGAATAGGCTTGTCAAAGCATTCATCATCTCCTTTGTTTTGTGTAAAAAGCCAGCCCCTGTATTAATTGTGACTCTGCTGTCAGCTTCCTCTTGAGGTTTGTTGAATGGATGCATTTTTCAGAGCAAGCCTAGCCCAGGCCGGAGTGGATTGGTGGGTGTGTGATGTTCAGGACCTGATGGGGAGAATCTAGGGAAACAGGCACTGCTGTGTTGGAAAATAGGTTTCCATCCTGTAGAGAATCTTATAGCCATGCAATTTTGATCTGCACTCCAGAAGTCTGAAGCCAAAAGGCAAGGCACCATTTGAGAAAGATGTATTGAGTAAGGAATTGTGGGCACAACAAGAGAGTGCTAGTAGTGAATAGCTTTCTCCTACCGTGACAGAATATTCACATGGGTCTCCAAGTGCCTGCGTTCTGTTTCCAGCTGCATCCTCTTTCAGGAGATTACTTTATAAGTGGGAGTTGTGATGGCCCTTACTGTTTCCCTTATCCATACCTAGAAGAGGTGTCAGTGTTTGCCACCATCCCAGGGAGGTAGTGGAGAGAGCAGTATCCCTGAGATCCCATCTCAGAAGAGGGGATAAGGGGGAAATTGTGGCAAGGATGATCATATGTGCTTGTCTTTTGTAGCTCCTGCTAAGTTTGCTATAGTTGGTGTATGAGTGTGACTCATGTAGTCCCTTTTGCACTTCTAGGGTTCAAGCAGTAGGTGTCGGGTTCCTTTCATTAACCTACCCACACAGCAAGAGCAGAAGGCAGTCCCTGATGGATTCCAGGTACAGTATGAGCTGATCAAACAGCAGCTGCATGAAGTTTATAGCAGTGACGTTCTTCACACAAGCATTATTTAGGGACTCGTATTCCAGTGTCCCCTTTTCACCATGCCCCCATTTTCTAACCATTCTTGTAAAAATAGTCTGCAGGTCATATGGCCTTTCCTACAGCCATCAGGGTAATTGTTCTCCATGACTATTACTGTGCTGGAATGGAAGTCTCACAGGTTGCTGTGGACAGCTGCTTATGTTGTGATTTTATACTACTCAGAGCAGAAGAGCAGAGTGAAACTGACAAGTTCTGATCTCTGAAGAGCAAACCAGTCTTGTTTAATGCTATGCTTGTGCATTGACTGGTACAGTGGAGGTGTTTAGCAAAGCAAACAAGTACCTTTATACTGCACCAGTCTATTTTAAACATTGTTTGAAGGGAAAGTAGACCCCAGGAACTGAAATAAGTATTACTCCTGGGGGACTTCTGCGCCAAAAAATTAAAAATTCTGTGCACGATAAAAAAATTCTGCATATTTTATTTGCCAAAATAACATAATATAATCAAACTAGTTTCAGTTATTTTGGTAACTTATTTCAAAATACCTGTCAGCAAGTATGTCTGTAACAAAACAAAAAAAAAAATCCCCCAGCGAGTAGAGAGTTAAAGAAACCCCTACAACAACTTAGTTCCTGTTTCTCTGTTATGTTTTCGTTGTGTGCCTCACTGTGGGTGTGTCACACGTGCCAAATGGGCACATCTTGGGTGGGGGGGGGGACTTTGCTCCTCTGGTCTCAGACACCCACATCCCCTACTCCGAGAGCCCAGCCATGGGACACCCCCTACCTACCAGAGCCCAGGGATCCAGAGAGAGAAACAGCCTGATGCTGGGTCTCAGGCTCATATGGTGTTCCTGCATGCTGCCTCCTTCCTTCAGGACATGCTGAGAACTGCAGCTGCCCAGAACCCTCCAGCTCTGACCCCCTCCCACATGGTGTCCTGTATTTGTGAGCTGGAGAGGCAGGTTCTGCTGGGTCCAGCAGCCCCTAATGGCAGCCAGCAGCTCTGCAGCATCAATTCTATGGAGGGGGGAATGAAATTCTGCACAGAACATTAATTCTTTGCAAATTCTGCATTGTGCAGTGATGCAGAATTTCCCCAGGAGTAAAGTATGTATTCTGGCAGAGCTGTCACTATATCACTGGAGGAACATTATCCAATAGGTAATCTTGATGAAAGTACTAGTTGCATAACCAATATCTTCTTAAGAGAAACACTTTGCTTTGTGTCTAGCTCATGGCTAATTACAGAAGCAAGGATTGTTCAATGGATGTTAATTTTATAACCTCAGACCAGTCTGGTGGCTAATGCAACTTCAAATGTGATGTTGAGACACTCGTCAAGGACATATGTGTGAGCACTTAATGGTGGAACTCCAGTTATTTTAGTGGAAGAAGGTGTAGGGCTAACTTTTGGAGTGGAATCTGCTGGCTGCAGAAGTCCTCCATATTTTCCCACTTGTTAGGCCATGCAGTATTCCATATGCTTATAGTACTGAAGTGATCATCCCCACCCCTGTGGGTGTAGTGTTACTAAGGGAAAAGCTATTCTCGGACACTGGGTCTAGTCAAGAAAAATAAGCCTTATTAAATCAGGGGTGATATCCAAGCAGCTGCATATTTCTCAGCTGACAAAGCCTGATTCAATATTCAGCTGTTAAGAATGGTCTTGTAGTATAATGGGACTCCTCTCATTAACTCTCTCACTGGTTTCAGTTGTAGAAGGTTTTGGAAATGCTCTAGTTTAAATCAGTTGCATTTGGGTGTGATGCAAAACCCAACTTTTGTCAGGCTATTGAGGAGGGTGTGGGATGAGTATGCTTGTGAGCTGTCGTTTTGTGTGGTTTTAAGTTTTTGATAGGTGTCCAGAGCATAGAACCTGTAGATCTCTTATTCTTGGTATGAAAAAAATATTTCATCAGGTAGTTGGACTGGCAGAACAGGGTATGCTAGGAGTCTGTTCTGCTTGATTTTTATTCTGCTTCTGTTGCATCCAGCTGTTCTTCTCTTTCAACCCAATGCTCAGGATCTCTGCAACACATGATCTGTCTGTTGTAACTTTTAGAAGTGTCCAAGTCCTATGCAAATTAGTGACTCGTTCATTCTCTGACTCTTACACCAGGACACATCAGTCCTTTCTCTGTCAGAACTGTCCAAGACTCCTCTCCAGAATGGTGTCTCCACTCCTCCGCTTCCTCCATCACAAGCCTCCAGTACGCATCTGTGTCCTCCCAACGTCTCTGCTCTGCTGGATATCTCTCTTCCTGGACCACCTGAAGATGTGCTTTCTCAGGGAGAACCTGCCACTCAAATAAGCGACTCTATCATTGAAATCGCTATCAGCTCTGGTCAATACAGTAAGACTAGTAATGAGAATGCCTTATCTTGACTTAAAGTTAGAAAAATGCTATTAACTGCAGCATGTTCTAAATATCAGAAAAACCCTTATTAGGCGGCATCATCGTGGATTTAATGATATCCTTTGAGAAGCTAAATTGTGTAGTTCCCCTTTTTCTTAACGAGTCTGACTGTGCATTTTAAATTAATGTACATTTAAGTTGTTGCTGGCCTAGCAGAGAGCTTTGGTAGCTCTCTGAACTTACTGAACAGCTCTGCAGCAGTGTCCTCCATAGCTTACTAAATAGTAAGGACCAAAATCTTCTCTCTGATCTCCCTGTGAGTTACCTATTGATTTCAGTGGTAGCACTGTAGACACACATGAGGAAGGGAATATGGCTCCTTACATATTCCTTAAGTGAATTAGGCAGCCTTTTGACCAGTGGTACCATGGGTCTTCATAAGAAATTATTTTTTTGAACTTAGGCCATGTCTACACTTACAAGCTTACAGCGGCACAGCTGTACTGATACAGCTGTGCACTGTAAGAGCACTATTGTAGCTGCGTTATGCCGACGGGAGAGAGCTCTCCAATCAACATAATAAAACCAGCTTAATGAGCAGCAGTAGCTACGTTGGCAGGAGACAGGGTGGCTCTATGTATTTTGCCGCCCCAAGCACGGCAGTCGGGCAGCCTTCGGCGGCATGCCTGCAGAAGGTCCGCCGGTCCCGGGCCTTCGGCGTACTCGCCGCTGAATTGCCACCAAACCCGCGGGACCAGCGGACCTCCCGCAGGCATGCCGCCGAAGGCAGCCTGACTTCTGCCCTCACGGCGACCGGCAGGCCGCCCCAGGCACATGCTTGCTGCGCTGGTGCCTGGAGCCACCCCGGCAGGAGAGCGTCTCCCGCGGACAGAGTGCTGTGCACAAACGCACTTATGCCGGCAAAACTTATGACACTCTGAGGTGTGTTTTTTTTCACACCCCTGAGCGACAAAAGTTTTGCCAACATAAGTGCTAGTTTAGATATGGCCTAAGTATTGTCATCCTGTCCTTCATTTAACCCTGTAGAGACATGGCCTTGGTGGTCTTATACCATGACTTTCGTATGTAAGGGATTTCTTAAAGTAATAAATATGCAAGCGAATGGAACATTTATCCCCATTTCACAGATAGGGAAAACTGAGACAGAGGTTAAAGTGAACTTCTGCTCTAAAATATTACTCTGTAAAAATACAGAGTATTGAAACAGTGTTTTATGTTAGACAAACACCTGTCGGGAATGGTCTAGTTATTACTAGCCCTGCCTTGAGGGCAGGGGACTGGATTTGATAACCTCTCGAAGTCCCTTTCATCATGCACTTCTATAATTCTGTGTTTGTGTGTCAGTGTTTCCAGGTAAAATTTGCTCAGTTTACCAGGAAAAATGTGTTTTAAATTCAGGTCTGCAAATTCACCTTGAGATCTTTGAGACTCCAAGTGGGTTCTTTACTTCTCCTGCATCTTCATCGGTAATAAAGATCAATGGGGTTGCATAGTTTGACCTACATCATCTTTAGGAAAAAAGCAACAGAGGGTCCTGTGGCACCTTTAAGACTAACAGAAGTATTGGGAGCATAAGCTTTCGTGGGTAAGAACCTCACTTCTTCAGATGCAAGAAGTGAGGTTCTTACCCACGAAAGCTTATGCTCCCAATACTTCTGTTAGTCTTAAAGGTGCCACAGGACCCTCTGTTGCTTTTTTCCTAAAGATGATGTAGGTCAAACTATGCAACCCCATTGATCTTTATTACCGATGAAGATGCAGGAGAAGTAAAGAACCCACTTGGAGTCTCAAAGATCTCAAGGTGAATTTGCAGACCTGAATTTAAAACACATTTTTCCTGGTAAACTGAGCAAATTTTACCTGGAAACACTGACACACAAACACAGAATTATAGAAGTGCATGATGAAAGGGACTTCGAGAGGTTATCAAATCCAGTCCCCTGCCCTCAAGGCAGGNAACAGAGGGTCCTGTGGCACCTTTAAGACTAACAGAAGTATTGGGAGCATAAACTTTTGTGGGTAAGAACCTCACTTCTTGCATCTGAAGAAGTGAGGTTCTTACCCACGAAAGCTTATGCTCCCAATACTTCTGTTAGTCTTAAAGGTGCCACAGGACCCTCTGTTGCTTTTTACAGATTCAGACTAACATGGCTACCCCTCTGATACTTATCATCTTTAGTATCTTTGAGGTTACAGAAGAAGGAAAGAGCCATTTCCAGGGTGACTTTGTAGGACTGACATTTAAAACATCCTTTTACTGGTCAGCTGAGTAAATTTGATCTAGAAATGTTGATCTAAACAAACATAGAGCCCCATCACATCACTTTTTGTCATTTAAAATGCCATACTAATTTGATTTGCCCAAGACCCCACAAAAAGTCAGTGTCAGAGCCTAAAACTCAAATTTTGGATATTGCAGATACCAGAAGTATTATGGGTTGGGTTGTAAGGAGACGGGTAGTGTAACTGATCTAATAAACTATCTGTGAAGTTGCAGCATGTACTGAGAAGTGGGGGATGCAGTTTTAAAACAAGTCAGTCAAAACCTCCCGCAGGACTAAGCACCCACTCATACTTGGCATACAAATCTGGGATTAACTCTACTTGTTCAGATTTGCAGTTCACCTTTAAAGTGTTGCATTAGATTGAATAATTGTATTGTTTCTCATTTGTGAACATGCTTTACGATGTAATAGTGTATGCTTCTAAAAACAATATTCTTTACTCAAAAAAATTTTGACATCAGTTTTTAAAAATTTACATCTTGGGGAATTTTTTAAAAAAGAATTGTGGATCTGAATTCTGAGCAACTTGGTGTTCTTTTCCAGATGTCTGGCTAGCCCAGTTGCACATCAGAACCTTTCCCTATTGGGCATGCAGGAGTGGGTTAGGTCTCATTTACCTGGTAGTCAATAAGGGCCTAAACCTCTTCACCTACTAGCAGAGAACCTATAGAGAGACCCAACACCCAATGGATACAGCATCAAATGATCTTTCACACTATGGTGATTTTGTGCCACTTACCCAGTTGACCAACTGTCCCCTAAAGGTTTTATATTTTCAGTTTGCTTATGGTTTGTTTAAATGAGTGTGGACAGTAGCTTCCATCTTATTTCCTTTTCCCACAGAAATCTTGACATACCTAGTCCAATTAGGACTGAGCTAAATTGGGCCTTTCAGATCCCTACCTTCCACTATCACACTCCTCCCTCGGGAAATTGCACTACACCATAGCTAAATTCTTTCATCAACCAGTCAATATCCTTAAGATGAGTTAGTTTAGGACTAAATCCAGTTCCCTTTACTCCACTGAGTAGTGCCATTGTAGTTCAGAATAGCTTGGTGTTGGTTGATTCTCTGTACAATGGCATTACTACTAAGAGTATTATGTAGTGCCTTGCTTCCAGTTGCCTGAAAATGTGTTGAACACCCCAAAGTATTTGAAGTTGTCCTGGTAGCTTTACAGAATTGACTCGGTCATTGATTCTTTGCATTGGCTTACAGATGAAGGTGTTTCCCTCTCCCCTGCGAAACTGAATGGCAGTGACAGCTCCAAAAGTCTTCCATCCCCCTCCAGCAGTCCTCAGCAGAACTGGATTGCCTCTCCGAGCCATGATCCACAGTGGTACCCCAACGACTCTACCGACTCATCTCTCAGCAGCCTGTTTTGTGAGTGTCAGTACACAGAAAACTATGATGGAGGAATGGTCCTATCTTTTCTAAAGAGCTTCTCTTCACCCAGCCCCAATCCCTTGACTTGGAGGGAGTCCCTGGAAGAGAGTAAACTCAGTAGGACATTGGAAGACTTTTCCCCTTCCTTCCCATCTTCCTCTCTAACTGGAATTGTTACCCCTAGATGGACTTAATTTTTCATTCAGCCCAGATTTGGAAGTCTGCTCCTGAAATAGAAGTTGCTCAGCTGGCACAGGGCAACAGCATATACCTTGGAGCGAGTAACTGAGACCTTTTTGTAGTCTGCTAGGTTTTGCAAGTCAGACTCCTCTTTTAGGTTGAAACATTTTGAGTGTTCTGCTAAAACAGCAAAATGATGCCACCAGCTCTTCTGTTTGGAACTTGTAGGTTTCGTTGTATGCATGGTGCATAATTCTAAGGAGGTGAGAGAATTGTTTTTTCTGAGTTAGCTCAAAAAATGAATAGCTTTATGGCTAGTGTCTCCAGTGTAATGTGTGTTTACCTCCTTTGGGCAAAGGTGATTAGTTGATCCATTTGGCAGCCTGCTGGTAGTGCTCATGCTAGTAATTTCTTATTCTGAGGAGGTAGAGGAGAGAGATGGCTTTAGATCTCCTTTGTGCTACGTTTCCATGTACCTCTCCTCCTCCTCCTTCAAATGCACAAGTTCAATACACTGACTTGCTGCTAAACAACAAAGTAAAAGAAGCAGTGAGAGGCAAAGAGGCATCCTTTAAAAAGTGGAAGTTAAATACTAGTGAGGAAAATAGAAAGGAACATAAACACTGGCAAGTGAAGTGTAAAAATACAATTAGGAAGGCCAAAAAAGAATTTGAGGAACAGTTAGCCAAAGACTCAAAAAGTAATAGCAAAAACATTTTTAAGTACATCAGAAGTAGGAAGCCTGCTAAACAACCAGTGCGGCCACTGGAGAGTCGAGGTGCTAAAAGAGCACTAAAGGGGGATAAGGCCATTGCGGAGAAACTAAATGAATTCTTTGCATCGGACTTCACATCTGAGGATGTGAGAGAGATTCCCAAACCTGAGCCATTCTTTTTAGGTGACAGATCTGAGGAACTGTCCCAGATTGAGGTATCCTTAGAGGAGGTTTTGGAACAAATTGATAAAATTAAACAGCAATAAGTCGCCAGGACCAGATGGTATTCATCCAAGAGTTCTGAAGGAACTCAAATGTGAAATTGCAGAACTACTAACTGTAGTCTGTAACCTATCATGTAAATCAGCTTCTGTACCAGCTGACTGGAGGATAGCTAATGTGATGCCAATTTTTAAAAAGGGCTCCAGAGGTGATCCCGGCAATTACAGACTTCAGTACCGGTTGAAACTATAATAAAGAACAATATTGTCAGACATATAAAGATGAACATAATTTGTTGAGGAAGAGTCAACATGGTTTTAGTAAAGGGAAATCATGCCTCACCAATCTACAGAATTCTTTGAGGGGGTCAACAAGCATGTGGACCAAGGGGATCCGGTGAATATAGTGTACTTACATTTTCAGAAAGCCTTTGACAAGGTCCCTCACTAAAGGTTCTCTCACAAAGTAAGCTGCCACGGTATAAGAGGGAAGGTTCTCTCGTGGATTGGTAACTGGTTGAAAGATATGAAACAGAGTAGGTATAAAGGTCAGTTTTCAAAATGGAAAGAGGTAAATAGTGGTGTCTTCCAGGGGTCTGTTCTGGACCAGTCCTATTTAACATGTTCATAAATGATCTGGAAAAAGGGTAAACAGTGAGGTGGCAAAATTTACAGATGATACAAAATTGCTAAAGATAGTTAAAACCCAGGCAGACTGCAAAGAGCTGCAAAAGGATCTCTCAAAACTGGGTGACTGGGCATCAAAATAGCAGATGAAGTTTAATGTTGATAAATGTAAAGTAATGCACATTGGAAAGCATAATCCCAACTATACATATAAAATGATGGGGTCTAAATTAGTTGTTACCACTCAAGAAAGAGATCAGGGAGTCATTGTGGATAGTTCTCTGAAAACATCCACTCAATGTGCAGCAGCAGTCAAAAAAGCGAACAAAATGCTAGGAATAATTAAGAAAGGGATAGATAATAGGACAGAAAATATCACATTGCCTCTGTATCAATCCATGGTACACCCACATCTTGAATACTGAGTGCAGATGTGTTCGCCCCATCTCAAAAAAGATATATTGGAATTGGAAAAGGTTTAGAAAAGGGCAACAAAAATGATTAGGGGTATGGAATGGCTTCCATATGAGGAGAGATTAATAAGACTTGGACTTTTCAGCTTGGAAAAGAGATGGCTAAGAGGAGATATGATTGTGAGGTCTGTAAAATCATGACTGGTATAGAGAAAGTAGATAAGGAAGTGTTGTTTTCTACATCTCATAACACAAGAACTAGGGGTCACCAAACAAAATTATTAGGAAGCAGGTTTAAAACAAATAAAAGGAAGTATTTCTTCACACAACGCACAGTCCACCTGTGGAACTCCTTGCCAGTGGATGTGGTGAAGGCCAAGACCATAACAGGGTTCAAAAAAGAACTAGATAAGTTTATGGAGGATAGGTCCATCAAGGACTATTAGCCAGGATGGGCAGGAATGGTGTCCCTAGCCTCTGTTTGCCAGAAGCTGGGAATGAGCAACAGGGGATGGATCACTTGATGATTACCTTTTTCTGTTCATTCCCTCTGGGGCACCTGGCACTGGCCACTGTTGGAAGACAGGATACTGGGCTAGATGGACCCTTGGTCTGAACCAGTAGGGCCATTCTTATGCTCTTATGCTTTTCCTTTCTGTACAGCAAGTTTCATCTCCCCCGAGAAGGGCCGGAAAATGTTGCCAACTCCTGTTGGAACTGCCAGTGGCACCTCCTTATTGGGACCCAGCCTGCTGGATGGAAACTCACGGGACTCTTTTGTGTCTCGATCTCTGGCAGATGTAGCAGAGGTAAGTGGTCAAAGCACATCAGGCTGTATTTGCACCTGAAATAATTACCATTGAATGGGCCTGCTTGCTTCCATTTTTAATAATATTGTTCATGTTACTCATTATATCTCCTTGGGATGCTTATGGCAGATGCCAGGCTTTACATTTAACAGAGCAGAGAAACAGAATTACACAGAAGGTGCAAAATGAACTGGTGGTATGTTCTGCATGAGTTGCTATGTGGAACTCTTGTGAGCAACCTTATGACTCCTGCCTCGCTGGCTGGTGGAGATCAGGTCTATTTTATAGATCAACAGTTCTCAAACTTTAGCAACCCAAGAACCCCCAGTTTGATTTAAAAAATTTTGGGGACCCCCAAGCCTCCTGCTCAGTCCCAGGCCCTGTGCCCACTCCAGGCCTTCCCTCAAGGCCCCACCCCTTCTCTGCTTCCTTCCACCCCCTCCCCTGAGCATGCCCCATTCCTCCCCCTCCCTCCTAGCACCTCCCGCATGCCAGGGAACAGCTGTTCCCTGGCATGCGGGAGGTGCTAGGAGGGAAGGGGAGGAGTTGATCAGCGTGGCTGGAGGCCCCATGACATGATTCCAACCCTTCCCCCGAGCATGCCTCATCCCCATTCCTCCCCCTCCCTCTCAGCGCCTCCTGCATGCTGCTGAACAGCTGTTCCCCGGTGTGCAGGAGGTGCTGGGAGGGAGTGGGTGGAGTTGATCAGTGGGTCATGACTCCAGTTTGAGAAACGCTGCTATAGATGATATGCTTTGAACTCCGCATACAGGGAGTTCTAGTCCAGCTGTTCTCCATACCTTGATCCATAGACCTGCAGCAGAACTATGCTGATTCAATATACATTGCTGGCTGTTATAACAATGCCTCCACTCTGGACAGGGAGGTGAGAGAGTGAGCACCTTTATGCCACTGCAGCCTCCAGTCCAACTTTCTGTCAGCAGAGACTGTCAGTTTTTGCTGTAGTGAATTAAGCCTATGTTAACTCAGCTCATAGCATTGTACTTGTATAGAATTTAACTGACTCAGTGCAGTCATCTGGTTAACATTCCCTTCAAAGAGAAGGTGATATGTTAGCTGTTACTTTAGGCAAGCTGTCATGTTGTTGTTGGGGGTGGGGGAAGCAGCCACAACAGTTTAATAATATTCTTAACAAAAACAGTGTTCTAAAAGGTCTGTCATCAAGGGTCCTGCAGAAGGAAGTCTTGTTTATGTACAGAACAGGTACAGTGCAGGCAGCAGTTGTGCAAGCTTACCCCACATCACTCTGCCAATGCATCTCACTGCTGATCTGGAGGGTCAGCTTTAAAGATGTGTTGGTATGTACCATTCATTCTTAACCTGTTGGCTTAGGTGGCCACAGACATACCAAACTGAATTTTTTTGTGAAGTGGACACTTGTCAGCTAAAATTGGACTGAGGCTACTAATTCATTTCAGAGAGGCCACTGAAGAGCCAGCAGATAACTGTTGAGCTGGGCTGCATTGGAACAGATGAATTAAAGGTGAAAATCTTGTACTTTCCTATGTGGCCCTGATCTCAGCTTGTATTATCTGGTCCCTTATTAGTCACAGGCAAGTGTTACTCTCTCTAACCCAAATGAATGAAACAAACCTCTGCTGATCTGTGGGTTTCTTTTTTCCTATCCGTTTTCTAGGTGGTGGATTCCCAGCTAGCTTGCATGATGAATGAGAACAGCATAGATTACATATCTCGTTTCAACGATCTTGCCCAGGAGCTGTCAATACCTGAGCCAACCCGTAGGGAAATCCTCTTTGATGGAGGAGGAAGCGGCCCCCCCATTGGTGACCTCTCACAGTGAGCATAAGAGACCAGTACGCTGGTGGAGACTATTCAGCTTAGTGGAATTTATTGTATTGGATCTGAGAGGCAAGTTGAGGATATGCAATTGATGTCCAAATGCTGTCGTCCACTGCACGCCTTTCTAGAAGAGCAGCATTGTCTTTAGAGGTCTGAAGAAGTATCTGCAAGTCCTAGAATGTGCAATACGCTGGGGAAAATGTAACGTGAAACATTACAGGGAGTGATGTGTCTGCATCAATGATATAAGATGGTGAATAAATGAGTTTGAGGTGGTCCTGGATTTGTACTTTTGGCATGGCCTAGGCAAGAAGCTTGGACAAGAGTATGGCTAGAAACTTCTTCGACTTGAATCTTTTTTTGCATGCTGATCAACATACCATGATTTGGGATCCACATTGAAATTGAGGGGTAGAGGGAGAGGGAAATCCTTTTTCTATTCACATCTTGAAACGTACTGTTTGGCACGATTGTTGAATCAGTCAAACTGAAGTTTCTTGCACTCTCCTGAAAGGCACCATTCCTCTGTGATGCTTGTGCTGCAATTTAAAAAACATTGTTTCTTTGGCTACGCCTTGTTTATTGAACATTCCAGTGGGGCAAATGCCTGCATTCTTGTTTTGGGGCTCATGTAGGCTCCCCTAAATATTGGGGGGGATCTCTGTGGATTTTTCTTGTTTTTTAAATCTTACCCTACATCACAGCCACCATCCTTCTGACTGAATCTATTTGCTCCGTTTAGCAGGCTGACACAGGATTCTTCATCGCATTGGACAGTGCACTGAGTCACCCCCCACCAATGGGAGTCTGTTTTCCCTGGAAGATGGTTACTTTCCAGGAGAGAAAACACTGCAGAAAGGGGTCTTCCTGGAATCACTCTTAACGCTTTGTCTTAATAGGTTTTGTTTTTGTTAGGAAATCTGTATATCACCATCTTTCTCCACATAAACACCAGATCCAGCATCTCATTGGGGATTCTTATGGGAGAGGAGATAGGAAAGAATAATGTTCATATAAATAATTAAGTTAGATTTCAGCAATCTTATGTCTTTCAATGAGGAGGCAAGGTGTCAAGTCTTATCTTAATCTGACCTCTCCACCCGGTCGTGGCCTACCTAGATGCTCTGTGGTACCTCAGGGCATCATTTTTCACTGTAGTCCCTCCCTGGCACTGATGGGTCCAGAAGTTCCCAGCTAAGCTGTTATGCATTTCTATGGTATAGTGTTTTAATGCCTGAAAGACCCAAGTCCTGATATCAGCAGGTCCAAAGGAGTTCTAGTAACGTTACTTCCTTTACAGATGGTTTTCCTTTTGCTTTTTAATAGCTCAGGATACATCCTTCCTTCTCCTATTTCTTTTCCCATCAGTCTTGAAAAGGATACTTTTACTGTGCCTGTTTTTAAAGCATTTATCTGCAGCCTCCAGTAAAAGGATTCCCCTTGACTGTTTTAGGTCGCTCTGAAGAAAATAGATGCTAGTCCTGTATAAACCTCAAACTTTTATATACATAGCTGTTTGCTAATGATTCAAACATAAACCCCTCTATCCTTAAGGCCATTACCAGGGCTTCATTTTCTCAACTTGTGCTGTGCTCTGGATGTAGTTCTACCTACTCCTACAAAGCATTTGACTGGGAGTCTTATTAAAATGTTGACCACAAAGCACTGATTGGGCATACAATGTTCCCTGTCACTTTACCCCCACCTAATTAGACGTTTTTGATATTGGTTGGCATATTCTTTGCATTGTGCTTCTCTAGCTTTAAGAGAGAATTTAACCAGTTTTCTGATGTTCATACTCTGTGACCCAGAGCAGGTTTATTTACCTCCTTCTCTAATGGGTGGAAAGACTTGGAGGCCACTCCTTTGATTCATGCTGTAGGATGCCTTGTGTCTGGTTGCTTCGTTCTTCTCTTGGATGTTGGAACCACCTGCCCAGCTAGACACCGCATTCGTACAGTTGGGTGTTCCCAGCAGGGACTCAGACCTGCATCACTAGCAAGCAGTGGGTCAGCACATTAAGGGGGGGGCAGATTTCATACTAATAAGCTAACTCCCTTCTTTGGCTATAAGTCACCTGAGTTCTTTCCTCTCAGAACAGGCGGTCTAAAATCCTATCACAGTTTACAGGGTCTCTCACAGTCCTAGAACACAAACACATTTAAGGTTGCCAGTCAAATCTACACTTAGTCATGTATATTTGTTTCTGAAGGGTTCAAACTTGGTAGAAACCAGGATTTCCATTAATCCCACTGTCTGAATCTTTCCAGTGATTGTTGTAGTTCAGATGTCTTTCAGTCCAGTCTTTCTCAAAGCACAAACTCCAGGTTTTGGCTACCCGCATTAGTAATGCCATCTGTATTCTCCAGAAATACTTCTGCTAACTAACAGAGGCTTCCTAGTATAGATGTGCCCATGGATTATCGAACAATAATGACATTTAGCACATGTAGAAGGAGGAGAAGTGACAAGTTTTAGTCAAGTGCAACAAATCTGAGCCTTCAGTTGGTTTTTATGTCTTAAATTTTGAGAAGTTAGCCTTATGCTGGCAAGTATATTTAGTTACTTCAACCTTCCCCCGCCCCCCAAAATAGATATTGATAATAGGACGGATGTCACATTGATCTTGTGAGGCACTCTTCCCCGCATGGGGTCTAGATTATGCCAACTCTGTTGCAAGTGAAGGGTATGACATTTCACCAGGATCTGCTTATGAGATTATCGCCAGAATGTAGTGAGCTGTCTACAGCCCATGTGCCTTGCCACAGCAAAAAAATTATTACAGGATGAATCTCAATGTGGTGGATATTTGTAATGGCCCATGAGGCCAGCAGATTTTAATATCCTGGACTTCTCAAGGCAGAACAGGAGCACTAGGTGGGGAGGCAAATATGAAGAATAGGGCAGAGCTACCTTTCAGCACCCAGAAATTCTATGATAAAAATGTGCTTAGCATCTGCCTTTTAAAAAATTCTTCTTATAAATACATATTTGAACATCCTTTCCTCTCCCCATGGTCTCCATGGCCCCCTTTCTTCGCTCCCCTCTTCCTGATATTTGCAGTGCACAGAGAATACTCCCACCTACTATATCTGGTCTCTGATTCAGGAATGTTATGATACCCTGCACATTGTTTTGCTTGGGTTTTGCTATTACAATGCAAAGTTTCTTGTCAGGGAAAATTTTAAAACAAAATTTTAAATTCAGATCAATAGAGAACTTACAGTCTTCGTGAAGTTGCTTGTAGACATACCTTGGGAGATACCTTTCTCTAGGAATTGGTGGATCTCTAGCAGATGCCCCATTGTGTGCTGGACTTCAGCAGACTGTACCTAGGGCTGCCGTGGGGAAAGCTAACATCTTGTTTAAAGTAAAAAAAAATAAAAGTTGAATTATGCTATTTCAGCTCCTCTAACATGACTAAGTAACCAGAACAACTTTTCAGCTTTTTCTGAACAGCTGTTCAAGTATGTTGCTAGTCAATTGCAGGCAGGATTGTTTCAGGGGAGTAACGCTTACTCCATTATTTTCTTATCTTCATGAGGCACTGTGAGGAGGCAGGGAGGGGGGAATAGACATTGACAACCTGGCCTCTACTTCTGATGTAAGTTCCTGTAAAGCTTGTGCTCTGACTTAAAGTTTAGATTTTTTTTTTTTTTTTTTTTTTTAACCTCAGTTGTTTGACTGGCAAGCCTGTGAGTGTACATGGAATGATGTAACTGGTTTCTTTGTATTCCCCTAAAGTGGGATGTTGGAAACATGAAACTTGTCATTGTAGTTTGGGTATAAAACAATATTACCTCCTAAAGAATACATCTGCCTTTTTCTGCACGTGTGCACTTAGTAATGGGCCAGCTACCAGGGCATCAGATTCTGCTCAGCCAAACAATTCATTCTGTCCTTCATCAGTAAATCTACCCAGTATAGGAACTTTAATTGGTTTTTAAAATGGCATTATGTAACTTTTCCTTGACACCCTTCTTACTTATCTTTCTAAATTGAAGTAAATAGCTTGGATCAAACATAATCTACAAAGAAAGCTCGTCTACTGACTATCAATCCCGCAGTGGAAATTACTATTGCATTTTTTTTACACTCAAAAGACAGATGCATTTGTAAGGAAAGTACTGCACTTTTTTAATCTTTTCAAACCTTTAAATCTCCTGAGTTCACAGTGATTTATAAATGTTAAATAAGTGAAACCTTGGCAAGCACTACGGCAATAAGTTATCATTAGTTACTGAAACATGATAACTGGCTTTAGAGCTTTTGGTTTGGCAGCAAAATTTATTGCTGTTTTTTAATAATAGTTAAGCCATATCATCTAAGGTTTTTGGCTTGTTTGAAATGTGAATTTGTTTTATAGATTATAAATATACAAATATAGTGTATGTATAAAGCAGAATGCCTGTCCTTACTGATTTTTTGTACCATATTGTAAATTATATTATTTATTCTTTACCAATTTTGGAAAAAGGTGTTTTGGTTATTTAATATAATATACAAAAGCTGTTAAACTTCCTGTTTAAATTTCCAGTTCAACTTGTAAAGCTGTTTTTATTGTGCATAAATACATACTAATACTTGGTCTAACTGATGTTCAGTTGTTTGTTACATGTGCAGTTTCTGCCTTGCAATCTCTCATTAAGTTTTAGGTTTTAACCAGTATTTACTAGGTAGTGACTGGTGATGTTCCCATTGGAAACAATGCGATTGAGATTTGTCTTCAAAATTTAAATTCTTGGGGTGAAGTCCTGGCTCCATTGAAGTGAGTGACAAAATTCCCATTGATTAGTGGTGCTAAGATTTTTCACCCCATGTGTCTAGAAGATCTTGGTGAGAGAACCACCTTAAGATATTTCTGTATCTTGCAACTCCCCTCTTCACTCCTATTTGTCTTAGCAACATAAGTCCTCAACTGTGTTCTATGGACTAGAGGCCTCAAGGAGCTGTCTAGTCACATGATCCTGCCCCTTTTTCCAGCTGCTCTGCATCACACTAAAGACAGTTGAATGTTACCTTCATAATATTACTTTTCACACATATAAGCAATTGTAGGTGCCTCAGGGTGTTAAAACAAAGCTGGATGAATGAGAGGGGAGGTGGAATGTTCGGGTGGGAATGGGGCTAGGTCAAATGTGAGTCACTAAGGGTTTGTCTAGCTAGAGCAGGGGTAGGCAACCTATGGCACGTGTGCCGAAGGCTGATTTTAAGTGGCACTCACACTGCCTGGGTCCTGGCCACCGGTCCGGCGGACTCTGCATTTTAATTTAATTTTAAATGAAGTTTCTTAAACATCTTTAAAGCCTTATTTACTTTACATACAACAATAGTTTAATTATATATTATAGACTTAGAGAAAGAGACCTTCTAAAAATCTTAAAATGTATTACTGGCACGCGAAACATTAAATTAGGGTGAATAAATTCAGACTTGGCACACCACTTTTGAAAGGTTGCCAACACCTGAGCTAGAGGAATTTAGGTAAATTAATCCAGATTACATAAAGTGGTAAATCTAAAGCATATTCATTCAATCACATTAACACTTGTGTGGGCACTCATTTGGCATTAAAATGACCTTAATTTGGTTTAGTTTAATTCTCAGGAATAAAGTTGAACCGAATTAAAGGCATTTTAATGCCAAGTGAGTGCCCATATAGGGTCTTAATGTGGTTTAATATGCTTTAAATTCACACCTATGGTTAATTTGGATTAATTTTCCTGCGTGTCTCAGTGTAAAAGTGCCTTAAACTATGTTCCATCCTACAAAAAAGTTCAGACTCCCTATAAAGACATTTCTTGTTACTCTTAATCCTTGCCACCCTATGTTCTTAATGTCATACCTGCATTTACTCAGTTTCACAGTGTGGAGCCATGTAATTGAGGTATTACTTTGTTTCATATCATCTGAACAAAAATTCCAAAAGCTCTAGATTTGATTTTTTGGGGGCAAGGTGGAAGAGAATATAAATAAAAGCAAGAACTTTCATATTTTTCCTTTTTTAATGCTTCCTTTTCTTCCAAAGAGGCAAACACCCCTCCACCAGGTTGCAGAGAAAGAAGAAGAGGACAGCTAACTTGATTGTGGGGCTGCATAAAGCACCAAGCCTGTGTAGTAACTGCACTGGTACCTGAATGCTATTTAACAATGTGGAAAAATAACAAAAGCCTAGGAAGTGCTCAGGTAGATGAGGACAGGGAAGATCTTCCATTAAAGCAAGGGTGACCAACCTGTGGCTCCGGAGCCAGACCCGCTCTTCAGAAGTTAATATGTGGCTCCTTGTATAGGCACTGACTCCAGGGCTGGAGCTACAGGTGACAACTTTCCAATGTGCCAGAGGGTGCTCACTGCTCAACCCCTGGCTCTGCTACAGGCTCTACCCCCACTCCACCTCCTTCCCTGAGCCTGCTGTGCCCTCACTTCTACCCCCCGAGCCTCCTGCATGCCACGAAACAATTGATGGGGAGGTGCTGGTCGGTGGGTGGGAGGCACTGGGAGTGAGCGGGGGAGCTCATGGGGGGCTGCTGATGTATTGTTAGGTAAAAAAGCAAATCCTCACTCACTTCTCCAGCACCCGAGTTCGTGCGGAGTTGGTATGGGGCTCACAATCTGTCAGAGACCAGACACCAATTCGTTGATCAACGGGCTCACACTATCCTTAGCTTGAAAGGCTTCAGAGTAAGTGTGGCAAGTTTATTAGAGGTGAGCATCAATATTTATACACAGAAGTAAACAAAGTGATTAACAGATCATAATGGTCATGTATAATCAAGATTCTACAGGATAAAACAGGTTAAAAATGTAAATTAAGAAAGAGAAAAGGGGAGATGGCTACTTAAGGGGAGGGGGGTGTCATGAGTAGTTCGCAGGTCAGAGCTTTGATTAAAAGTTCAGACAGAGACATCAAGTCTGGGTTAAATTTAAGCTCATCAAAAGTTCAGACTCAACATTCCTCCCTTTGTAGCTTTGGGATAACTATTTACCAAAAGCTACACCCCATTTTAAGGAGCCAAGGGCCGCTTGGCAATTTCAGCCTGGGCCAACTCGAAGAGAGTAAGGCCCTTGGCTGAAGTAGGAAAAGAATAAACTGACCCACATGAGTCTATGAGGGAGGGGACACACTGAATACAGTAACACAGTATTATAAGGATTACTATGGCCCCAACAATACCCACCAAGAGTTTTTTAACCCACCCAAATCCAGGCAGCCAATTCCATAAGGCTCCCCACCAATCATAAGGTGGCTGGCCAGAGGAGTAGTTCTTAGCCATTTCCCTTAGATGTTTGGTACATTGAAAAGTGTCAGAGTAGGTGTCATTTACAAAAACACAGCATTCTTCATTTATGAGGGCACAAGTTCCTCCCTGGGCTGCTAACATTATGTCTAAAGCCATTCGGTTTTGCAAAGCTAACTGGCGCAGCTGGGACATTTCCCCGGCCTGATTCTCAAATAGGGTCGTAGTTTCATTGGTTAAAGATTCTAGTAGTCCCTGTAGATGGATGACACCACCCCTCAAGCTAATGAGACCAGCCCACCGCTGCCACGACAAACCATCACGGATATTAATGTCTCTGAAGGTTTCACGGATGTTACGAACATGGGGAAAATGACGGGGAGTGAGGGAGATGCGAGAAGGCGGTGTTAGCCACGCTAAATAACATGACCCTGCCCAATCAGGGGAGAGAAAATAATAAGCTTTGGGCCCGCACACCCAGTATGTTCCATACAATGCGTTTTGGGTATTCCATTTCTCAAAGTAGGAGGTAACCCACCACCCATTGGACCACTGTTGTGCAAACTGCAGAGGCACAATTTGGTAGTGGTGTTTTCAAAGGGCAGTGTAGTACTGCTTGAGCAGTTGTAGAAGGCAATCGTATGTCCCTTAGCAATTAGTTGGACACCCTCGTGATCTGAGCAGGGCTTCTTAAAAGCTGACTCTGAAGGCTTGCCCACCCATGAAAAAGTTGGATCGGGGTGAGGGATCCACATATGGGATAAGTGGGATGCGCAAGGCTTGAAGCCAAGATTTTTACTAAAGGCGGTGCCATTAAAATACATGTTGCATTTACTTGTTCCCACAAAAGTTGACCCCTTTTCTTTAACAAAACACAGTGATCCTGTTTGATTGGTTACCCTGAGATATCTGTTAATTGGCACTCCTGTTTTGTTCCATGTAAGATTGTGTTGGACTGGATCTTTTACTCTAGCCAGTGGCATCCAAGTCATATTAGCAGTGGTCAGGGGAATGGGTGTGAAGGGGAGTCCCTGTTCTGCATTTACTGGAAATTGAGTACATACCCAGCAATTACTTCTATTTCCTAAAATACGAGTTTTAACCTCGTGGGAATATCTAATAAAAGCATTATCTTCATAAGCAGAAAATAAACTAAAAAGGCATAATAAAAAACATACAGTTGTCAGAATAAAAGGTCCTCTCATTTTTTCCGAGTCAATTTAAGTCTGATGTCTGAAAGAGGTAAGCTGGTCCACTGGTCAGAGGCAGTGTCCTCAGTGGTGGCAAGAGCTGCTGGTCCGTCACTGTGGTCCACTACGGCTGGCTTGACGTGGGAGTGGTGGATCCAGGATTTGCGTCCTTCCAGGAACACTGCAGTCTGGGTTGTTAAAAGAACCTGGTGGGGTCCAGTAAACCTTGGCTGGAGGGTGTCGCCACGAACGAACTTTTTGGCCCAGACGAAGTCCCCTGGTTGGAACGGGTGGATCTGTTCTTCCAGCGGCACGGTCTGGGAAAACTGCGAGGCTTTCCAAAGGGTACGGAGGCGAGCCTGTAGGGAGAGAAACTGGCACGCGGTCATATGATCCCCTCCCAATAGTGAAACATCAGCACGTGGTAGCGCCCCGCCTTTGAAAGGGGGGTGTCCATAGAGCAGTTTAAAGGGGGATAATCCCAATACACAGGTTGGGCGAGTACGAAGGTGAAACAGGACCAAGGGAAGTACCTGAGGCCACTTTAACCCTGTTTCCTGACAGTATTTAGCCAATGTAAACTTAAGCTTCCTATTCATACGCTTAACTTTCCCGCTAGACTGGGGGTGGTAGGGTGTATGAAAGGAGTGTGAAATGCCCGGTTCTTGTTCTAAACGGCCAAGGACATGACCAGTAAAGTGAGGTCCGCGATCTGAGTCAAGCACGAGAGGGATGCCAAAACGGGGTACAATGTCTCTAAGGAGAATCTTCGCCACTGTGGCAGCAGTACAATTAGCAGTAGGAAAAGCTTCGACCCAGGAAGTTAGAGGGCAAACCAAAACAAGGAGGTGCTTTTTCCCAAAAGCCTTTGGCATATCTGCAAAGTCAATTTGAAGATGTTGAAATGGAGCAGCAGGCGGAGGTCTTCCACCCTTAATTTTGTTAAGAGGCGGAGCAGGTCCATTACGCTGACATGTGCTGCATGCTTTCACTATTGACAGGCAGTAGGGTTGAATGCCTGGAGCATACCAAAAGCAAGCGATGGTGTCCACAAGGGCGTGCGTGCCGTAGTGACCCCCCTTATTATGGTGCCAGCGAACTGCCACGGGGTATGTGGAGCGAGGGAGGCAGGCTCGGCCATCCGGCATAAGCCAGGTCCCTTTGACCAGAGTGGCTCCGAGGCTCTCCCACGACTGTAGTTCAGCAGCGGGTACTGGTACGGGGTGCGGTGGAGTAAAGGAGGAGGCTGCAATAGCCAACGTGGGCATGGCTAAGGGTAAGACGGCAGCCGTCTTGGCGGAGGCGTCAGCCAGGGCATTCCCATGGGTGACGGGGCTATCATCTTTAGTATGGGCCCGGCAGTGAACTACAGCCAGGACCGAGGGTTCTTGGAGGGCATCCAAAAGCTTGTGGATGAGGGGGAGGTGCTGAATGGGTTTACCGGCAGCTGTCTGGAAACCTCGAAACTTCCAGAGGTGGATGTGACAATGCACAACTCCAAAAGCATACTTGCTATCAGTAAAAATGGTAACGGTCTTACCAGCGGCCAACTGGCAAGCTCGGGCCAGGACATAGAGTTCGGCGGCTTGGGCTCCCCAGTTGCCTGGCAGTGAGGCGGCCTCTTGAATGTCCCATTCAGAGGTGACTGCATAACCGGTGAAACGCTTGCCATCAACATAGAAGGAGCTTCCGTCCGAGAAGAGGATCCAATCAGGGTTGTCCAGTGGCATGTCAAACAGGTTGTCCCTTATCTGTAAGATGCTATAAACTACTTCCACACAGTCGTGCTGATCCTGGAGGACTGGCAGGTCAGGAAGCAAGGTAGCTGGATTAGGGGGCCCACACCTTTCAAAAATTAGGTTAGTGTCTTCTAAGAGTTCGGCCTCTAGCTGTTGCTGACGATGAGCCGAAAAGACTTGGGTTGTGTCCCTACGCAGAAGGGCTGACAAGGCATGAGAGGTCCAAACCGTGGTAAAATGACCTAGGGTCAGGTTCTTTGCCTTTGTGATCAGCAGGGCAGCTGCTGCCAGAGTCCGGGTGCAGGATGGGGTTCCCTGAGCGACAGGGTCGATCTGCTGAGAGTAAAAAGCAAGCGGGAAATGGTGGGGCCCGCTCAGCTGGGTAAGGACGCCACTAGCAATTCCGCCCCTCTCGTGGACAAAAAGGTGAAAGGGTTTGCTGTAATTGGGGGGGCGGAGAGACATGGCGGAGGCCACACTGTCCTTGAGTAACTGAAAGGCTTGGATTGTGTCCGGGGACCACTGCAAAGGGTCAGGAGCAAGGTTAGCAGTGAGTCGGTGGAGCGGTTTGCTTAACTCCCCGCAGGACGGCAACCAGGGGCGACAGAAGCCAATTAATCCTAAGAAACCTCGAAGTTGTTTCTTGGTGTTTGGCAGAGGGCAGTTTTGGATAGTCTTTATGCAGACTGGGTCCATTTGTCTCCCCTCTGGGGTTAACAGGAAGCCCAGATATCGGACCTTCTGTGAGACCCACTGAATCTTGTTAGGGTCTACCTTGTGGCCTCTGGTGTGTAGGTATAATAAAAGTGCCTTACCATTGATGCGGAGGGCAGCTTCTTCGCGGTTACCTAATAGGATGTCATCTACGTATAGCACTAACGTGGATCCCTGCGGACTGGTGAAGCCTTCCAAGTCATGGCGGAGGCATTGGCTGAAAATCGTGGGGCTGTCTCTGTAGCCTTGAGGAAGTCGTTGCCAGACATAACTTTGTCCCTCCCAGGTGAAGCCAAAGAGATACTGAGAGTCTGGGTGCACAGGAATGCTGAAAAAGGCTGATTTTAAGTCAATAACAGTGAACCACTCAGCATCTCAGGGGATTTGGCTGATGATAGTAGCTGGATCAGGAACTACTGCATGAAGAGGGACCACATACTGATTAACAACCCGTAGATCCTGTACAAAGCGCCAACGAATAGGGTCTCCATCCTTTTTAGGAGGCTTTTTGACAGGCAGTATAGGGGTGTTACAGGGAGTGCGCTGAGGGCGGACTAGCTTTTGTGCAATGAATCCCTCGATAATGGGGCGGATGCCCTCCCGGGCTTCCAGCGACAGGGGGTATTTGAGGGACTGACGGGGGGGTTAAGGAGGGCTTCACTTGAATCCTTACTGGCTCTGCCGAAAGGAGCAGGCCAACATCAGTGTCAGAAATTCCCCAGAGGGTTAAAGGCAAGTCAGTGAGGTCAGGGGAGAGAGATGGGGGGGGTTTCCCAATTACCCTGAGTTGGGGCCGAATCTCCTAACACTGTCATCAATAATCCTACCCCTTCAGGAGTGCAGGTTAAAGTAGCCTCAAGCTTACAGAGTAAATCCCGGCCCATCAAAGGGATCGGACAAGCTGGGGAAAAAAGAAAACAGTGAGAAAAACATTTATCAGCATAAATAACATTTAGAGGCAAAGGGAGTCCCAGAGACTGTGGGTTGCCCTCCACCCCAGTTGCAGTTTTAACCTCAGAGGATAGCCAGGGAGAGGGGGCATGATTTAAAAGAGAGAAAGTAGCTCCAGTATCAATGAGGAAGGAGACAGGCAGTCCTTGGACTGAAAGGGTTAGACGAGGCTCTTTGCTGGGAGGGGAGAAAGTGAGGAAGGAGCCGGCTAAAGACATTAAGGAAATAAGACCATCACATTGTTTGCCTTCGCCCCCGGGGTACCGTCATTGAGGAGGCTGAGTTTGGTGCAGCTGCTGCTGTTGCCCGTAGTTGATCCAGGCCTGGGGAACGGGCTGAGCTGGTGGTGCAGGGGTGTATTCGTCCCTGGTGTAAGTATCTGCGGATGCGACCGGACCCTCTGGGTGTCCCCAGGGGAGGGGTATGCAACCTGCTGCATCTGCTTGATTTTTTTGCCTAGTAATTACTTCTCCCGAGGTGTGCCCTTCCATTTCCCCCTTATCCCTCTGCAGAGATTCTGATCTGGAGTCCTGCAGATTCCCCTCTGCGCCCTGGAGAGAGTCCCCCTGCGGAGGAATAGGGGCAGGTGCAGTGGGGACCAACTGACGAATCAAAACACGCCGTGGTTTACACCCTTCATCGAAATAACATGGAGGGTGTTCACTCTCGGGAGAATACCTGACTGCCATAATTTTTAAAGATTTCCACAGCTCTGCTGCTGTGTCCCAACAAAACCAGTAACATAACTGTCCCGGATGGTCTTTTTCGATCTGGCTCCTTACTCCTCTTAAGGCAGCCTGTTCGAAAGAGCCATACGAAGGCCACCTCATCTCCGGGTCGGCCAATACCGCGGTATACCCAGTCCAATTCCTTACACACAGTGTGTACAACTTCCTCCTAGACATTCTTGTCTGTACTGGGAGTTTCCCTTCGTTCCATAACTTATTTACAATCCCCAACGGACTCTCAAGAGGCACGCTAGTCCCTTGACCCATGGTGTCTGACAGGAGCCCTCCAACTGGCGTTTACCCTGCTGTCCAGTACACGACCCCTCAATATTGAATTGACTGGGAGAAATCTCCCGTGGCGCCTGCCAATTCGTATATGAGTGGTCTGACCACTGGACAGAGGCACCGCACCAGAAGGAAATCCCGGACGAGCCCCCAAATTGTTAGGTAAAAAAGCAAGTCCTCACTCACCTCTCCAGCACCCGAGTTCGTGTGGAATTGGTATGGGGCTCACAATCTGTCAGAGACCAGACACCAATTCGTTGATCAACGGGCTCACACTATCCTTAGCTTGAAAGGCTTCAGAGTAAGTGTGGCAAGTTTCAGAGTAGCAGCCGTGTTAGTCTGTATCCGCAAAAAGAAGAACAGGAGTACTTGTGGCACCTTAGAGACTAACAAATTTATTAGAGCATAAGCTTTCGTGGACTACAGCCCACTTCTTCGGATGCATATAGAATGGAACATATATTGAGGAGATATATATACACACATACAGAGAGCATAGACAGGTGGGAGTTGTCTTACCAACTCTGAGAGGCCAATTAATTAAGAGAAAAAAAACTTTTGAAGTGATAATCAAGCTAAGCCCAGTACAGACAGTTAAGAAGTGTGAGAATACTTACAAGGGGAGATAGATTCAATGTTTGTAATGGCTCAGCCATTCCCAGTCCTTATTCAAACCGGAGTTGATTGTGTCTAGTTTGCATATCAATTCTAGCTCAGCAGTCTCTCGTTGGAGTCTGTTTTTGAAGTTTTTCTGTTGTAATATAGCCACCCGCAGGTCTGTCACTGAATGACCAGACAGGTTAAAGTGTTCTCCCACTGGTTTTTGAGTATTTTGATTCCTGATGTCAGATTTGTGTCCATTAATTCTTTTGCGTAGAGACTGTCCGGTTTGGCCAATGTACATGGCAGAGGGGCATTGCTGGCACATGATGGCATATATCACATTGGTAGATGTGCAGGTGAACGAGCCCCTGATGGTATGGCTGATGTGACGCCCCATCATCTCAGGCATTGGCACCCTAACATCAGGCTTGTCTGGTTATGTAGACTCTCTCCTTAGACCCTACGTTACCAGCACTCCCAGCTATCTTCGAGACACCACTGACTTCCTGAGGAAACTACAATCCATCGGTGATCTTCCAGAAAACACCATCCTGGGCACTATGGACGTAGAAGCCCTCTACACCAATATTCCACACAAAGATGGACTACAAGCTATCAGGAACAGTATCCCTGATAATGTCACAGCTAACCTAGTGGCTGAACTTTGTGATTTTGTCCTCACCCACAACTATTTCACATTTGGGGACAATATATACCTTCAAGTCAGCGGCACTGCTATGGGTACCCGCATGGCCCCACAATATGCCCCTCTGCCATGTACATTGGCCAAACCGGACAGTCTCTACGCAAAAGAATTAATGGACACAAATCTGACATCAGGAATCAAAATACTCAAAAACCAGTGGGAGAACACTTTAACCTGTCTGGTCATTCAGTGACAGACCTGCGGGTGGCTATATTACAACAGAAAAACTTCAAAAACAGACTCCAACGAGAGACTGCTGAGCTAGAATTGATATGCAAACTAGACACAATCAACTCCGGTTTGAATAAGGACTGGGAATGGCTGAGCCATTACAAACATTGAATCTATCTCCCCTTGTAAGTATTCTCACACTTCTTAACTGTCTGTACTGGGCTAGCTTGATTATCACTTCAAAAGTTTTTTTTCTCTTAATTAATTGGCCTCTCAGAGTTGGTAAGACAACTCCCACCTGTCTATGCTCTCTGTATGTGTGTATATATCTCTCCTCAATATATGTTCCATTCTATATGCATCCGAAGAAGTGGGCTGTAGCCCACAGAAGCTTATGCTCTAATAAATTTGTTAGTCTCTAAGGTGCCACAAGTACTCCTGTTCTTCTTTTTGTGGCAAGTTTATTAGAGGTGAGCATCAATATTTATACACAGAAGTAAACAAAGTGATTAACAGATCATAATGGTCATGCATAATCAATCAAGATTCTACAGGATAAAACAGGTTAAAAATGTAAATTAAGAAAGAGAAAAGGGGAGATGGCTACTTAAGGGGAGGGGGTGTTATGAGTAGTTCGCAGGTCAGAGCTTTGATTAAAAGTTCAGACAGAGACATCAAGTCTGGGTTAAGTTTAAGCTCATCAAAAGTTCAGACTCAACAGTGTTACTGTGGCTCTTCGGCAATGTACATTGGTAAATTCTGGATCCTTCTCAGGCTCAGGTTGGCCACCCTTGCATTAAAGCAACCCTCTGGTACAAGCTTCCACCAAAACGTCTTCCAGCATCTTAGCAACAAAATTGCCTGTGACTTATTAAATTTATACAATTACATTTTGAGGTAGATTCTCTTATGAAACAAGGTTCCTTGTGACATAGTTACTCTCCTGCCTACTCTGTCAAATGCTCTTTACAAAAGCAGTGATGGGATTGCACCTTTAAGCCTGAGATCAGTTAATGGACAGATAATTTAGTCTAAAGTGCAGCTGAAGCAATTCCAGGTAAGCCTTTTAGGGTTGGTGGGTAGGGAGGATCTTCAAGTGGATGTGACCTGGACATTTTTTGTGGGGAGGGGAGATGCTTACAAACCTATTCTTTACAGTAACTCTCTCTTAGAGTTGCTCTCTGCCATTTCAGTTCATTTTTTTTTCACCTGACAAGTGGAAGGTGTGACGTTGCACTCCATATGTTTTATGGAAATACATTATATTTACACTCATAAGCATAACTGGAATATGCTTTATGCAAAAGGTCTCTTGTAAGGTATTACAAAGCTTATAATCTACTGAATGTGTTCATCCTATTTGTATGACTGTAGCATTCTTGTATCTGAAGCTAGAAATATGAAGTATTACTCTGAAGTCCTATTGTAACTATGCAAAGTGTGGGCCATTAATGGTGGCTTGGAATCTTGATGGCTCCCATTAACTAGGACAATTGGTTGTAAATGGCTCTGTTTTACTTGTAAGCCTTCATGTATACATGGGTGCCAGCCAGTGAGT
Organism: Trachemys scripta elegans; assembly: GCF_013100865.1. NCBI lineage: Eukaryota > Metazoa > Chordata > Testudines > Emydidae > Trachemys > Trachemys scripta. The sequence continues at coordinate 38,383,657 of NC_048307.1, forward strand.
AATGATGTCTCAAAGGACATGTGAACATGTCACATGATACTGGAATCCATCTTAAACCTGGTGCTTTTCCATTGAGAAGGAAGGGTGGGAACCTAGAGAGAGACAAAGGATTCCCGCTTTGTGCCAAAGATATAAAAGGGTGTGTAACAGAACAAATGGGGCTGCCAATCATGAGAAATCCCCTAGTTACCAGAGAGAGAAATATAGGCCCAAATTGAGACCTAGAAGAATGTACTGGCTGTAATGGAGTGAAAGAGACAAAACCCTTCAGCAGCTGGCTCTGCTTCCCCAAACATCCACAAATGGGAACGATTATGCCTACAGTATGATAAATCCAGTGATATTGCTGAATATTTCATCACCTTGGGGGAATGTACACTCTCCATGCGATTCCTGAAGATCAAAAGATGACTACTCTGGTTGCAAAATTGACTGGGAGAGCTCCATTGATGATGCTTCAAACTATGGTAAATTTAAGGAACTGGTTTTGAAATAGTTTCAGATTACACCTAAAACCTACAGGGTTAAATTCAGGAGTCTTAAGAGGGGATCTGGATTAAGTAATGTGGCCTATGTAAATAAAATGAGAGATTTGTTAGATAAGTGCGTGAGAGGAAAAGGCATTAAGTGTTTTAAAGAAATGTGGGATTTCATTACTCAGGAACAGTTCCTGAATATGTACAGTGATGATGTAAAACAGTATATGTGGGACAAAAAGGTGGATGCAGTGGGGGAATTAGCTGGGTTTGCAGACGCTTACGAGCAGTCACAAGCTGCAATTAAACAGAAATCACTGGCAGAGGGCTACAGGGTTGGTGGAAAGCAGAATCACCGTTTTACCCCGGGACAAGGGAGGCTGGGCGTTTACCTCTGCATTCCCCTATTACTCATCCCAAATCTCCTGTACAAGCAGAGGAGCCCAGAAGGTGCTATCATTGTAAGTCCACTGAGCACCTGAGGAATAAATGTCCTTGACTGAGCAGGTAACTTAGGAAGCTGCTGTTTCTCAGAGCACAGGGGTATCCCAGGCTACTGTCTCTTTACACACAGGATTTGTAAAGATTGCTCCTACACAGCCAAGCAGTGAGTAAATGCATGCTGTCAAACTTAATGGCAAAGTGCTCCAATGTTTAAGGGACACTGGTGCAGAGATTTCTGTGGTCAGGAGAGACCTGATCCAGGAGAAGGATTTGTTATCAGGAAAAATGGCAGAATTAGAATTGGTGGGAGGTTACAAAGTCCTTGCACCTTTAGCTAAGGTACATATGGAAACTGGTGACTTGCAGGATGAACTGACTGTTGCAGCAGTGGCACATAACTTTGCACCATTTCTACTGGGGAATGATTTTTTCGATGTGGCAGAATCTGTCCCAGGGTTTGTTAGCAGCAAGAAGGAATCTTGTGCTGAAAGCCCCAGGGGAGAGGGTAAAGTCACAAATGCTGCTGGAGAAATAGTGTGTGTCTTTAATTCCTTGGTAGCAGCAGGGATGGTCATAACCAGTTTCTGTAGCCCCGGGGCTAAAGCCAAGTCCCTGGGGGAAGAGTTGAATAAAGCCAGCTCCTGTCCTGTGATCATCTCCTAGGGGGAGGGGAATGTTCCACTTTGTAACAGAGAGGCCTTCCCTGCTGCTGACTGCCAGGAAGTTGCAGGTCAGCAGGGGACAGAGCCTGCCCTAGGGTACACAGAGACATGCATCCCAGAGATGGAGAGTGGGGTCCTGATGACCGCTGTGGTGGGAACAGACCCCAAGGGCTCTGTAGCTGGAAACAAGCCCAACCTGAGTGGAAGTGTGGGGAATTTTGTTGGCCAGTGAAGGGTCTGTCATAGCTGGTAGCTGTGAGCCCACAGCTGGATCAGGGTCACCTTCCCTTTTGCAGGACACAGGAGTGTCTGCCTCAGAGGGGAGCCCAAAGAGGGAAGTCCAGATGGAAGGTGAGGGGGGACAGGAGGGTCTGCCCACCTTTTGTAGAAAGGCTTTTCCCCAGGAGGAGGGTGAAGGATCTGCATCTGAAATGCCAGACCCTCACCCATGGATCAGGTTTTAAGGGAAGCCTGGGAGTCAAATCTTCTGGAGGTGAGTCTCCACCCAGCTGACCTTTTGGGAACAGATTGGGGTGACCAGGGGATTTTACCAATCCTAAACATTCCATTGAAATATGTTGTTCCTGCTATGCTTGTAAGAGATAAAACTGTCTCTTTAAGACAGGAGGAAGAAAAACTTTGCATTTGGGAAACTTCACAAGCAGGTAGGTCCAACATAGAGATTCCAGAGGGAGGGGCCAAAGGCAGGCACGGTTGCAGTGCACCCTTTCCTTGTCAAATCCCCAAACACATACCTGAATTAAGAGCCTTCTCCAAAGAGACAGGAGTATCTATATCTGAACACCTACCATGGTACACAAAGGGATTGAAAAAATGGAACAGACGTTGAACAAGCCAGGCTCTGTGAACGGAGTCTGTCTGGCGTGAATTGGCTGTTAATCTTGTATCTTTTGCTACTTCATCTAGGGGTCAAGACAAAGGAGTTAATACTAATGGTAAACTCTTTAAAAGTGTGTGACATACCTGATTTATGGGGAAAACTTTTGTACATGCTAGGGATGGTGACAAGACAGTCCCACAAGCATGTTGCTTTTCAGCTTATACCTGTAAACAGGCTGGAACCTTGGCACAGCAGCAAAGGCCTACACTGCTGTGGGAAAGGGGCAACTGAGGCACACCACCTCATGGCATTGGTGTCTAAATGCCAAGACACCTACACTTTAACAGATATTGCTATCTACATTCTATTAGCAATACTGCACCCCAGCATGTTTTCAGGGACCAGGAACCCAGAACTTTGCTAGAACACCTGTAAATGACACCATAGGGATTAAAGGTACTGGGAGGGTGTGACGTTCCACTCTGGTGTTATCTGGACCAGTGATCTGCCAGGTCACCCCAATCCTTGACTCTGGGACCAGGCTTACCCTGCTCTGCTGTGAGAACCCCCACTCCTGGGCTGTTCACGCACAGCCTCTGGTATGTAAGCTGCTCCTAGCTACTTGCAACTGAATGACACTAGTCAATATCTCCGGTCCCAGACACAACCCTAGGAACCTCCGTCTTGCAGTGTCCAGTTATACCCCCTGGACACTGCAAGCTTATATGAGTTTGTCAATTTAACAAAGAAATTGATATGTACCAGGCTTGCTATCCCAAGGGGAACCTCTGACACACTGCAACCCAAACGCACTGCTTCAGGTAGAATAAACAAACAAATTTAACTATAAAGATAGATTTTAAGTGATTATAAGTCAAAGCATAACAAGTCAGAGTGGTTACCAAAAGAAAAGAAAATATAAGCACGCAGTCTAAACTCTCAACCCTATTAGACTGGGCAGCAACTAGATTAAGCAGCTTTTCTCACCCCACTGGATATTGCAGTCCTTAATATACAGGTTTGTTCCTTAAACCTGGGCCAATCTCCTGTGTTGGAGTCTTGTCTTCTTCTCAGTGTCTTGGTTGCTTGCAGCATCGGTGGGGTAGGAGAATGGCATAGTATGTGTCCCCTCTGTTTTATACTCTCAGTCCATGTGCTTGTATAATACAAGTCCAGGCATGTCTGTGGGGCATTGCTGAGAATGGCAGTCACGACTGGAACGCAGGTATGGAGGGGTATGCGCTGTTTAGGAAAGACCGGAATAAAGGTAAAGGTGGGGGGGTGGCATTGTATGTCAATAGTGAAATAAGCTGTAAAGAAATAATAGTTGATGGATTAGGTAACACAGAGTCCGTCTGGGCAATACTCACACTGGGTAATAGGACTACTAGAGCCTCTCCGGGGATAGTGCTTGGAGTGTGCTATAGACCGCCGGGATCGACCCAGGATATGGATAAGGAACTATTTAATGTGTTTAGAGAAGTAATTACTAATAGAAACTGTGTAATTATGGGGGACTTTAACTTCCCTGATATAGATTGGGGCACAAACGCTAGTAGTAATAATAGGGCTCAGATGTTCCTAGATGTGCTTGCTGATCAATTCCTTCATCAAGTGGTAGCTGAACCGACGAGGGGGGAGGCCATTTTAGATTTGATTCTGGTAAGTAGTGAGGACCTCGTTGAGGAAGTGGTAGTGGGGGACAATTTGGGCTCCAGTGATCATGAACTAATTCGGTTTAAAATACATGGGAGGAGTAACAGAATTAAGTCAAAGACTAGGGTTTATAATTTTAAAAAGGCCAATTTTAACAAATTAAGGGGACTGGTAAGGGAAGTGGATTGGGCAAACGTATTAATGGATCTAAAGGCAGAAGAAGCCTGGGATTACTTCAAGTTAAAGATGCATGAGCTGTCGGAGGCCTGCATTCCAAAAAAGGGAAAAAGATTACAAAGCAGGAGATTTAGACCAAGCTGGATGAGCGACCGACTCAAAGGGGCGATTAGGAAGAAACAGAAAGCGTACAAAGAGTGGAAGAGGGGAGGGATTAGTAAAGAAACTTACCTTAGCGAAGTCAGAGAATGTAGAGATAGAGTGAGAAAGGCCAAAGGCCGTGTAGAGTTGGACCTAGCGAGGGGAATTAAAAGCAATAGTAAGAGGTTTTACAGCCACATAAATAGGAAGAAAGCAAAGAAAGAAGAAGTGGGACCGCTGAAGACTATTGCCGGAGAGGAGATTAAAGACAATCTAGGCATGGCGCAATATCTCAATGAATATTTTGCATCGGTGTTTAATGAGGCCAATGAAGGTATTAGGGATGCTAGCATCACTACAGAGGGGCATTCAGGATGGGGGATTACCGTATCCGAGGTAGAAACAAAACTTGAATGCCTTAATGGGGCTAAGTCGGGAGGACCGGACGATTTTCATCCGAGAATATTGAAGGAATTGGCGCGGGAAATAGCAGGCCCGTTAGCGATAATATTTAATGTATCTGTAAACTCGGGGGTGGTCCCGTTAGACTGGAGAATAGCTAATGTGGTTCCTATTTTCAAGAAAGGGAAAAAAAGTGATCCGGGTAACTACAGGCCTGTTAGTTTAACATCTGTAGTGTGCAAGGTGTTAGAGAAAATTCTAAAAGAGAAACTAGTTGAGGACCTGGAGGTTAGTGGCAATTGCGATAAATTACAACATGGTTTTACGAAGGGCAGATCGTGCCAAACGAATCTGATCTCCTTCTTTGAGAAAGTAACGGATTTATTAGATAAGGGAAATGCGGTGGACCTAATATACCTGGATTTCAGTAAAGCGTTTGATACTGTACCCCATGAGGAATTATTGGTTAAACTGAAAAACATGGGGATCGATATGAAGATCCAGAGGTGGATAAGGAATTGGTTAATGGGGAGAATGCAGCGGGTCGTATTAAAGGGTGAACTGTCGGGTTGGAGGGAGGTTACTAGTGGAGTGCCTCAAGGTTCGGTTTTGGGACCCATTTTATTTAATTTATTTATAACTGACCTCGGGACCGATTGCAGGAGTGGGCTGATAAAGTTTGCGGATGATACGAAGGTGGGAGGCGTTGTAAATTCGGAGGAGGATAGGGATATCCTGCAGGGAGACTTGAATGAGCTTGTGAATTGGAGTATCAGGAATAGGATGAAATTTAATAGTAAAAAGTGTAAGGTGATGCATTTGGGGATGACTAATAAAAATTTTAGTTACAAGATGGGGACGCATTGGTTAGAAGTAACGGAAGAGGAGAAGGACCTAGGGGTCCTGGTAGACCGCAGGATGACTATGAGTCGACAATGCGACGTGGCGGTGAAAAAAGCCAATGCTGTCTTGGGATGCATTAGGCGAGGTATATCTAGTAGGGATAAGGAGGTCCTGCTTCCGTTGTACAAGGCGCTGGTGAGACCTCATTTGGAGTACTGTGTGCAGTTCTGGTCTCCCATGTTTAAAAAAGATGAACTTAAACTGGAACGGGTGCAGAGAAGGGCCACTAGGATGATCAGAGGAATGGAAAACCTGTCGTATGAAAAGAGACTAGAGGAGCTTGGGTTGTTTAGTCTGACAAAGCGAAGGCTGAGGGGGGATATGATTGCTATCTTTAACTATATTAGAGGGATTAATACGAGGGAGGGAGAAGAATTATTCCAGCTTAGTACTAATGTGGATACGAGAACGAATGGATATAAACTGGCCGTGGGGAGGTTCAGGCTTGAAATTAGACGCAGGTTTCTGACCGTCAGAGGGGTGAAATATTGGAACGGCCTTCCGAGGGAAACGGTGGGGGCGACGGACCTGTCTGGTTTTAAGATTAAGTTAGATAAATTTATGGAGGGAATGGTTTAATGGTAAAACATAGTAGTCAAGGAAAACCAAGAAATGGTAGGTAAATTGTATAATGGCCGACAGGGGTCAGGCTGGAGACTCTTGCCTATATGCTCGGGGTCTTACTGATCGCCATATTTGGGGTCGGGAAGGAATTTTCCTCCAGGGCAGATTGGCTGAGCCTCTGGAGGTTTTTCGCCTTCCTCCGCAGCATGGGGCAGGGATCTCTAGCAGGAGGGTTTCTGCCAATTGAAGTCACCTAAAACAGGATTGGGGACTTCAACAGCAGAGTCCAGGGAAGGGGTAGGGACGGTTTTATGGCCTGCAGCATGCAGGGGGTCAGACCAGATGATCATAATGGTCCCTTCTGACCTTAAAGTCTATGAGTCTATGAGTCTATGAGTCTCTCCCAGCAAGGTTGAGCAATTCCCCTGGTAGGGCCTCATGCAGGTGAGTCATTGCATTGTAGCTCCCTTGTTAGACAATGGCTGTTGATGGGCTGTTTCACACCCTGCTCGGGTGCTGGTTACTTTCCTTGCTTTTGCCTCTGGGGAGCTAATATCTGTCTGATTCCCCCAACTTACAGCATGTTTTAGTGACAACCATACTACACAATTCTCATAACTTCATATGCATTAATGATATACATACATGAATAGAGAAATGACTTTAAGCAGATCATAACCTTTCCCTGATACCTTAAAAGGCATGCTTTATATGTAAGATCATGATTATATGAAAATGAGGAATATGGGGGTTACACCATGTTCCCCCAAGGTATAGAATGTCACAGAGGGTATGACCAGAAACAAACAGGGATTTTACATGTACTGCCTCCACCATGGACAGTGTCCAAGTCTCTGGCAGTAAGTTCAGGAGGCGGGTGTGATGTTGCACTCCATATGTTTTATGGAAATATGCTTATAAGTGTAAATATAATGTAACTGGAATATGCTTTATGCAAAAGGTCTCTTGTAAGGTATTACAAAGCTTATAATCTACTGAATGTGTTCATCCTATTTGTATGCACTGTAGCATTCTTGTATCTGAAGCTAGAAATATGAAGTATTACTCTGAAGTCCTATTGTAACTATGCAAAGTGTGGGCCATTAATGGTGGCTTGGAATCTTGATGGCTCCCATTAACTAGGACAATTGGTTGTAAATGGCTCTGTTTACTTGTAAGCCTTCATGTATACATGGGTGCCAGCCAGTGAGTAATGATGTCTCAAAGGACATGTGAACATGTCACATGATAGTGGAATCCATCTTAAACCTGGTGCTTTTCCATTGAGAAGGAAGGGTGGGAACCTAGAGAGACACAAAGGATTCCCGCTTTGTGCCAAAGATATAAAAGGGTGTGTAACAGAACAAATGGGGCTGCCAGTCATGAGAAATCCCCTAGTTACCACCTGAGCTGGAACTAACAAGAACTGTACCAGGGGAAAGGATTGGGCCCAGACTAAGAAGGACTCTAGTCTGTGAAAGAAGCTTATTGGAACATCGCTGAGAGTAAGATTTACCTGTATTCAGTTTCTTAAATGTACTGGGCTTAAACTTGCGTGTTTTGTCTTATTTTGCTTGGTAACTTACTTTGTTCTGTCTTATTACTTGAAATCACTTAAATCCTACTTTTTATACTTAATAAAATCACTTTTGTTTATTAATTAACCCAAAGTAAGTGATTAATACCTGGGGGAGCAAACAGCTGTGCATATCTCTCTATCAGTGTTGTAGAGGGTGGACAATTTTATGAGTTTACTCTGTATATGCTTTATACAGAGTAAAACAGATTTATTTGGGGTTTGGATCCCATTGGGAGCTGGGTGTCTGGGTGCTGGAGATAGGTGACTTGTTGAGCAGTTTTTGGTTAAAGTCTGCAGCTTTTGTGGGCGTGGACCAGACCTGGGTCTGTGTTGCAGCAGTCTAGTGTGTCTGGCTCAGCAAAGCAGCGTTGTGGAGTCCCAAGCTGGCAGTGGAAAACTGGCTCAGAGTTAATTCCAGCACGTTAGGTGATAGCCTCAAGGGGCTTTCTGTAACCGAACTCATCACAAGGATGATCCTATGTTTTGCAGGAAGACCTCTTCAATGTAAGGACTAACTTTCACCAACTGTTCACTGTGCTACCCACTTCTTTTTAAGCACAAATTTACTTACACACACCCTAGCTATGCATAAAAGAGACTAAGGGGGAATCTAATATACATCACAAAAGGCATCATGTCTGAATTTCGTCATAAGACCTCTGGCTTTTTGTACTTGTTGGGGATCAGAGGAAAGGCAATCCACTTTGCACTCAGCATGTACATGAACTAGACCGGGGTGGGCAAACTATGGGCTGGATCCGGCCCACCAGCCCTTTTAATTCAGGCCTTGAGCTCCCACTGGGGAGTGGGGTCTGGGGCTTGTCCTGCTCCAGCCGGGGTGCAGAGTTGGGGGCCGCTCCACGCAGCTTCCAGAAGCAGTGGCATGGCCCCCATCTGGCTCCTACACATAGGGGCAGCCAGGGGGCTCCACTCTGCATGCTGCCCCCGTCCCAAGTGCCGCCCCTACAGCTCCCATTGGCTATTGACATGTTTTTCTTATTATGGTCAGTGCTAAAGAGAAGACACAGGGTAAGTGGGGAGTAAGTCATGAATACTCTTCCACATCTGTTCAGAGATTGAGGGTATAATTTAGCCTGCCAAATCTTTATTAATAATGGTGAAATGCAAAATAAGGTTCAGCTTCACAGTGAGTACAGGATGGTTGAAGGGCTAGGAGATGGAAAAGAAAAATTATTTTACTTGTAAATGGAGCATATTTGATAGGGGCTTCAGGGAGACACAAATGTGGAACCCCACCCTGCTGTTTTCAGAACAGTCCCACGCTTCCACGCAGAGCTTGAAGCCATAGAAACTGCAATTCTTGGCCATTATGATAACTGGAGCGAATGCTGGGAACAGCATTTACTAACCCTGTTAGGGATGGAACAACATCAACTGCCACTGAAGGAGTAGGCCCAACTGGGATGGGTGGGGGCAGCCTTAGAGGTGCTTCAGCGGGCCTTGCCTTGGCCCAAGCAGGCCTGGCTAGGATCTGGGCCTCACCTAGAATATTAGGGAGACAATGGGTGAGGCAATATCGTTTATTGAACCAACTTCTGCTGGTGCCAGAGAGACAAGGCTTCCAGCTACCCAGAACTTGTTTTCTCACCAGCAGGGCCGGCTCTAGTTTTTTTGCCTCCACAAGTGAAAAAAAAAAAATTGGCTGCCCCCTCCTCCCCCTTTTTTTTTTTGTGTGGCTTTTACACATGTTTGCACTTTGCAATTTTTTTTTTTTTTACTGTTTAAAATTTAAAAAAAAATGAAAACAGAATTTGTAGTCAGCAAAAACAAAAAACTACATCTTTGATCTGTGAATACACTCACTATCTGTTAATTTGTTCCCCGTTTTTCATTTTTTTTCTTCATACTGGATGGCATAAATCGATGATTCGACTCATTAAATGGATATTCAAATGTAGGATCTAGTTTTGAAGGATGTGTTTCACAATAATCATTAGCATTGCATCAGTAATTATTGTCGGCCATCTAGTTGGATCTGATCCTATGTCAGTCTCTCTACCTTCTAATAATTGTTCTTCAGTTTTAGATTTGGATAACAGTTCTTCGTTTCTGGACTCTTCAGCTGAAGAAGTAAATTTGGATGGATTGTGATTATTCGTCTTTATCAGTTAGTGAAGATAATCTTTGAGCGGATTGTTGTTCATCTTTAGCAGTTGATAAAGATAATCTTTGGTTTGATTGGTCTTCATCAGTTGATGAATAATCACTTTCAATGCATTGCTTAGAGCTTTCTCTTTGATTGTCGACTTTTTAAAAATACTTATTTGAAGTACGAGAGAGTTTTTCTAATTCTTTTTGCCGTTTCTCTCTTTTTGTAGCTGGTAGGCAGTACCGGAAAGTCGTTTTTGTCCCTATAACTACTGGCACCAACGCGTCACGGAAATTAGTGCGAATGGGGCGGCACAGTACACACAAGTAATCATGATTTCTGATTTAATTAATAACCGTTAATGTTTACACATTTATGCACGTTCACATTATGAGTGACTGTGTCACGACGTGAGATGATATTTTTCACGTCACACTCCTATTGGACTATTAGAGATTTTTTTGATCTTCAGGTATTTTTTTCCTGTATATTGGTGGATTTTTCCGAAAAAAATGGATGGCCGGAATGCTACTCCCAAACACGTGCTTGCTTTGCTGCTGCCTCAAGCCGGTCCTGCTCACCAGCAGAAGTTGGTCCAATAAAAGATATCATCTTATCCACCTGGTGTCTCCTGTATCTAGGGCCCACCATGGCTCCAGATCCCCTGCCCTGGGCAGGCTGGGGACGAATGCTAGGGACAGGCCTTCTTTAAGGAACAGAGAAGGGGGGGAAGTGCCTAGACCTGTCCCGTTAAATATCGAGGGTTGCGCTCCTGGTCCTAGCCTCACACTTTGCCCAATGGCCACGCGACTTTTCCTGAATGGCAGGTGACTGCTCCAATGGGCAGGGGGACAGGGTGAGCCACGAAGCGGGTGTTTTAAAGCTTCCCTCCCAGGTCGTGTGGGCGTGTACCTGTGGGAGTGTGCTGCCTGTGGTAGGCTGCTCGACGTGATTGGCGGACAGGCCAGCCAATGGGTTAGCAGGGCGGGCCGGGGCGCTACCTGTTGTCTAGGCGGCCGGAGCGAGCTCAGCCAGCGAGAGGCAGCCGCGGAGCCGAGTCAGCAGCGTACGATCTCTTGGCTCACTGCTGCTATGTTCCAGGGGCCGGAGGCCGAGTCCGCCAAGCCCAGCTCTAGGTACCTGCGGTGGCCGGCGGCAGGGCCCTGCCTTCCCCAGGACGGGGCGCAGGGAGCGCAGGCTTCTGCCCCGCGGGGGCGGTGGGGAGCGGCCCTGGGGACTGGGGAGGCCTCTTCCTGGGCGGGCGTAGGCTGCGGGGTCGTTCCGGGGACTGCGCCCATACCCCCCTTCCCTATCTGGGTGTTACCCTCCCCTCGCTGCCAGGGGCGGAGGCAGGACGCCTGGGTTCTGTTCCTCGGGTTCCTGCGTGTGACCGTGGGCAGGGCGGGGTGACCTTGCCCTTCCCCTTCCTCAGTGTCCCTGCCTGGTCCCAAAGGGCTGCCTGGAGGGGGCGAGGTGAGTGCTCGCTCTCGTTTAAAGGGGCCGGGCGCTTATCCTCTATGGCTGCCTGCAGTGCGCTGGCCTGGGCGTGCGGTGGGAGGAGGACGGGAAGCTCCAGTAGTTCAGATTACGGTAGCATCTCGATGCTGCTATATGGAATGGGGCCCTATTGTGCTGGACAGTGTAAACACGTATTCGGTGTGCTGGAGAACGTCCCGTCTCTCCTGACTGCCCGGATTACTACTAGGCTTTGGCGGTGCTGGGTATGTGAGAGTCAGTGACTAGGAATCGACACCCCACTCCTTGCTGGAGTCTTTCCATGGAGAATTACACTGCTGGGAGGAGAGTCAGATGGTCCCCCTTGCTGGCTCCCAGGAAGAACTCTAGTCCTGGAAGAAGGGCCAGACCACCTGGTGCCACTTCCCACTACAGGGCTAACTTAGGTTGGCTTGCGGAAGGGGACTGGATCATGCTGTTTGGTACTTTATATGTCTTTGCAGAGATCCCGTGCAGCAGCAAGCTTTATTTAAGTGGCTGTTGGGTTTCTTTATGAGCAAATACCCTTACAATGTGTCTGCACTCCTCCTTCCTTCTCAATGGGGCCACGTGGCTCTGTGATGTGATATGGAAGGAGACTAGTTTTACTTTTGAATTTGCAGTTCAAGTTTCTTTTTAAAGAAAGTTATGAAATTGAGGCCCCTTTCAGTTTATCTAACTTTCAAAGTCCAAAATAAGCTATAACTTGAATTTTGAAGGGCTGCCATGAAAACTGCACACTCAGTATAACCCCTGAAGAGTTTTCTGTTTTCACTTTTGGCAGCTTGGGAAGTGTTTTCTTCATAACTCATAAGCTGTATTGCATGGAGTCTGGACTGTAGGGATGAACTCTTCTAATAGGAAGCCATGAAGCTGTGGTTGTAGGAACAATCTATATCGTGGCAGTGTTTACACTGCATTTGGAAGGCAAAATCTTCTTCAGCTGTTGTATATAGTAACACAAACACTTATTTGAGTGGATCTTCAAATAAGACCGGCATCTGATTTGCTAATGCTGCAGTGCATCATATATTGGATCTATGGCCTGTTGCTGTATTGTGGTCTCTGAGATGGTTCCTGTATCTATGAACAAATGGTGCTTTTAGAAGAATTCACATCACTAGTCATATGGAACTTTTCCCCCAACACTTATTCCAGTCAGCATGTTGACAATTTATTCATTGATAATACAGATACCCTTTGCAGTTGTCATGTTTAGAGGCCTGTTTTATTTGTGTGCCTAATTCAAAATCAATCATCAACATCTGGAAGCATGGCAAAATAAATCCTCTTAACACAGACTCTCTGTAATACAGCAAGCCTCTAAAAGGAGGTAAAAACTACTTTGTATGAAATTACTAAAAGTCGCACTGTGCAATGGGGTACACTGAATACCATTATAAAACTTTTCATATTAAAGCTGCTGGCTGAGTAACTTTCCAGTCAAGAAGCCTACTTCAGGGACGGTTCTTCACCGTCACCCAGATTGCTATAGCAATGTACACATTGTTAAATCATCTTTAAAGTAATAGAGCCAAAAGAATATCCAAATGACAGATTTATCATTTTAAAAGCAGTTATGGCAAAGAATGACTTAGTACCTTTTTTACCATACATTTTGAATCATCATTCCTGGTTGGCTTTTGGTACTGCAGAAATAGTAGTAGTTCTGTGCTGCTCTGTCTTATGCATCTTCAACAAAACTGTGTGTACCAACTTCAATTTCCTTTAGAACTAATTTATTTTTTTGCTTTGCACATTACTTGTCTTCTCTTCACCTGGCAGCTAAAGTCTTGCTCTGACTGGTGTGTATTGATTTGGAACACAAAGATGCCACTTCTAAATCAATAATGGCAGAACAGAAGAACATTGTGTTTCTCTGGGAGTAGGTATTTAGTAAAACCCCTACTTGCTTACTGGACTAAAAAGCTGTAACTTAGCAAGCAGTATTTAATGAGTAATAAAAACTCCTTGGGTATGATGAAAGATAGTAAAGCTGGAGGTCTGGTTTAAAGATGTTGCATTTTGTCATAAACATCCGGTATTGGAAGCTTCCATTCAAAGAACTAGCTGTTGTGGGAGTTGAAGCGGCAAAGGGAACAACATCCGGGCAGCTGAAGCACTCTAAGAATTTTATAGCTATCTCATAAGAGCCAAGTGTGCTGACTGACTACTGCATTTTTGGTTGGCTGCTTAATAGTCATCTCAGTGGTAGTAGAGAATAGTGCAAAAAAGTGACTGACTGATCTGTCCTGCCTAATTAGAATTGATTATGAACCTGATACTTTACTTCCTATAGAAAGAAAATGTTATCAAAGGGGTAGCCGTGTTAGTCTGGATCTGTAAAAGCAACAGAGTCCTGTGGCACCTCCTAGACTAACAGACGTATAGGAGCATGAGCTTTTGTGGGTGAATACCCACTTCTTCGGATGCATGCAGTGGAAATTTCCAGGGGCAGGTATAAATAAAGGTAGGCATAGTGGTCAGTGGGCTTTTGGTATAGGGTGGTGTTAACGTGACCGTCACTTATTTGCCACGGTGCAAATAAGTGACGGTCACGTTAACACCACCCTATACCGAAAACACCACCCTATACCAAAAACTCACCGACCGCTATGCCTACCATCATGCCTCCAGCTTCCATCCCGGACACACCACACGATTCATTATCTACAGCCAAGCACTGAGATACAACCGTATCTGCTCCAACCCCTCAGACTAAGGCCAACACCTACAAAATCTTCACCAAGCATACTCAAAACTACGATACCCGCATGAGGAAACAGATCAACAGAGCCAGACGTGTACCCAGAAGCCTCCTACTGCAAGACAAGCCCAAGAAAGAAACCAACAGAACTCCACTGGCCATTACATACAGTCCCTAGCTAAAACCTCTCCAACGTATCATCAGTGATCTACAACCCATCCTGGACAACGATCCCTCACTTTCACAGGCCTTGGGTGGCAGGCCAGTCCTCGCCCACAGACAACCCGCCAACCTGAAGCATATTCTCACCAGTAACTACACACCGCACCAACTCTAACTCAAGAATCAATCCATGCAACAAACCTCGATGCCAACTCTGCCCACATATCTACACCAGTGACACCATTACAGGACCTAACCAGATCAGCCACACCATCACCAGTTCATTCACCTGCACGTCCACTAATGTAATATATGCCAGCAATGCCCCTCTATGTACATCAGCCAAACTGGACAGTCCCTACGTAAAAGGATAAATGGACACAAATCAGATATTAAGAATGGCAATATACAAAAACCTGTAGGAGAACACTTCAACCTCCCTGGACACACAATAGCAGATTTAAAGGTAGCCATCCTGCAGCAAAAAAAACTTCAGGACCAGACTTCAAAGAGAAACTGCTGAGCTTCAGTTCATCTGCAAATTTGACACCATCAGCTCAGGATTAAACAAAGACTGAATGGCTAGCCAATTACAAAAGCAGTTTCTCCTCTCTTGGTGTTCACACCTCAACTGCTAGAAGAGGGCCTCATCCTCCCTGATTGAACTAACCTAGTTATCTCTAGCCTTACTCACTCTTGCTTGCATATTTATACCTGCCCCTGGAAATTTCCACTACATGCAGCCGAAGAAGTGGGTATTCACCCACGAAAGCTCATGCTCCTATGTGTCTGTTAGTCTGTAAGGTGCCACAGGACTCTTTGTTGCTTTTTCTATAGGAGGTTAGGTTTAACACTTAATTTTCAATTTGTATTTGAACACTAGTGTTAAATGGAACACTAGCCAGCTTCTTGAAGATGAGCCTGGGTGTTGAAACTTACAAAGCTTCACTGTCCTTACCACATCACATCTTTCAGATATTCAAACTTCAAATGTACTAATGTTTCAGACAACTTCCTAAATCCTAGAAGACGTGTAAAAACTAACATGCCATGCTTTGTCCCCTCCCTGACTTACTTAAAAGAACAACGTATAAAGGATTTTAAATGAGTACAGCAGTGCAAAGAGTTTAACTTAGATGACTTGTCACACTACCAGCCAGTAGACCAGCTCCAGCCTATTTCCAGTATTCGCACCTATGACAGATTCAGGTTCTGCAGAAAGTGAGCTTTCACTTTTTAAAAAGCCTCTATCCTTTATGTCTGCAAAGAAAACAGTCCAAATGGAAATAGTCTGTAGCATTTTCTTAACCTGAAACAGTTCTAAGAATCATAAAATGGACTTGTTGCATTTCTCTGAAGCATGTGGTTCTTGTTATTGGAGACTAGGCTAGATGGGTCACTGGAGTGATCCAGTACAGCAGTTCCTATCTTCCTGTTAATCTCTGGGAGCTTGTACATCTGTATTTGTTTGTTAGATATAAATGAGGTATGGGGAGACCAGCAAGGTGCAGTGGCTACACAATTGAAAAGAGCCTTTCTATTCTCTCAAGTGCAAAGACTTCTGGCTGCAATGAGGGAATGGGTCTCCATTACTTCTCCCCCAGCTTTCTGGCTCTTGAATCAGGAAGATGGGAGGAGGTCCTTGCTATACTACCCTCTCACATAATTTAATTGCCCCCCACCATGAGTAAGTAACTTAAGGCTTGTCTACACCATGCAGTTTTTAGCAACAAGTGTTGAGACAGCCTTGTCGCTAAAAGTCAGCGTGTGTAAACGCTTTGTCGGCACTTTTGCCAACGAAATACTTCCAGCCCCGCTAGCAGCATTAACTTTGTCCTCAGGAGAGCACTCCTGCCGACAAAGCCACGTTCACACTGCCACTTGTGTCAGCAAAACTTTTGTCTTTCTCGGGGAGGGGGGGGTTAAAGTACCCATGAAAGACAAAGGTTTTGTCAACAACTTTGCAGTTTAGACATACCCTAAAGTGCCTGCCTCAGTCTTAACAAAATTATGTCCACAGAGCTCTGACTAGCTGCTGGGAAAATGATCTCTCTGAAAACTTTGCCACTTGGTTTATATGACGACATGTAAATTGACAGCTTCATGTATCCGAAGCTGTTTGATCCCTGAAGACATGTAAACCAGTGGTGGGCTTTGCTTCATGTTTTTGAAAGTTCTTAGAAATTAAAAGGGCTAGAAACTTTTTTTTTTTTTTCCTAAAGATACAAAAACTGCCAAAATTGATGTCTTAGGTCCCATGCTCACTGGGGAAACTTCAGTGAGGGGGATTTCTTTCACAAGTGCTGAAAGGGAGTGTTAACTGTGAAATCTGATTATTATATTTAGATAACTTGGGTATGAACTTATGGGAGAAGCTACCACAGTTGTATGTATATAAACTGAGCAAATGCATGTACATAAGGCAGAAATGTTCCTAAAAGTGCTCTGCATCATTTTCCCCATCTATTGAATGCAGTAACTTTGTAAAAAGCTTTTTATTTATTACATAATGGTTATATTCTACCCTCTAGTGTTGTGCAAACATCCCATTTTTATCCTTGGGAAGTCTGCTGTGAAGCAAGGGTAGTTAGCACATGCAGTGTCTCCTGGTGCATTCCATTCCCAGTTCCAACTGTGGAACACCACTTGTCCTAATAATGCACAAAATGTAGGCTCTAATTTAAACTTTTTCTAGACCTCTTTGTTTTGAAGCAAATATTGAATATGTGACCTAAGTATAACAGGTGCATTGGCTTCTGCCTAAATCGGCAGAGAGCCTGAACAATACCTTTGAGGGGTGTATACTGAAGACTGATAATGAGAACTTGTCACTGCTGGTTAATGTTAGCAAAAATGGCATCCTGTTGGGATTATCCCACAATCCCAAACAGCCTCTCTGTGCAACTAGCAACTTCTAGTTTTGCTCCTGTTAATGAATAACTGCATCAGAAGCTATCAATACAAAAATAATTGCCCTATTGATAGCTGAAAATGTGAGGACCACATAAGATTGAATTTAATATCAAAATAGCAAAGGGGATAATAATATATTGACTATTAATCTGATATTTAATTCATTAAATGCCAAAATCTTAAAATGAAGCTGTTGCAGAATTTCCAGTCAGCCACAGAATTGGGAGATCTTGCCACAGAACCGAGGTTCATTTCCCATGTAATAGTTGGGGTGTTGGAATGCATGGTCCCATTTGGGAGTATACTTAAACTGACCCTCTTAATACAATGAGGGTTTATACCCTTGCTCTAGGGGTTGACCTTCCCTCATACTCCTGCAAATATGCATGCTAACAAGAATTCTAACAGCAGGAATTTCTTCTAAGTCAATGTATAGCTTCTAAATTAAGCTATGCATTTCTTTTTCCTGTATATCTTTGGCAGTATTCTTTGGGCTGGTCTACAGTGGGGGGAATTGATCCAAGATACTTCGACTTCAGCTACACTATTCGCGTAGCTGAAGTCGATGTATCTTGGATCAAATTACCTGGGGTCCACACGGCGCGGGATCGACAGCCATGGCTCCCCCGTCGACTGCGCTACCACCGCTGCTCGCTCTGGTGGAGTTCCGGAGTCGACGGTGAGCGCGTTCAGGGATCGATATATCGCGTCGGAATGAGACGCGATATAATTGATCCCGGATAAATCGATTGCTACCCGCCAATACGGCGGGTAGTGAAGATGTACCCTTAGACTTCTCCCTTTCTATCCCTCATCCTCTGGCCATACATAAAAGTGCTATAGTTCTTATAAAGAACAAAACCACAAAAAGTAAATCACTTAACTGGCTCCATTAGTGTCTTGGTATGTCCTCATTTGCTCTTCTTGACAGAAATCCCTCCCCCAGCTCCTGTGTTATGGTTTTTGGTCACTCAAATGACCTCAAGCCATAAGTTGGCTTTGTATAATACAGCGCATAGATAAAGCTGACTCTTTCTAACATGGCTTTCTTATGTATGTTTTGATAGCAGTTTAGTTCTTTTAAAAATAGCTAGAAAAATATAACTCACTCAGTTGGAGAACTGATTAGCTTAGCGTTGTAACAAATTCAACGTTAAACTTGAATCTGCTACATCATGAGCAAAAGGCCTTACCTGTTGTGTTTGTAGCTAAAAATCTCAGCAAATGGAAGGGGTTCAGTAAACTGGCGTTCACAGTGAGACTAGGAAGTGTAAAAAAAAAAAAAAAAATAATGAAACGGGTGAAAACAAAAAGCAAAATGCAACTGAGGCTTGTTTTGACAGAAGAAATTGCTCTGAACACAAGGGGAACTTTCTGCCCTTCCCTCCCACCCCCCTTGTAACAGACTGGAACTACTTCCCTTTTCAGGAGATCTGAAATGCTGACATTTATTTTGTGTAACTGAAGTCAGGCTTCATAGAAACAGGGATACCTGGCAACAGGCTACGAGATGCTGCACTGAATATAGACTGTGTACCCGTTGCTTGGGTTAGATGTTGCTTTTATCATGCACAGCACAGAAACCGGCTCTTTTATATCTTCCTTTCTGTCTGTAGTATTGGAATCTAACAGTATTGTCTCATCCATATGAAGGAGATGTATTGCACTAAAGATTTAGCTGAAGTAAAACATAATTTAGAGTGGAATGAGGTGCTTGCAGTTACTCTCCCTTTCAAGAATTCTGAGTTTTTTAAAAAAACAAAAAAATGCTTAATTTAGGCTGTGAACCAGATGATGGTGTTTGTTTCAAGATCTGGAGGCACTTGGTGGTAAAGGGGAATGAACTGCATCATAAGGAGAAATGTCCCTAGGGTTAGTCGTAACCTCCATAAATTCTTGTCCTTTCCCACAATTCCGAACTAACGCATATTGTGTAACAATCTAACTTTTCCTTTCTGCTGCTCTAGGTTCCATCACATTGTTGATGCGACTCCTTTCTTGTACAAGATAAATTTGCTACTCAAACGTAGGAGGTAAAGGCAGCTGACCTAGGCATTGATAAAGCTATTGACTTACTACTCCAGGGGCAAGCCTTAGCTGTTGGAGCTTGTTACTAGGCTTCACTAATCTGATTCTACTATAACCACCTCTCCATGCACTCATTCCTGTCTCCCTTGCCACAGTCTTATTATGACTGCATTCTGTTTGCTGAAAGCTTGGCTTTCAGTGGACTACATTTGTCCACTGTAAACCCTAGAATGGTTAATGAAGTCTGAATTTGGTGATGGGGTCACAGGTTTTCTAGTTTAAGAAGTTTTTACATCTCCTAGGGCTGAATCGCTTGCTCTTATTTCGAACTTTATGCCTGTTTTTTTGCTACAATTCCACTTTAAAGACACCAAAAGAACTCTGGCAAAAAGTCTGATACAGTTTGAAGATCAACTTTATGAAATTTCTGTTGATTCATACTTCCTTTTAGTCTCTTATTGCTTCTGGAGCATCACAAATAACCAGTAGCTGTTCTGTAGATGGTTTTGGTCAACCGAAAAAAGATTTATGGGACAAAAACTTATACCTGGTTCTTTTTTAAAAAAAATTAGTTTGACAAAGCCTCAATTTAACTTGAAAATTTGTGCTTAGTGCCATTTTAGTTTATAATTAAACTTCAGCCACTGACTTCAGTGTCCCTATGGATAAGATACCTTATCTAAATTTTACAAACTGCTGTAGGCAAAGAATAAAGTATTAAAAATATCTTTATTCAGAACAGTGGTGCTGTTGGGTGCTCAGCACTTTGAAAAACAGGTTAGTTTGTTTAGGTACCTAATGTATGGACTTAAAAATGGGTGCCTGAAGTTAGACTCTTAAAAGTCTTGGCCTGGGTCTTCTCCTTTTGAACCACTTCATCCAGAAGATGTCCGGTGCCATTCCAAACTCTAAAGTATTTCAGCTTTCTTGATTTGTGGCTCCTCAATATATCAAAAGGTGGTGTGTGATGCAGAGAGAGCAAAGCTGATTACCTTAGTGTTCTGAGGTTTCTGGTTGCTTTCTAGCAGAGGAGGCTAACAAGGCCCTGGACCTAATCTCTTGACATAGATAAGCATTTTAAGGCCCTGGAAACACTTAAATTGTAAGCGCTTTGGGACAGGGCCCATCTTTGTTCCGTTTATACAGCACCTAGCACAACAGGTTCTTGGCCCATGACTGGGGCTTCTAAGTGTTAACAGGAATTCAGGTATTAAATACACAAGCAGTCATGTTGATCTCAAATAATAAGTGTGTATAAATGTGTATAGGATCAGAGCTGAAGATTTCTTTTTTTAATAAGAAACCCTGTGTAAAATCTGAAATTCTAACAATGAGGAAACTCTTGCCTCTGTCACAGTGATTGTATTAATCATCTGGTTTCTAATTTTAAGACTACAACATTAGAAGAAAGGGAAAAGTAGCAACAGCTAACCATTTCTTTAAAACAGACTTTACTTAAATCATTTTAGCCATCCTGGAGACATCAAAGCATCCATGTGTAGCTAAACAAAGTTCAGAAGTAGGACATTAGCCTCTAATTACACACTGCAGGTTATATAAAGAAATAGCAAGTTAATTCATATCAAAAGCTAGAACACTGCGCTATAAACTCTGATGGAATTGCAGTTTGCCTGAGAATAAACTTACCTCTGGGGGGTGGGGTGCAGTTTGAACAGTTAAATTGTAGCAGGTGACTTTTAGTGTGGTGTAGCCAAACTAAGACTCCATTGGGACAACATTCTTTAAATGGGATAGAACTAAATGCTGCCTCATTCTGGAAAAGCACTGTTCTGTTCATCCAGTCACCACGGAAACTAAGGAGAATTGATGGTGCACAGGGAGTATAGGGTGTTAGAATATAGATATTCAGGTCTGCCTGTACTTTAAGAACTTAAGTGTATTTGTATCACTTAGCTAGTTATAGAGGTATAAAACAAAGAATCAGAATCACAAGTGTGCCTGTCTATGGGCCTTCTCTCACTGGGATAGTCTGAGGCCTTGTTCTTAGGCTAAGGCCTTTGGCTAAGCAGCAGGGGCAGCCATAAGCTGGGAAGCGTAGTCACATCCTCCCATTCCAATCCGGTCACGTTGAAATAAGGTGGTATTGGGCTGTTAAGAAGACGATCCTGTCTTGATGGTGCTCATCACCACCAGATAAAGAAACAGATCTTAAGATGGTTAAAGAAAACTTAAGTGATTTCTTGCCAGACAGGATGCTATCAAACTATCAATGATTGTGGTTGTGAAACCCTCATTTCTGTATTGTTTTATCTTTAGGGCCCTCACTTTTCTATTGTTAATCTGTCTGTTTCTCTAATTGTTTCTGTCTGCTGTATAATTAACTTTGCTAGGTGTAAGTTAATTAGGATAGTGGGATATAATTGGTTAGAGAATTATGTTACAATATGTTAGGATTGGTTAGTTCAATTTCAGTAAAATGATTGGTTAAAGTATAGCTGAGAATATTACTATATAAACTGGAGTCAAACAGGAAGTGGGTGGGAAAATTGGAATCATAGAAGATTAGGGTTGGAAAAGACCTCAGGAGGTCATCTAGTCCAACCCCTTGGTCAAAGCAGGACCAACACCAACTAAATCATCCCAGTCAGGGCTTTGTCAAGCCGAGCCTTAAAAACCTCTAAGGATGGAGATTCCACCACCTCCCTAGGTAACACATTCCAGTGAAATAGTGTTTCCTAATATCCAGCCTAGATCTCCCCCACTGCAACCTGAGACCATTGCTTCTAGGTTCACCGGGGGAAGGAGACCAAAGCCCTAAGGTAAGTGGGGAAGTGGGACACCAGGAGGAAGCATGAGCAGGAGAGTGCAAGAGACTCCTGCCTCATATGGAGAAAGCAGAATGATCAGCAAGTTATCTTAAGTGCCTATACACAAATGCAAGAAGCCTGGGAAACAAACAGGGAGAACTGGAAGTCTTGGCACAGTCAAGGAATTATGATGTGATTGGAATAACAGAGACTTGGTGGGATAACTCACATGGCTGGAGTACTGTCATGGATGGGTATAAACTGTTCAGGAAGGAGAGGCAAGGCAGAAAAGGTTGGGGGAGTTGCATTATATGTAAAAGAGCAGTATGACTGCTTAGAGCTCCAGTATGAAACTGCAGAAAAACCTGAGAGTCTCTGGATGAAGTTTAGAAGTGTGAGCAACAAGGGTGATGTCATGGTGGGAGTCCGCTATAGACCAGCGGGATGAGGTGGATGAGGCTTTCTTGAGGCAACTAATAGACGTTACTAGATCACAGGCCCTGGTTCTCGTGGGGGACTTAAATCACCCCGATATCTGCTGAGCGAGCAATACAGCGGTGCACAGACAATCCAGGAAGATTTTGAAAAGTGTAGAGGACAATTTCCTTGTGCAAGTGCTGGAGAAACCAACTACAGGCAGAGCTCTTCTTGACCTGCTGCTCACAAACAGGGAAGAATTAATAGGGAAATCAAAAGTGGATGGGAACCTGGGAGGCAGTAACCATGAGATGGTTGAGTTTAGGATCCTGACACAAGGAAAAAAGGAGAGCAGCAGAATAGGATCCCTGGACTTCAGAAAAGCAGACTTTGACTCCCTCGGGGAACTGATGGGCAGGATCCCCTGGGGGAATAACATGAGGGGCAAAGGAGTCCAGGAAAGCTGGCTGTATTTTAAAGAATCCTTACTGAAGTTGCAGGAACAAACCATCCCAATATGTAGAAAGAATAGTAAATATGGCAGGCGACCAGCTTGGCTAAACAGTAAGATCCTTGCTGATCTTAAACACAAAAAAGAAGCTTACAAGACGTGGAAGATTGGGGACCAGGGAGGAGTATAAAAATATTGCTCAGGCATACAGGAGTGAAATCAGGAAGGCCAAATCACACTTGGAGTTGCAGCTAGCAAGGGATGTTAAGGGTAACAAGAAGGGTTTCTTCAGGTATGTTAGCAACAAGAAGATGATCAAGGAAAGTGTGGGGCCCCTTACTGAATGGGGGAGGCAACCTAGTGACAGAGGATGTGGAAAAAGCTAATGTACTCAATGCTTTTTTGCTTCTGTCTTCACGAACAAGGTCAGCTCCCAGACTACTGCACTGGGCAGCACAGTATGGGGATGAGGTGACCAGCCCTGTGTGGACAAAAGGACTATTTAGAAAAGCTGGATGAGCACAAGTCCATGGGGACGGATGCACTGCATCCAAGGGTGCTAAAGGAGTTGGCGGATGTGATTGCAGAGCCATTGGCTGTTGTTTTTGAAAACCCATGGCGAACTGGGGAGGTCCCGGATGACTGGAAAAAGGCTTATGTAGTGCCCATCTTTAAAAAAGGGAAGGAGGAGGATCCTGGAAACTACAGGCCAGTCAGCCTCATCTCAGTCCCTGGAAAAATCATGGAGCAGGTCCTCAAGGAATCCATTTTGAAGCACTTAGAGGAGAGGAAAGTGATAAGGAACGGTCAGCATGGATTCACCAAGGGCAAGTCATGCCTGACCAACCTAATTGCCTTCTATGATGAGATAACTGGCTCTGTAGATGTGGGGAAAACGCAGTGGATGTGTTATTCCTTGGCTTTAACAAAGCTTTTGATACGGTCTCCCACAGTATTCTTGTCAGCAAGTTAAAGTAGTATGTGCTGGATGAATGGACTATAAGGTAGATAGAAGCTGGCTAGATCATTGGGCTCAACAGGTAGCAATCAATGGCTCCATGTCTAGTTGGCAGCAGAGTGCCCCAAAGGTCAGTCCTGGGGCCGGTTTTGTTCAATATCTTCATTAATGATCTGGAGGATGGCGTGGATTGCACCCTCAGCAAGTTTGCAGATGACACTAAACTGGGAGGAGTGGTAGATACGCTGGAGGGTAGGGACAGGATACAGAGGGACGTAGACAAATTAGAGGATAGGGTCAAAAGAAATCTGATGAGGTTCAGCAAGGACAAGTGCAGAGTCCTGCACTTAGGACGGAAGAATCCCATGCACTGCTACAGACTAGGGACCGAGTGGCTAGGCAGCAGTTCTGCAGAAAAGGACCTAGGGATTACAGTGGACAAGAAGCTGGATATGAGTTTTGTTGCCAAGAAGGCTAACTGCATTTTGGGCTGTATAAGTAGGAGCATTGCATCAGATCGAGGGATGTGATCATTCCCCTCTATTCGGCATTGGTGAAGCCTCATCTGGAGTATTGCATCCAGTTTTGGTCCCCCCACTGCAGAAGGGATGAGGACAAATTGGAGAGAGTCCAGGGGAGGACAACAAAAATGATCAGGGGGCTGGAGCACATGACTTACGAGGAGAGGCTGAGTGAACTGGGCTTGTTTAGTCTGCAGAAGAGAAGGGGGGGGGGGTTGATAGCAGCCTTCAACTACCAGAAGGGGGGTTCCAAAGAGGATGGAGCTCAGCTGTTCTTAGTGGCAGCAGATAATAGAATAAGAATCATAGAATATCAGGACTCCCTCCAATTTGTCTACATCCTTTCTGTAGTGGGGGCCCCAAAACTGGATGCAATATTCCAGATATGGCCTCACCAGAATAATCATAGAGGGGGAATAATCATTTCCCTCGATCTGCTGGCAATGCTCTTACTAATGCAGGAATCGTGGTACTCCCACATCTTGAATATTGCATACAGATGTGGTCTCCTCATCTCAAAAAAGATATACTGGCATTAGAAAAAGTTCAGAAAAGGGCAACTAAAATGATTAGGGATTTGGAACGGGTCCCATATGTGGAGAGATTAAAGAGGCTAAGACTTTTCAGCTTGGAAAAGAGGAGACTAAGGGGGGATATGATAAAATCATGAGTGGTGGAGAAAGTGAATAAGAAAAAGTTATTTACTTGTTCCCATAATATAAGAACTAGGGGCCACCAAATAAAATTAATGGGCAGCATGGTTAAAACAAATAAAAGACTTGTGGAACTCCTTGCCTGAGGAAGTTGTGAAGAGTTTAAAAGAGAACTGGATAAATTCATGGAGGTTAAGTCCATTAATGGCTGTAAGCCAGGATGGGTAAGGAATGGTGTCCCTAGCCTCTGTTTGTCAGAGGGTGGAGATGGATGGCAGGAGAGAGATCACTTGATCATTACCTGTTAGGTTCACTCCCTCTGGGGCACCTGGCATTGGCCACTGTCGGTAGACAGGATACTGGGCTGGATGGACCTTTAGTCTGACCCAGTATAGTTCTTATGCTTGCTAGAAATTGACCCCAATAAACATCGCATTGTCTGTACTTTGGACTTCTGGTCTTTTGCTGCTTGCTGTCTGTGTAACAAGAACCAGGGAAGTGGGAGGGTAAAGGGAAAGCCCTCTTAAATAGGGCCGACTCTAATCTTGCTTTAGCAAGTATATCGGTCTTCCTTCACTTGCTTACTATCTCTAAGTTTGCTTTGCTCAAGTGGAAACTACAGATAAATCTACACTTTTTATACAAGAAAATGTCAAGCCAAAGGAAATGTTGCTGTGTATTAACATGAGGGTTATGTCCAAGTTCTGGAATGTAACCCTTCAGGCCGGAATTATTACAGTAGTATAAGGTCACAAAGGGATTATATTTAGGCCAGAGCTAGTATCTGTATCAAACTGTCAAACTAATTACTAGAATAACATTCTGAATATTTAATATTCTGGAAGAGGCAGATATGGCACCCCACTACTGCTCAATGTTGACTTAAAAATGTTTGTTATAGTTTTGGTCCTTGACAACCAGACAAGTACGTGAATTTTAATGAGAGACCTGCACACAGTATTCCTAACTCTGGTCTGCTAATCCGAAATTATGTAGTATTAAAAAATTGAGCACTTTAACCAAATTTAATCTTAACTTTGGGGATGGGGAGGAATGTGGCAAACATGCTGAATGCAGTAGACTTCAAATAAGTTGGCATCTGTCAGTAACTGTTAATGTTCTGCAACAGAGTATTGAAACCCCCTGGAGGAGGCTCTAGTAATCTGTTTGGGAGCACAGAAGAAGTTTCCTCTTCCAGCAGACCACACAGAATGGCATCTAGCATCTTTGGAGCAGCTGAGGAACCGCAGAACTTTCCAAAAAGAACATACCCTCCAGGTGAGAACACCAGTTTCTTTAGGGAAACCACTGAGAAGAGGTATATCTGATTCTGGGTTGAAAGATATATTTGGTTCTTGTACAATGTTCATGTTCCAGCTCAGTATCCTAGAGCAATGTAGCAGGTAAATATCAATGCAACAGCAATTTTTGCTGTCCCTGTAAACTATACACTGCTGCTAGCTGATTGAGCTTGCGCACTAAACCCAATCAGGGAACATTCAATCATGAGTGCTGAGTTTAGCTCTAAACTGAATTTTGTGCTGTAAAATAGAGTACTTTTTCTCCTGATGAGCCATCAGGCTGACTTTAATGATTTCCCCAATCCCTATATTTAATAATCTACCCGCTAGGCTTAAAGGACTTAAAACATTGAACAAAGCTAATGTGGGATAAGAGTTTTGGTAGCCTTTTTTCTGCCTGTAGGCAGCAATGAGACTACTCTGCCCACTTATAAGAACCTTGAAATAGCTATTTTTAAGCTTGAAATAGAACTGATATTGCACTGTGTAAATGTACACAAGGGTGATGTTTCTGCTTGCATATTTAGTGTGAGCTTTTGTTACATGGATAGTTTTAGTGGTGATAAGCTTGCCAGCAGTGAAATATGGGGCATTAGGTAAATAGTTACCATTAGTCCAATATGGCAGCTATTGACTATACAAACCACTGATGAAAACTTACTGTTTGAAGTGAAATTACTGTACAGAATTGAACAAAGCATGAATTAGAATGGCATGTAAAGTTAGATTGCTACATTGGACTTTACTAGAAGTTCTTGGTTTAAAAAAAATATATATACACTATATATATATATATATATATATATATATATATATATATATATTTTAAACCATAGGCAACTTTCTAGCCCTGCCTGTTTGCAGCCATTGAGATGCAAGTGCTCGAGACTATACAGTAACTACTGTATGATGTCTAAGTCTGTGTCTGCATTGGCAGAACTCGGGCCTGTAGTTTTTTGGCCTAAGCTATAGCATAGGTATGATACCACCAGGTTGCCCAATCCTACTAGAGAATTGGAGATCTCTTTCACCATGTAGTGTCGGGGAGGTGGGCAGGGGGGAGAGAAACTTGGAGGATCCATTCCAGAGACTTCTCCAGCTGAAATGGTGACCTACACAAAGAAACTACTTCAGCTCTAACAGATGTAAATCCAAGATTTTTCTGAATTCTGGTAACAAAAGTCTTAAGTATTTTCAGGATATTGTAGTAAGCAAAATTCTAGGATTTCTGGACTTGAGGTACAGATTCAGTTAGTGATACCGAAAACCTCAAACTTGGATATTTGACTGTTTTTAATCCCATCTTAGTTAACGTTTTAAAGAAAGTTATAAGGGAAGAATGCAAAACTGTTAAAACCCTTTTCCAAGTAACTGTTAATTACCTTGCAGGGGGGAAAGGAAGTGGTATCTTTGAGGATCCTAGCCCTGTCCAGTCTCGTCAACGCATGAATCCGCCTGGTGGGAAGACAAGTGATATCTTTGGGTCTCCAGTACCTGCTAGCCCTGTTCGAGCACACCCAAACAAACCCAAGGTATTTGTACTGCTGTGGCTGTGAAAATGGTTTAAAAAAAATTGCTAAGAGGGCTTTCTATAATCTGGTAGAGTTCATGTTCTGAACAAGGCTCCTATGTACTATGTGGCATGTTAATCCTACATTATGCCTCAGGAAACCCCAAATTAGTCGGCACTGCCTCCACAACCCTCTTCTAGTCAAGGATCCCTTGTTACTTTTGATAGTAAACTCACTTATGCTGCATCAGTTCTCAGTGTGTTGCAGATTTTTGTACGTAAAAATATACAGTTGCACTGTGGAGGTATGAGGGGGAAGCTGAAAGCTTTTGCAGTTGGATACAGGAGAACTGGTGCTTCTGTCATCCAGATAAGGTGTAGGAGGCTGTCTTCTGACAACCAGGAGGCATTTCAGGCTTTTTGAATTGGAAGGGGATGGATCTCCTTGCTGCTTTTTCAATGCGGGTGCTGACTTCAAATTTGGGAGGTGCTGAATTCCTTACTATTCACCTTCACAAGGCTTGACATAAACTAGCTGCCTTCTACATCCCATCTCAATATAAACAACAACATTGGAGTTGCAGCTAGCAAGAGATGTTAAGAGTAACAAGAAGGGTTTCTTCAGGTATGTTAGCAACAAGAAGAAAATCAAGGAAAGTGTGGGCCCCTTACTGAATGAGGGAGGCAATCTAGTGACCGAGGATGTGGAAAAAGCTAATGTACTCAATGATTTTTTTTTTTTTTTTTTTTTTTTGCCTCTGTCTTCACGCACAAGGTCAGCTCCCAGATTGCTGCACTGGGCAGTACAGCATGGGGAGAAGGTGACCAACTCTCTGTGGAGAAAGAAGTGGTTCGGGACTATTTAGAAAAACTGGACGTGCACAAGTCCATGGGGCCGGATGCGCTGCATCCAAGGGTGCTAAAGGAGTTGGCGGGTGAGATTGCAGAGCCATTAGCCATTATTTTTGAAAACTCATGGCGATCGGGGGAGGTCCCAGATGACTGGAAAAAGGCTAATGTAGTGCCCATCTTTAAAAAAGGGAAGAAGGAGGATCCGGGGAACTACAGGCCAGTCAGCCTCACCTCAGTCCCTGGAAAAATCATGGAGCAGGTCCTCAAGGAATCCATTTTGAAGCACTTAGAGGAGAGGAAAGTGATCAGGAACAGTCAGCATGGATTCACGAAGGGGAAGTCGTGCCTGACTAACCTAATTGCCTTCTATGATGAGATAACTGGCTCTGTGGATGAGGGGAAAGCAGTGGATGTGTTATTCCTTGACTTTAGCAAAGCTTTTGATACGGTCTCCCACAGTATTCTTACCGACAAGTTAAAGACGTATGGGCTGGATGAATGGACTGTAAGGTGGATAGAAAGCTGGCTAGATCGTCGGGCTCAACGGGTAGTGATCAATGGCTCCATGTCTAGTTGGCAGCTGGTTTCAAGCGGAGTGCCCCAAGGGTCGGTCCTGGGGCCGGTTTTGTTTAATATCTTTATTAATGATCTGGAGGATGGTGTGGACTGCACTCTCAGCAAGTTTGCAGATGACACTAAACTAGGAGGCGTGGTAGATACATTAGAGGGTAGGGATCGGATACAGAGGGACCTAGACAAATTAGAGGATTGGGCCGAAAAAAACCTGATGAGGTTCAACAAGGACAAGTGCAGAGTCCTGCACTTAGGACGGAAGAATCCCATGCACTGCTACAGACTAGGGACCGAATGGCTAGGTAGCAGTTCTGCAGAAAAGGACCTAGGGGTCACAGTGGATGAGAAGCTGGATATGAGTCAACAGTGTGCTCTTGTTGCCAAGAAGGCTAACGGCATTTTGGGCTGTATAAGTAGGGGCATTGCCAGCAGATCGAGGAACGTGATCGTTCCCCTTTATTCGACATTGGTGAGGCCTCATCTGGAGTACTGTGTCCAGCTTTGGGCCCCACACTACAAGAAGGATGTGGAAAAATTGGAAAGAGTCCAGCGGAGGGCAACAAAAATGATTAGGGGTCTGGAGCACATGACTTATGAGGAGAGGCTGAGGGAACTGGGATTGTTTAGTCTCCAGAAGAGAAGAATGAGGGGAGATTTGATAGCAGCCTTCAACTACCTGAAGGGGGGTTCCAAAGAGGATGGAGCTCGGCTGTTCTCAGTGGTGGCAGATGACAGAACAAGGAGCAATGGTCTCAAGTTGCAGTGGGGGAGGTCCAGGTTGGATATCAGGAAAAACTATTTCACTAGGAGGGTGGTGAAACACTGGAATGCGTTACCTAGGGAGGTGGTGGAGTCTCCTTCCTTGGAGGTTTTTAAGGCCCGGCTTGACAAAGCCCTGGCTGGGATGATTTAGGTGGGAATTGGTCCTGCTTTGAGCAGGGGGTTGGACTAGATGACCTCTTGAGGTCCCTTCCAACTCTGATATTCTATGATCTATGATTCACTTGACTTTCTATTAAAATGATCAGCAATGAAATAGCTAATTTTAATGTCAGCCTTACCCTCCATTAAGCTTTAGTCCCAACACCCCCTTATTTCACGCTATCTGCAGATTCAAACACATGTCAATATATTGGTTTATATTTTCATTTTTGAGGTTCTCAACAACAATGGTCAGACCTGTTTTTGTGTACAGAAGCTTAGATTCTGGTGCACAGTTGTGGCAGTCATAGGACTACTATGTGGCAATTTACTTGGCTGTATAATCACATTAGACACAAGGTCATAACTATGAGCAAACATTCTTCTCGGGGGAAACAATGTAAATATTTGCCACTTATGTACCATGCTCTTGCATAGTCGATTGGCTCCTGCATCTTGGCTGGTTAACTCTTTTTCCTTAAGTTGAAACTGCACCACTGAGTGATTCAGCCATCATACTGGCAAAGTTCTTGACAAGTGGAGAGTCTTGGAAACATACTATCTATTAAGCAGTAGTGTTAATGGAATCTGTGCTCCACTAAAATTTCTGCTGAAGAGAAACTGATGGTGGTAGCTTTATTGCTTCTAAAGTTCTAGTTGACCAATGTTACTAGAATCTAATTTAAGAACATAGAACTAAACTTGAGGCAGGAGTCAGAAGTAATATTCTTTGTCCCAACCTCTTATGCAGTCCTGCCAGTATTGACTCCAAGGGATTCTGGGATTTGGGTCATAGGAAGAAACTGAGAATTTTGAGGGCTGGGTGTATGCCTGCTCAGGGGTCTGGTGTTACTTTAGAGGAGGTGTGTTTTGCTTTTCTTCCTACCCTCTGCATTGGATAGCTCTGGGGTAGCGCTGCTGTGAAGTTGGCTCCACTCTCTAGAAACACAATTTCACCCAGCCCTGGAACTTAGCGCTCGATGTGGGGAGGGCTGCATGGACCATTGTAATTTGGGATGGAGCAGGGATGCCGTGGGAGCAGCAAGGGGAGGGGGATGAAATCATTCTGTTGGGTTTTAGGTAGAATTCTAGTCAGTTGCTCACCCTCAGAGCATGTAGCCCAGTATGTGTGTCCTCTTGCAACTTACTTTAAGATCACACCTCAACGATTGAGAAATGCTTGAGAGAAATTACCCAACAGTGTAAAGTGATGCTGTCTTTAAAGAGGGGGTTAAAAGTAAAAAATCTTTTTAATGTCATTTTCATGCCAGCCCTTTCTGCTGGGGGTGAAACTATCATAGAAACAATGGAACCATAATGATTTGATGTACTAGGCACTTTAATGAATTGTATTGACTTGACTACAGCAGTCTTGGTGTGAGGAGATCCTTTGAAGCCATGCTTGCTCATCACAGCTGATTCCTAAATCTGAAAATGGGTCAGGGAGGGTGGGTGAAAACTGTCCTTAGGCTCATCTGACGCAGTAATTCAAACTACTCTGGATACTTCACTGAGCATGCGTTTATTGCTGAGACACCCACTGGAGCACTGAAGAGCTTGCTGTTCTGGGTCTGAACACTTCCTGCTATTTTTCGGTGCCAGTGGGTACTTGTAGAAAGAGTCTTGCAAAATAATAGTCTAGAATGGATATAGATCCAAGGGTAGAAAGTCTTAAGGATCTAATGGACTATTGTTGTATCTTGCTTCTGTGAGTTGTCTTAGTACGACATACAGGAGGTCAAGTAAGGTGTCTATGGAAAAGTTGTAATTTGTTAGTTATGATTATGCTGTCTGTGTATCATTTTTATATTTGAAATTATGAATATTGGCTATGTACTTGTATCTCAATGTTTGATTCTAAGTAACATCAGTGAAGCATTGGGTCAGCTTCTTGAGAATGGGCAATTACTCAGAATAGTCCTATCAGGAAACACTTAACTGACAATGGACTTTGGGAGACGCCAATCCACATCTGAGCTTTCCTGGGAACGTTCAAACTAACATGTAAACAATGGAGTCGGCCTGCAAAAAGCTGAATCATTCATGGACATGTGACTTGCCCAGGTGGCTACAAACTCCATCTTGTTGCTGTGATTTTGCACAGAAGAACAAAAGGGAGAGAATATAAAAGGCCCTGAAAGCCTCTCCATTTTGTCTTCAGCTGGCTCAAGAGATGGCCTCTCCACTCCAAAGAGATGCCTTAAAGAAACTGGAACAAAGGACAGTAACTACAGGTGTATGAGTGATTGCTGGACCCAAGCCATAAACTACAACGTTGGCCTGAAAAGGATTGGGCTCAGACTAGGAAGGAGTCCAGTCTGTGAAAGAAGCTTATTGGAACATCTCAGAGTACTGTATTCAGTTTCTTAATGTATTAGGCTTAGAGTTGTGTGTTTAATTTGGCTTGGTAACAGACAGAACAAAGTAAGTTATTACTTGAAACCACTTAAATCCTACTTTTTATACTTAATAAAATCACTTTTGTTAATTACTTACTCTGTTAATTAATAAATACCTGGGGGAGCAAACAGCTGTGCATATCTCTTAGTGTTATAGAGGGCAGAGAATGTGAGTTTACCCTCTATAAAGCTTTATACAGAGTAAAGCAGATTTATTTGGGGTTTGGATCCCATTGGGAGCTGCGTGCTGGAGACAGGAGCACTTCTTAAGCTGTTTTGAGTTAAGTCTGCAGCTTTGGGGGTGTGGTTCAGACCCTGGGTCTGTGTTGCAGCAGGCTTGCATGTCTGGCTCAACGAGGCAGAGTTCTAAAGGCCCAAACTGGCAGAGAAAACAGGCTCAGAGGTAGTCTCAGCACATCAGGTGACAGTCAAAAGAGGGTCTCTGTGACCAAACCTGTCACAGTGGCATAGTCGGCAGGATTTGTGCACAGCTGATTGCTGTGAGACACTGGTAGCGATTTTAAGTGAGTTTTAAGTGTGGTGGCCGGAGAACAGACTAAGTGGCTACAGGTTTGTTATCTTTGTTTATTTCGGGTGAGGGAAATAAGCTCAAGAAAACAGGAAAATGACTACCAGTGAGGCAGCTACAAAATTAGAGCTGGCCAGACTGGAAGCGGAAGAAAAGCCAAAGGACCGTGAGTTTCAAATGTGGCAGGCAGAAATGAGGTTCAAAGAAGCAGCTGCAGCCAGGGAAACCATGGAGGCCCAGAAACAGGCTCAAATTGAGCTGCCCTGGAGTTAAAAAACCAGAGAAATACAGGCCCAAATTGAGACCCAGAAGCATGAACTGGCTGTAATGTAGTGGAAGAGACAGAACCCTTAAGCAGCTGGCTCCACTTCCCCAAAAATCCATAAATGGGAGCAGTTATGTCGGCAGTATGATGAATCCAGTGATCTTGCTGAATATTTCATCACCTTTAAGAGACTGTGCACCCTCCATGCGATTTCTGAAGATCAAAAAATGACCACTGTGGTTGCAAAATTGACTAGCTCTGGACGTATTCAATAAGATGCCTATTGATGATGCTTCAAACTATGGTAAATTTAAGGAACTGGTTTTGAAATAGTTTCAGATTACACTTGAAACCTACAGGGTTAAATTCCGGAGTCTTAAGAGGAGATCTGGATTAAGTAATGTGGCTTGTGTAAATAAAATGAGAGATTTGTTGGACAAGTAGGTGGGGGGGGGGGAGGCATTAAATGTTTTGAAGAAATGTGTGATTTAATTACTCAGGAACAGTTCCTGAATATGTGCGGTGATGATGTAAAACAGTATTTGTGGGACAGAAAGGTGAATGCAGTGGGGGAATTAGCTGAGTTTGAAGACTCTTATGAGCAGTCACAAGCTGCAATTAAATAGAAACCACTGGCAGAGGGCTACAGGATTGGTGGAAAGCAGAATCACCATTTTACCCCTGGGAAAAAGGAGGCTGGGTGTTCACCTCCCCATTCCCCTGTTACTTGTCCCAAATCTCCTGTACAAGCAGAGGAGCCCAAAAGGTGCTATCGTGGTAAGTCCACTGAGCATCTGAGGAATAAACGTCTGAAGCTGCTGCCTCTCAGAGCACAGGGGTATCCCAGGCTGCTGCCTCTTTCCACACAGGATTTGTAAAGGTTGCTTCTACACAAACAAGCAGTGAGCATATGCATGCTGTTAAACTTAATGGCAAAGTGCTCCAAGGATGGAGAGTGCAGAAATTTCTGTGGTCAGAAGGTACCTGATCCAGGATTTGTTACCAGGGAAAATGGCAGAATTAGAATTGGTGGGAGGTTACAAAGTCCTTGCAACTTTAGCTAAAGTACACATGGAAACTGGTGATTTGCAGGCTGAACTGACTGTTGCAGCAGAGGCACAATTTTGTACCGTTTCTACTGGGAGATGAATTCTTTGTGGCAGAATCTGTCCCAGGGTTTGTTAGCAGCAAGAAGGAATTTTGTGCTGAAAGCCCCAGAGGGGAGGCTAAAGTCACAAATGCTGCTGGGGGAATAGGAGAGTGTCTCTTTAATTCCTCTGTAGCAGTGGAGAATGTAGCTCTGGGATGGTCATAACCAGTTCCTGTCGCCCCAGTGCTCAATGCTGGTCCCTGTGGGAAGGGCTGGATAAAGCCAGCTTCAGTCCTGTAATCATCTCCTTAGGGGAGAGGGATGTTCCACCTTGTAAAAGGGAGGTGTTCCCAGCTGCTGACTGCCGGAAGTTGCAGGTCAGCAGGGGACAGGGCCTGCCCTTCGGTGCAGACACATGTATCCCAGAGATGGAGGTTTGGGTCCTGACAACCGCTGTGGTGGGAAGAGACCCCAAGGACTCTGTAGCTGGAAGCAAGCCCAACCTGAGTGAAAGCGGGGGATTTTGCTGGCCAGTGAAGGGTCTGTCATAGCTGGTAGCTGTGAGCCCACAGCTGGATCAGGGTCACCTTCCCTTCTGGGGGACACAGAAGTGTCAGCCTGAGAGGGGAGCCCAGAGAGGGAAGTCCAGACAGAAGGTGAGGGGGGGACAGGAGGGTCTGCCCACGTTTTGTTGGAAGGTTTTTCACCAGGAGGAGGGTGAAGGATCTGCATCTAAAATGCCAGACCCCTCACCTATGGATCAGGTTTTGAGAGAAGACTGGGTGTTAGATCTCCTGGAGGGGAGAGTCCACCCAGCTGACCTGTTGGGAACAAAGAGGGGATCTTACCAATCCAAAGCACTCCATTAGAGAACGTTGTTCCTGCTACCCTTGTAAAAGATAACATTATCTCTTCAAGGCTGGGGGAAGAAAAACTTTGCATTTTGGAAGCTTCACAAGGGGGTGGGGTACAACCCAAAGAAATTCCCAAGGGAGGGACAGAGGGCAGGCATGGTCGCAGAGCACCCATTTCCTTGCCAAATCCTCAAACCCATGCCTGAATTGGGAGCCTTCTCCAAAGAGACGGGAGACTCTGTCTAAACCCCTACCATGGTACACACAGGAATTGGGAAATGCAATAGACACTGAACAAGCTAAATTGTGTGAACAGAGCCTGTCTGTCATAGATTTGCTGTTAATCTAGCATCTTTTGCTACTTCATCTAGGGGTCAAGACAAAGGAGTTAATACTAATGGTAAACCCTTTAAAGATGTGTGACATACCTGATTTATGGGGGAAACTTTTGTACATGCTAGGGATGGTGACTAGACAGTCCCATAAGCATGTTGCTTTTCAGCTTATACCTGTAAACAGGCTGGAAGCTTGGCACAGCAGCAAAAGCATAACAGGTCCACACTGCTGTGTGGAAGGGGAAACTGAGGCACACCGCCTCATGGCATTTAGCCACCAATGCCAAGACACCTACCCTTTAACAGATATTGTGATCTGCATTCTGTTAACATGTTGGGGTGTAGTATTGTTTTCAGGCACCTGGGGACCAGGAACCCCAAACCTTGCTAGAACACCTGTAAATAACAGCATAGGGTTTAAAGGTACTGGGAGAATGTGTGACAAGAGACAAACAGGGATTTTACAAGTACTGCCTATGCCATGGACAGTGTCCAAGTCTCTGGCAGTAAGTTCAGGAGGAGGGTGTGACATTATTGACATGAACTGTGACTGTTATCATTGTTGCAACCAAGGTCCTAGAGTTGCACCAAATCCTGTACAAAGGAGGTCAGGTAAGGTGTCTATGAAAAGGTTGTAATTTGCTGGTTATGGTTATTCTGACTGTATCATTTTTATATTTGAAGTTATGAATATTGGCTATGTACTTGTATCTCAATGTTTGATTCTAAGTAGCATCAGTGAAGCATTTGGTCAGCTTCTTGAGAATGGGCAATTACTCAGAATAGTACCATCAGGAAACACTTAACTGACAATGGACTTTGGGAGATGCCAATCCACATCTGAGCTTTCCTGGGAACATTCAAACTAACATGTAAACAATGGCGTCGGCCTGCAAAAAGCTGAATCATTCATGGACATGTGACTTGCCCAGGTGGCTACAAACTCCATCTTGTTGCTGTGATTTTGCACAGAAGAACCAAGGGGTTTCCACCCACGAGAGAGAATATAAAAGGCCCTGGAGGCCTCTCCATTTTGTCGTCAGCTGGCTCAAGAGATGGCCTCTCCACTCCAAACTGATGCCTGAAAGAAACTGGAACAAAGGGACAGTAACTGCGGGGGTGTGAGTGATTGCTGGACCCGAGCCATAAACTACAATGTTGGCCTGAAAAGGATTGGGCCCAGACTAGGAAGGAGTCCAGTCTGTGAAAGAAGCTTATTGGAACATCTCCAAGGGTGAGATTTACCTGTATTCAGTTTCTTAATGTATTAGGCTTAGACTTGTGTGTTTGAACAAAGTAAGTTTGTTACTTGAAACCACTTAAATCCTACTTTTTATACTTAATAAAATCACTTTTTTGTTAATTACTGTGTTAATACCTGGGGGAGCAAACAGCTGTGCATATCTCTCTATCAGGGTTATAGAGGGCGGAGAATTTGAGTTTACCCATTTGTCACGGAGTATTGGGGAACTCAGGGCCCTGCACCCCCGGCTTCTTGCGATTCACCATGACTCTCAGCCAGCCAGTAAAGCAGAAGGTTTATTTGGATGACAGGAATACAGTCCAAGACAGGTCTTGCAGGCACAGACAACAGGATACCTCTGTTAGGTCCAGCTTGGGGTCCCAGGGCATCCCAGCCCACCCCCCTTTGGGGGGGTCAGAGCCATCTCTGCCTCCCAGCCATCTCTCCAGCTCGCTTCCCACACTCTCCCCTCAGCCACCCCTCCCACCGCCTTTGTTCAGTTTCCCGGGCCCCGGAGTCACCTGGCCTTCAACCCCTTCCTGGGTTCTCATGTTACAAGCTCAGGTATGTTCCCTCGGGCAGACTCCCATCCCCCGATGCAGACCATCCTAGCCACACTCGCCTGTTAGCATTCACACACCCCAGCAAGAACAGTCCCAGTTCGTCACATCTCTCCCCCCTTCGAGACCGAACTGAGCGGGGTCACTTTAGCCAGTGACCTGGGGAAGTTCGAACCTACCCCCGTTCCCATGGATGCCCCCGCATCCCTCCCATTCCTTGGTGAGAATTACACCAGGCCCCTCCAGTTTCACGCCCCCCCTTAGGTCGGGGGTGCTTGATGGCACTCGCAGTTCGCATGTGGGAAGGTTTATGCGGCCTGTGCCCTTTTCCCACCCCCATACCTCTGGGGTTCCAACTGGGCTGTGGTCTTCTCCCAGCGCTCCAGTCTGGAGGTCTGTGCTTTGGGCTCTCTTGGTTTAGAGCCGCCCTTTTAACCTTGGCCACCCTCCGGAAAGGATCCTTTATGCTGGGCAAGGGTCCTAAAGCTGTTTTCCCCTTGTCCCAGGCCTTCCTCCCCCTCTGACAGGGGTCACAGGATCCGCAGTACTGTCGGACAGTAACAAAGACCCCAGGCCAGTAAAAGCTCCGTAGCAGCCTCTGCTGGGTACGCCAGGTTCCCTGGTGCCCTGAGAGGGGAATGTCATGGGCCTGGCACAGCAGCTGGCGGCGATACTTCTGGGGTACCACCAGCTGCCTCCTGATCCCCCCCTGACTCCATTTTCCCTGGGGGAGCCCATTCTCGGTACAGGAACCCCTTCTCCCACAGGAACCTTTTCCGGCCACCTCGTCCCATGGTCTGTACCGCATTGAGGTCGGCCAGGTCCCTTATCTTCCGCAAGGAGGGATCTCTCTGTAACTCGGCCTGGAACTCAGCAGCTGGGACAGGGATGGCCACCTGCTCTTTCTCGCCCGCTGGGTCTGAAGCTGCAGCCTCCCTGAGCCGTGTCCCTGGGCGTTCCCTCCCCACCAGGTTAGGGTCCTGCGCCTCAGGCAAGGCACCCCCCCCCAAGGCCAGGGCGCAATGCCCCTCGCCGGCTCCGACTGCGGGTCACAACCAGTGCCTTTTGGGGGTTGCTTGGCCAGTTCTCCAGGTCCCCCCCCCCCATCAATACCTCAGTGGGCAAATACGGGTGTACCCCCACATCCTTGGGGCCCTCCTTGGCCCCCCACTTCAGGTGTACCCTTGCCACGGGCACTTTGACTGGTGTTCCGCCCACCCCCCTCAGGGTCAGGTAGGTGTTGGGCACCACCTGATCTGGGGCCACCACCTCGGGCCGGGCCAGCGTCACCTCTGCGCCCGTATCCCAGTATCCATTGACCTTCCTCCCATCCACCTCCAGGGGAACAAGGTACTCTCTCCGGAGGGACAGCCCCGCGCCTACCGTATAAACCAGAAACCCTGAGTCTGGAGCATCCAGCCCCCTAGAGGAGCTGGCCTGGAGCTCTCCTCCCTCCTTAGCAGGTGGTACTCTGCCAGCCCCCCTTCCCTGGGAATGCTGCCTTTCGGCGGGCTGGGTCTCTACCCAGTCAACCCTCTGTGGGTTCGGTCTGCTCAGTCTGTCCCCGAGCCTAGGGCACTGGGCCCGTATGTGGCCCTTTTGGCCACAGTGGTAGCAGCCCATGTCCCATGGGTCCCCTTGAGTAGGTCGGATGGTCCTGATGCCGGATGCTCCCCTCTGATGGGTTTTTTCTGTATTTTCCCACGGGGAGGTCCCATGGTGACTCTCTCTCTGCGTTGTGGTGGGACTGTTCCTTTGGGACTCCTCCCTTTTATCTCCTGACCGGCTCTTTACAAACTCATCGGCCAGCCGGCCTGCCTGTCGCGGGTTCTCTGGCTTTCTGTCCACCAACCACAGCCTCAGGTCGGATGGGCACCGCTCATACAGTTGCTCCAGTACCAGCAGTTTGACCAGGTCCTCCTTCGTCTGGGCCCCATCAGCCCACTTGCTGGCGTATCCTTCCATGCGGACGGCTAGTTGCAGATATGAGATCTCAGGGGTTTTATCCTGACTCCGGAACCTTTCCCGGTACATCTCAGGAGTCAGCCCAAACTCACGTAGCAGGGCCTTTTTGAATAGTTCGTAGTCCCCTTTCTCTGCCTCTTCCAGTTGGCGGTACAATGCCACGGCTTTGGGGTCCAGTAAGGGGGTAAGGACCCGGAGTGTGTCCGTGGGATCAACCCGGTGCAGCTCGCAGGCCGTCTCAAAAGCCTCCAGGAAGTCATCCATGTCCTCCCCCTCCTTGCGTGGGGCCAGGATGCACTTATCAAAGCTCCGTGCAGTCCTGGGTCCCCCCTCACTCACCGCAGCCGGGGGTTCGCTGCCCCTCAGTCTCGCCAGTTCCAGTTCATGCTGTCTCTGTCTCTCATTCTCCTCCCATTCATGCTGATGCTGTCTCTTTCTCCTCCCGTTCATGCTGACGCTGTCTCTCTTCATGCTGTCTCTGTTGTTCACGATCCTCCAGCTCTCTCAGTTTTAGCTCTTTCTCCCATTCCAGCCAATTCCGCTCCACGGATGCCGAACGTTGCCGGGAGGATCCTCTGCTGGCCGGCGAGCTTCGCGGGGAGGATCCCCTGCTGGCCGGGAAGGTCACGGTGCCTTCGGTATTTGCTGGGCTCCTCCCCACCCTTCCCCTAGGCATAGGAAGGAGGGGTCTCGGGAAGCCCTCAGCAGCCGGCTGACCACTCCCCGCTGGGACAGATACTGGTGCCTGCGCTGCATTTGCCAGGCTGCTTCCCTGAGACACAGGGATCAGTTCATTCGCGCGATCTTCCGCCTCCAGCCGGGCAATGAGCTGTTCTTTGGTGAGCCTCCCAATGCACAGCCCCCTCTGCTTGCACAGCTCCACCAGGTCGCTCTTAAGCCGCTTGGCATACATCTTCCTGCTGGCCACTCACCGGCCTGTGTGCTCACAGCTCCCCACAGTTCCCAGGGGGCCCCCTAGTGTGCCAGCCCTTCTCGAGGTCACCACCTCTCTGCCAGGGTCGAGCTGCAGACTCCTCCGCCCCTGGGACCACTCGCTGCGATCCCCCCGGGGGACCCTGTTACTGCAAAAGTCCTTCTCGCTGGTCACACACTCCCAGGGGTAATAACCGTCTCTCTCTCACTCTTCAGCACGCCTGGTCCCCATCAATCCCCCTTCGTTTTACTGCTCCCCAGTCACTTACTGCAGGAAGCGCCGTCCACGGGGTGCAGTAGATCCCACCGCTACCACCAGTTGTCACGGAGTATTGGGGAACTCAGTGCCCTGCACCCCCGGCTTCCTGCGATTCACCATGACTCTCAGCCAGCCAGTAAAGCAGAAGGTTTATTTGGATGACAGGAATACAGTCCAAGACAGGTCTTGCAGGCACAGACAACAGGATACCTCTCAGTTAGGTCCAGCTTGGGGTCCCAGGGCATCCCAGCCCACCCCCCTTTGGGGGGTCAGAGCCATCTCTGCCTCCCAGCCATCTCTCCAGCTTGCTTCCCACACTCTCCCCTCAGCCACCCCTCCCACCGCCTTTGTTCAGTTTCCCAGGCCCCGGAGTCACCTGGCCTCCAACCCCTTCCTGGGTTCTCATGTTACAAGCTCAGGTATGTTCCCTCGGGCAGACTCCCATCACCCGATGCAGACCATCCTAGCCACACTCGCCTGTCAGCATTCACACACCCCAGCAAGAACAGTCCCAGTTCGTCACACCATTATAAAGCTTTATACAGAGTAAAACGGATTTATTTGGGGTTTGGATCCCATTGGGAGCTGGGTGTCTGGGTGCTGGGGACAGGAGTACTTCTTAAGCTGTTTTGAGTTAAGTCTGCAGCTTTGGGGTTGTGATTCAGACCCTGCGTCTGTGTTGCAGCAGGCTTCCATGACTGGCTCAACGAGGCAGGGTTCTGAAGGCCCAAACTGGCAGAGAAAACTGGCTCAGAGGTAGTCTCAGCACATCCGGTGACAGTCCCAAGGGGATCTCTGTGACCAAACCCGTCACAGGGATCACTGTCTCCTTAAAGAACTTGATGCTACAGTTGCTTTCACAATGCCATTGCAGGAGGCTTCATGGAGAGCAAGCTGCAGCATTTGGCTCTTAATGCAGAAATTACATGGTCTTGGTGTAAAGGATCCTTTAGGTCTAAGATTTAAGAAAAGCTTGCAGTGGAGTAGTAGTTGACCTATAGCCTATGAAGCCCTAAAACAGTTCTGATTTTTATTGCAGGATCACATTGTCTTACAAGAGGCAGGAGATGCTTCAAAGGAACTGAAAGGTAAGGCAAGAGAAACCTCTTTCTCTGAGATGCTGTGAAGAGTATTTTGGCCTGTGTATGCAAAGAGGAAGAATAAACCAGACTAATCCTGGTTTTCAGGACAACACAGTCAAGCAAGGTCATGGCTATAGAACTTCAAACTGGTCAGGCAGACTTTCAGTATCAGTTACATGATAGGAAGTGATCCTGAAATAACCATCCAACTTCTTCTATTAAGCTGGGTCACTTTAGGTAGGGTATTGAAAGTGGGCCCTATGCTAGGCTGATATCTAGATATGGGAAGTGTGTTCCTTGATATCTGCCCTCCTAGATGGTCTGTCTGTCTGTTTTTATAGGAGACTATTTTTGTACTTAAGCCCAAGCCCTTAGAATGTGGTGGGCCAACTTGGCCCATCTCATTCTGAAGCAGCAAGGACACAAGTTAACTGAACAAATTGAGATGTAACTCCCATTTCTGCAGCTCTCTCAAGCAGTTGAGCTATTCGTGTAATGTATCTGAATCTTGAGCAGAATGATCTCCTTATTTAAGTGGGGGAATGTGCAATTATTTATGAT
Organism: Trachemys scripta elegans; assembly: GCF_013100865.1. Taxonomy (NCBI): domain Eukaryota; kingdom Metazoa; phylum Chordata; order Testudines; family Emydidae; genus Trachemys; species Trachemys scripta. The sequence continues at coordinate 38,425,916 of NC_048307.1, forward strand.
ATATAAAATATCATGGTAAACTGTTCCTCCTTTTCCCGCATTCATAGCTTGTAATTCTGGCCTTCCTTAACTGTAGCTATGGAGTAACTGATTTTCCCAGAATACTTTATTGCTCCATTACTCTCTGCTAGGTGAGAACATAATGTATGCTGTACTTGTGAGCTCGAAGCTCCTACCTGGCAGGGCATAGAATTTATGGGTTGGCACACTATCAGTAATAAGTGTGTGATGTCAACATTTTACAGTATATAATAATCTTACACAGCACTCTACAGAATAAGTAATGACCTAAGATGTCTAAAGGGGGGAATAAATAATTGGTGAGAACAAGATAGAAGAGTCTTGGAAGAAGTAGGCCTTGAGCAGGAAAAGTGAAGGGGTAGAGAGAGAGTGTTCAGAGCCGGGACAGCATAAGTGAAGAGGGGAGATAAAGGGGGTGGAAGGATGTGGGGGTTGGAAGGAGGGAAGAATGTACAGACTATTGAAGATGTGTATAAAAGGTAATGTTATTGCACTGCAGTGTAACTATTCTAACCTCCCTTGTCATCACACAGCTACAGAAAACAACAAACCACAGATGGAAGACCGAGGCGAGAAGAGAGATCTTGGGAAAGATGAGCCAGGCCCCAAGATAGATGATCATGAACCCAGATTGGGACCAAGGCCACGGTCCCACAACAAAGTCCTCAATCCCCCTGGTGGAAAATCCAGCATTGCATTCTATTAGGAACATTCACTTTCACTAATGGAGTCAGCACAGAAACTTTATCTATGGGTCCTGAGGTTTGTTTTCAGACACTTGTATGGGGACAGATGCTTTAGGCAGGAGGACGGGGACTTTAGTGACTCATCTAATCCAAATGCAGGACATCTTGATGTTCAAGACTTCTGTAAAACATGTTAGTTATGGTACTTATGGAAATAACTGAAGACTCTTATGTGCTAGACAGTGCAGGATTCGGCGGGACAGTAGCTTAGATAGGTGCAAGAGGAGTGACCCTTTGTGGTGGGCAATTTAAAAAAAATACTCTTAAGCTTTCAGCCAGTTAGTAGTTCAGACTCTTGGACCGAAGCATTTAGGTACAGTCAGTATGGTGAAATTCCATCCCAGTGGATGGGGACCTTGGATGCCAGGCCTGGCATCTGTCCAATTGAGCCTAACAGGAACTAATGCTCTCCTAGGCAGTGTATCCTAACCTTAAGAAGCTAAAAATTGATCTGCAACCATTTTAATATAAACATGCTCCATTCTAAGTGGTGGTGCTGGGTTCTGAAGAGTTCTGCTTTGTCCTTGGCCATAAGAAAAGGCTTCCTCCCCAGGTTTATTATGTTAAAACTCTCATTCTTCTGTGGCAGTCTCGCAAGCCATCAAGTTGTGTAAACTTTTGGAGTACTTCAGTAGTAGTCTGTGCTGATATTCACTAGACAAAGAGAAAAATTATAGTTTAGTGTACTGTCTCATCCAGGCACTCCTGGAAATATCTTATTTCACTGATGTCATGCAAGGGTGCCTCCAGCTTTCCTGGTAGGGAGGGCAGTGATTTGGGTACACACAGTTGCATCTATTGAAAGAACTCTGACAAGCTCAGTAGTGTATAATTAGATTCTGGAAGCTGTCCCAGGAGATCTCTAGTGAGCCAGCTTTAATGTCTCATCACCAACCTCTAAAAGCCCTCATGTACCGATGCGTTAGCTTCTGCAGGGTTTCCCCCGCTCTGTCTTGGAGAAATAATGGACTGTTCTGCTTGTATCCTCCAGTAGCTTTGTTTTTTGTTTCTATGCTGATTCTATTAGTGAAACCTCTGTTTTGTTAGCCATGGGTTGCCTTTGACTACCTTAGTTATTCCTTGGTAGTGTGGACAATCCAAGTTGCTCATCCACAAATACTCTTGTAGCTATTTCAAGACTGTTAATCCCTGTTCATCTGCTTGGGACAGTCTAGGGATCACTGCAATACTCTTCTGGCACAGTGGCTGTTCTGAATTATGTTTGCAAGAATGCATTGTTTTCTCTAATTAGGTTTGGGGGTGGGGGGTTGAAGGAGGGCTCTCAAATTTCAGTTGTTAATTCTAACTGGACTTTCCTCATACATATCAAATACTGATACTTTGGATAACACTAGGTGCTTAGACTGTTGGCCACCTGTAATGATTTTTTTTTTTTTTTTAAACTATCTAACTCATTACATACAGGAGTTCAGGTACACCAAAGACCAAGTGGCCTTATCTACACAATGGCTCCACATACCAGTAGCTCTTCTAGCCTAGGTTCACTGAAAACTATTTCTGTGACAAACTATTCAGAAGAGCTGTCTCTTAGCTAGGTGGTACAACAGCTTAGAGGTCATAATGATTGTTAAAGTGCCCAGCAAAGATGAATGACTGACTGTACCACAGAGACTCGCAGCTGCCTTTTAAGTTATGGAAGTGAAAATCCCTTTTTATAGGGTGGAAGTGGCAGGAATCTTAATGCCTCCTGTGCCTCTTCCACAGGAGGCCTGGCGCTCCTGCTGCTGGCTGCCTCTAACTTTATGACTATGATGATCAGGATTGAGGGAGTGATATCCCAATCTGTTTTAGATTCATATTCCCCCATTATAGCAGTTTCCTAGTTGCTATTCCTATTTTGTAAGGGATCTCCTGTCCCCTTCTGCCTTGTTAGTGTTTTACTTTACTTTCCAGTAGGAGCTAGGCTTTTCCAGGGGTTAGCAGGTAGGAAAGGCCAACCAGTCTGCCCTTCTGCCTTCAGCTTTTGTATTGAAGGGTTTATCTGTGGGCAAGTCAGTGAGCTTAGATTCAAAGCTTGATATCTTATAGACTAACAGGAGCTGAAATACTGTTTTAAACAGCAGTTTCCAGCTAAGTCTTAAACTACTATGGACTTCTATCTGCATGTGTTAGCTAGCATTTCCCTCATTGGCATACACTCTGCTCAGTGTCTCAAGTCTAAGTTTGATAAAGACGCTGTTTTTTTTTCTTTCTTTTCTTCTCCACACAGGGGCAAAAGGGGAATGGAACTTGTATTAATGGTTAAATCATGGACTTCTCAATAAACCACCATATTTTGTTACTTCACTGTGTGTAGCTGGGTACTCCTGTAAATAAGTCACTGTTCTAGTCTATAGCAAACACTTTAGCCTGTGATCAAATTCCATATAACATTTCTTGTGTAATATAATGAGCCTTCTCAAACACCTACTTCCTACCACAGTTAATTTTAAAGGTACTCCATCCTCTGACATGTTGCGGAAGCACTGTAGCCTAGAGCATGCCTGGAATCAGAATCTACACTAGCTTCCCCTGTGATGGATACAAAAATGAAAGTTCAGCAGCTTCCAACAGGCTGTGTTTAGATGCATTTTCTGCTGTTTAAGCCCCTTTCCATAAACTTTGAAACTGTCTGGATTTGCCTTTAATTGCTTTGCTATTGAGCATCTACACATGTCCCTAGAAATTGATCCATATTTGTGAAAATTCATAGCTGTAAGCCTTTTCCCTATTGAAACAAATGTAAGTGCATAAAACTGTCCTTATATATCTAGCTGCTTTTGTTCTGTAGACTAGATACTCAGACCTGGTCTACACTACGAGTTTAGGTTGAATTTAGCAGCGTTAATTCGAATTAAGCCTGGACACGTTCACACGACGAAGCCCTTTAAACCGGTTTCTTTACTCCACCTCTGAGGGGATTAGTGCTAAAATTGGCCTTTGCGGGTCGGATTTGGGGTAGTGTGGACAGAATTCGACGTTATTGGCCTCCGGGAGCTATCCCACAGTGCTTCATTGTGATGCACTGACCAGGTAGACAGGAAAAGCCCTGCAAACTTTTGAATTTCATTTCCTGTTTGCCCAGCGAGGAGAGCACAGGTGACCATGATGGAGTCCCAGGATGGCAAAAGAGCTCCAGCATGGACTGAACGGGAGGTAAGGGATCTGCTCGCCATATGGGGAGACGAATCAGTGCTAGCTGAACTCCGTAGCAGTAAACGAAATGGCAAAATATTAGAAAAGGTTTCAAAGGCCATGAAGGACAGAGGCCATAACAGGGACGCACAGCAGTGCCGCGTGAAAATTAAGGAGCTATGGCAAGCCTACCACAAAGCCAGAGAGGCAAACGGAAGGTCCAGGGCAGAGCCGCAAACATGCCGCTTCTACGCGGAGCTGCATGCGATCCTAGGGGGTGCAGCCACTACTACCCCAACCGTGTGCTATGACTCAGTCAATGGAGAAACACGCAACAGGGAAGCGGGTTTGGGGTACGAGGAAGATGAGGATGAAGATAGCTCACAGCAGCAAGGAAGCGGAGAAACCGGTTTCTCCAACAGCCAGGATATGTTTATCACCGTGGACCTGGAGCCAGTAACCCCCAAACGCACCCAAGGTGTGCTCCCAGATCCTGAGGGCACACAGGAGACCTGGTGAGTGAACCTTTGTAAATATTACACAGGGTTTAAAAGCAAGCATGTTTAATGATTGATTTGCCCTGGCAATCGCGGTCAGTACAGCTACTGGAAAAGTCTGTTAACGTGTATGGGGATGGAGCGGAAATCCTCCAGGGACATCTCCAGAAAGCTCTCCTTCATGTACTCGCAAAGCCTTTGCAAAAGGTTTCTGGGGAGGGCTGCCTTATCCCGTCCGCCATGGTAGGACACTTTATCACGCCAGGCCAGTAGCACGTAGTCTGGAATCATTGCATAACAAAGCATGGCAGTGTATGGTCCCGGTGTTTTGCTGGCAGGCAGACAACATCCATTCCTTCACTCTTTGTTATCCTCAGGAGAGTGATATCATTCACGGTTACCTGGTTGAAATAGGGTGATTTTATTAAGGGGACATTCAGAGGTGCCCGTTCCTGCTCGGCTGAACAGAAATGTTCCCCGCTGTTAGCCACGCGGTATGGGGAGGGGTGAAGTGATCATCCCCGAGAATTGGGTGTGCGGGGGAGGGAGGAGATTGTTGGGTTTGTGCTGCATGTTAACCTGGAACCCGCAGCCCCTCCTTTTACATTGCAAACCCATTTTAAATGGCCAACCCAAGGGGTGCTTGGTATGGGAAATGAGGGCTCCACTGTTTGAAACCATTCCCACATGTTAAGAAGGTTAAAAAAGCCAAAAGACTGTGGCTTACCATGGTTGCCTGCTAGCTGAAAGCTGTTGCCTGGCACTGCGTGAGTGATCTCTCACAGCAAACCGGCAGGCCCTCAATATAAGAGGAAAAATGCGACCTTGTAATGAAAGCACATGTGCTGTGTAATGTGAACAGCAAAATTTAACGTGAAAGTGTACCCATTGTTCTCTAAAATGTCTTTTTTTTTTTTTTTTTAAACCACCTCTCCCTTCTCCTCCACCAGCTGCAAATGTTTCTCCTTCACAGAGGCTAGCGAAGATTAGAAGGAGAAAACGGCGGACTCGGGCTGATATGTTCTCGGAGCTCCAGATGTCCTCCCACGCTGACAGAGTACAGCAGAATGCGTGGAGGCAGTCAATGTCAGCCTACAGAAAAGCACAATATGAACGAGAGGAGAGGTGGCGGGCTGAAGATGATAGGTGGCGTCAGCTTGCAGACAGAAGGCAAGAGTCGATGCTCCGGCTGCTGGAGCATCAAACTGATATGCTCCAGCATATGGTTGAGCTGCAGGAAAGGCAGCAGGAGCAGAGACTGCTGCTACAGCCCCTGTGTAACCAACAGCCCTCCTCCCCAAGTTCCATAGCCTCCTCACCCATACGCCCAAGAACACGGCGGGGGGGGCCTTAGGCTACCCAGTCACTCCACCCCAGCTGATTGCCTAAGCATCAGAAGGCTGGCCTTCAATAAGAGTTAAAGTTTTAAACTGCAGTGTCTCCTTTTCCTTCCTTCCTCCTGCACCCCTCCTGGGCTACCTTGGCAATTATCCCCCTAAAATTGTGTGATTGTTACTTCACATTCATGCATTCTTTATTAATTCAATGACTTTATTGCCTCTGCAAGCGGTGCTCAAAGGGAGGGAGGGGAGAGTGGGGTGGTTGGTTTTACAGGGAAGTAGAGTGAACTGCGTGGGGGGGGGCGGAGCATTCATCAAGGAGAAACAAACAGAAGTTTCACACCGTAGCCTGGCCAATCACAAAACTCGTTTTCAAAGCTTCTCTGATGCACACCGCGCCCTGTTGTGCTCTTCTAATAGCCCTGGGAGCTGGCTGCACGTAATCAGCAGCCAGGCGATTTGCCTCAACCTCCCACCCCACCATAACTGTCTTCCCCCTTACTCTCACAGATATTGTGGAGCGCACAGCAAGCAGCAATAACAATGGGAATATTCTTTTTGCTGAGGTCTAAGCGAGTCAGTAAGCTGCGCCAGCCCGCTTTTAAACGTCCAAATACACGTTCCACCACTATTCAGCACTTGCTGAGCCTGTAGTTGAACAGGTCCTGACTACTGTCCAGGCTGCCTGTGTACGGCTTCATAAGCCATGGCGTTAAGGGGTAGGCTGGGTCCCCAAGGATCACGATAAGCATTTCAACATCCCCAACATTTATTTTCTGGTGTGGGAAGAAAGTCCCTTCCTCCAGCTTTCGAAACAGCAGAGTGCCTGAAGACACGAGCATCATCTACCTTTTCTGGCCATCCCACATTGAGGTTAGTGAAATATCCCTTGTGATCCACCAGGGCTTACAGCAGCATTGAAAAGTACCCCTGGCAGTTTATGTACTCGGTGGCTTGGGGCTCCGGTGACAAGATAGGGATATGGGTTCTGTCTATCGCCCCACCACAGTTTGGGAATCCCATTTCAGCAAAGCCATCCACTATGGCCTGCACGTTTCCCAGAGTCACTACCCTTGATATCACCAGGTCTTTGATTGCCCTGGCAACTTGGATCACAGCAGCCCCCACAGTAGATTTGCCCACTCCAAATTGATTCTCGACTGACTGCTAGCTGTCTGGTGTTGCAAGCTTCCACAGGGCTATCGCCACTCGCTTCTCAACTGTGAGGGCTGCTCTCATCCTGGTATTCTGGTGCTTCAGGGCAGGGGAAAGCAAGTCACAAAGTTCCATGAAAGTGCCCTTATGTATGCGAAAGTTTTGCAGCCAATGGGAATCGTCCCACACCTGTAACACGATGCAGTCCCACCAGTCTGTGCTTGTTTCCCAGGCCCAGAATCGGCGTTCCACGGCATGAACCTGCCCCAGTAACACCATGATTTGCACATTGCTGGGGCCTGTACCTTCTGTGAGGTCTATGTCCATGGCAATTTCCTCATCACTCTCATCACCGCGCTGCAATCGCCTCATCGGCTGGTGCTGGTTTTGCTTTGGCATGTCCTGGCTCTGTATATACTCCAGGACAATGCGCGTGGTGTTCATAGTGCTCATAATTGCCGCGGTAATCTGAGCGGGCTCCATGATCCCAGTGCTATGGTGTCTGGTCTGAAAAAAGGCGCGAAACTATTGTCTGACGGAGGGAGGGGCAAGTGATGACATGGCATACAGGTAAAGGGAATTAAAGTCAACAAAGGTGGCTGTGCATCAGGGAGAAACACAACTGTCATACAGCATGGTCCCTCCCAAAGATTGAACTCAAAACCCTGGCTTTAGCAGGCCATTGATTTCACGGAGGGAGGGGGAAGCAAATGAATACCAAACAAATCTCTTTTTTACATCTTAAGCTGGCAGCCGACAGTGCAGCATGACTGATAGCCCTCGGCATCTTCTGGGTGCTTGGCAGAAAATACTGGGCGCTTGGCAGAAAATAGTGTACTACTACTGATAGCCGCCATCATCATTGGGAAGGCAGCAGAATATGACTGGGGGACATACGGAGTTTCAGCCATCATCTGATCGAACTGCAGTATGACGACGCCGGATACCAGTTGTAATACACCATCTACTGCCAAAAGGCAAGGGGCTGCTGCTGTGTAGCAATGCAGCCCCACGTCTGCCAGCACCCAGATGACATGTGATGGTGAACTGAGCTGAGCGGGCTCCATGCTTGGCATGGTATGTTGTCTGCACAGGTAACCCAGGTAAAAAGGTGTGAATCTATTGTTTGCCGTTGCTATGATGGAGGGGGAGGGGCCTGACAACATGTACCCAGAACCCCCCATGACACTGTTTTGCATCATTCAGGCATTGGGATCTCAACCCAGAATTCCAATGGGTGGCAGAGACTGTGAGAACTGTGGGATAGCTACCTATAGTGCAATGCTCCGGAAGTTGATGCTAGCCTCGGTACTGTGGACACAGTCCGCTGACTTGATGCACTTAGAGCTATTTTATGTGGGGACACACACAATCGGTTGTATACAACCGATTTCTATAAAACCGCCTTCTATAAATTTGACCTAATTTTGTAGTGTAGACATACCCTTAGACTATTACACATCCAACTCCAGATAAATTAGACAGCATGACAGTTGGAGAGAAATATTAACTTAAGGTGAACTATGCAGGCCCCCTGTCAAAGTTGATGTTTTGTCACAGCTGGAAAGTATAAACAACCAGGGATCCATATTCCATCTGCAGACTTCACTGTACCTCTGTGCTGCTTGTAAGACCAGGCTTTCATATTTCATCTCTTGGTGGAACACATTCTTAAGCCAATCTTTTAGGTAAGAGCTTGTGACCTATGAAATTGTATCAATGATAATTAAATCTTAATACAGTGATAGGCAGGGGATAAATGAATACAAACACTGGATGTAACCCATAGATTGACATAAAGGATTAAGCAACCTTATTGGTGAATGACCAGAGTTACAGAACTATATGATGAAGTCATACTACAGAATCTGCCAGTGAGTTCTTTATTTCTCTTCTAGAAAAAACAAATCTGACTTTTGTACTGTTTCCTGACTTTTAAGATAAACATTATCCAGGTTAATGCTCTGGACAATGTAACAGAAAAGTGCAGGTGCCTAGTGTACATACTGAAGTTAGCTTAAGATGTAGCAGAAGTGTTGATCAATTGCATGGTTTGGCAAGTCACACTTGTAGGCTTTTCCATGTCTCAAATAGCAGTCAGGTATCATCTGACAATCTAGTTCAAAATTCACTCATGAGAAACAACAGAAAACTTACATATTGACGAGGAAGGAGCAGCAGGCTACCAACCTTCCCATTACCTTTGAAATAAATAAAGGAAAGTTAGAGTGGTGAGGCATATTAGAATTCGTTGATGGTGTCAACAAGCATCCATAGCGTGTACATGGACTTCCAGAAAGCTTTTGAAGATGTCCCTCACTAAAAGCACTTAAGGAAAATCAGCTCTCATGGGATGAGAGGGAAGAGTTTCTCATCGATCAGTAACTGGTTAAAAGATAGGAGACAACAGCTAGGAATAAATAATCAGTTATCAATGGAGGGAATTAAATGCGGGGCCTAAGGATCTGTAGTGGGAGCTGTGCTGTTCTGGAAAAGGGGCTGTACAATTGAGAGGTGGCAAAATTTGCAGATAATACAAAATTCCTTGTTAAGTCCAAAGCTGACTGCAAAGAATCTCACTAAAGTGCATGACTGAATTTCATCTGCCATTTTGTTGCCCAATCTGGCTAAATTCAAAGTAATGCATATTATAAAACAATCCCAACTACACATACAAAATCATGGGGCCTGAGTGGTAACAGCTCATTTAAGAAAGAGATCTTAGAGGCATTGTGGATAGTTCTATGAAAACTTCTGTTCAATATGCAGCAGTAGTCAAAAAAGCTAATAATGTTGGGAAGCAGTAGGAAAGGGATAAATAAGATAGTAAATATGCCACTATATAAATCCATGGTATTCTCTTCCTCCCCTCCCCCCCTTTGAATACTACATGCATTTCTGGTTACCCCATCTCAAAAAAATATTAAGAATGGAGAAGGACAAGAAAAAAGGTATGGCACAGCTTCCATGTGAGGAGAGATTAAAAAGACTGGGATGATTGAGCTTGGAAAAAGAAATGACTAAGGGAGGGGATAGAGGTCTATAAAATAACATGAGAACCAAGGGTCACCCAATGAAATGGATGATGGGATGGATCAATTAAAATTGCTCGATTCTATTCATTCCCTCTACAGCATCTGACATTGGCCACTGTCAGGAGACCGAATATTGAGCTAGACAGTCTATTGTCTGACCCAGTGTGGCCATTATGTTAAGTAGTAACTTTGATAACTTAGTGCTGACAGCTATGTTTTTTGTGAAGTGTTAGACTGCTGCTTATGATGATGTTAACTAGGCACAGAACATCTGTTACTCTTCTGAGGCAGAGCCCTACTATTTGTGTCCTACACTGGATATAGAAATCCCGCCATGAATTTCCAAATGCAACTACAGAATGTTACAGCATGAAGGTCTAGTAATACGATGCCAATGCAGAATAGCAGTGATTGCATGTAAAAATATGCATTTAAAGGGGTAGTATAGCTGAGGTCTGCTTTACTAACCCATCAAAGGCTCTCCCCTCAACTAATAGGTGGCTAAAACTATTGTTAAAATCATAGAAGATTAGAGTTGGAAGAGACCTCAGGAGGTCAACTAGTCCAACCCCCTGCTCAATGCAGGCCCAACGCCAACTAAATCATCCCAGCCAGGGCTTTGTCAAGCCAGGCCTTAAAAACCTCTAAGGATAGAGATTCCACCACCTCCCTAGGTAACCCATTCCAGTGCTTCACCGCCCTCCTAGTGAAATAGTTTTTCCTAATATCCAACCTAGACCTCCCCCACTGCAACTTGAGACCATTGCTCCTTGTTCTGTCATCTGCCACCACTGAGAACAGCCTAGCTCCATCCTCCTTGGAACCCTCCTGCAGGTTATCAAACCCCACCTCACTCTTCTCTTCTGCAGACTAAATAAGCTGTTGCGGGCAAATAAACAACACAGGTTCACACTCGGCTACCAGGAAGTTTCAAGCTAAGTCCAATTATGACCATCTCTATAGGATACATGCTCACATTACAAGTATCTCCATTGTACTGCCTCATGATAGTAGAAGGTATAAGCATAAGCCATCAAGTTTTCAGGAAAGGGCACCATATCTTTCAAAATCTCCTCCCACAGGAACTGGAGCGGGTTATAGCCTGTCCCCTCAGCCTTTCAGTTGCCTTAGTCATAGGTGTTCCTAAAGTCCAGTCCTTCCATTGTTTGCATTAAGTTGTACTGTGAGTCGGAGTAGCGTCAGATGAACGTACACATACTAACAGAAGGCAGAGAGGGAATTGCTACATAAAAACTTATCCTAGCTCAGCTGTGTCACTGGAACAAAATTTGCTGTAATAGAGGATTTCTCCTCTGTAACAATTACTTTAGAAAAGGTTACTTTATTGGACTCATCAGTACACCTTCTGTTCTCACATGAATACAGAAGTTAGTAATTTTACTCTGCAATTGTTTAACCATGTACAAGCAGCAAATTCCATATCTGTCATTTTTTTTTTAGCAAATCATCTTTCAAGTGGTTGCTCTCAGCTCTATTTAACAATTAAGTTAACATACACTTGATGCATCATCCTCAATGCTTATAAGAGTACCATTCAAGAGGCTGCATAGTAAAGATGATTGTTTTACATATCTGTACAAGTCAATGATCAATATGCATTGACAATCGCTAGTATAAGATCAGGTTTTAAGGGGGTTTATTTACTATTTTTGATCAACAGTTTCATACAATTTGAAGGTAACATTGCTGTATCTGAATAATGCAGCTTGTGGGAGTGTTAAGCAAAAAGTTTGGCTAGTTTTCAAATAATTGGTCTTGCCAATTTAAAATAAGTAAAACAATCCCAACAGCCTCTGCAGGACAAAGTGGCAATCTTATTTACACACAATGAATTTGTGAAAGGACATTGACAATCAACAGCAATTATTGAAATGGAAGGCTACTCAACCCATTCACACCACTGCATGAGGAGCTTTCTGTGAAGGTGCAGTGATATTTTAATGAAATACCTTACATTGACACATTTATAATGATGAATTAAGGTGAATTATAAGATGGTATATAGTTGCTTAGAACAAACTTCAGGTGGATTGAGTTTAGACTCTAAACATTGTAGTGTAGTCCATTTCAAAAAGTGCACCACATAAGCTTCATCATTGGCTTAATGTACCATATGGCTGATTTGTTCCAGACACAAGGAACAAAACAACTTTCCCTTCATATGCATAATTCCCTTCATACACCAGCTTGTTTTCATGGATGACTGAATAAGGTTACCCTCGTTAAAAAAAAAAAACTAAAAATATTACAATGTATTCCATAAAAGCATACAATTGGAAATAAAGAGGGACAATACTGTGCCAACAACTAGTTGTGGTTGTACTCTGTCACTGTAGGATCCAAAATAGGGCATCCTGATGCTGCTTAGTTGATGAACCCTTCGTTTCCCACTTCATCCAGGAGCGGTGCTGTGTCTACAGGCTGTCTGACCTGTTCTGCAGATGATCGCTTTGTTGCTCTGTTCAGTGTCCCACCCTGGCAATTCAGAGAAGCAGATAGTGAAACAAACAAGTAGCTTTCCTAGAGAACGTGTGTAGCTTTCAGACAACCTTTCAGCAGATATTTGGGTCTTCAATATTTTGTGCAACCCATCTTGGGGAAGGAATCTGTGATTAGGCCACCAACATATGTGATATTGGTAGTTCCCACCATTGCCACTCCTATCTTAAAAAGTATGGTAACAAAACACGGAAAGCAGTAGGTAACTGCAGGATATTCTGCAGTGACCAACTCAACAGTACCTATCCCGAGTCAGTGAGAAAACCTTCCTTATACAAACTCTGCACTACCTAAGGTCCCTTTCAAACCAACATGTTGGGAGCTAAGTTTACACCTAAGAACTGCCCCAATGCACTTTTTGTAGGAAATACCTAGTGTCCAAGGCATCTTGCCCTGGAGGTAGGAGGGTAATGAAAGTTTAAGCATGTTACTACCTGCTGCTTGTCCACCACGTTGAGGCTAACAGAGGCAGTAATGCATGCAATGGTGTTTGCCAGCATGAAGATCATCATCTGTTGCCAGCGCCATACTGGGATCTTTAGTTCACTGTTGGGTCCAGAAGATGAACAAACAATGATCATGTGAGAATGTGTTTCCTCTTGCTATATAACATCCAAATAAAATGAAGCAGCACATGGTGTTAACTTTCCTGTCCTGAAATGATGCTTGGTTTAGACCATAAACAAAACTGGTTTTATGCTCTCAGTTTAGTCCCCATCAGCACAACTTGTGGGCTTTTGCTTAAGAGAAAAAAGACACTAGTTCTCACCTGGACTTGGTTCCCAGAATGTGTCCAATGATCAGATTGGAGAGGCCAATTCCAATCATCTGCACAGAGGTTGCCAGCCCCATAGCTGTACCTAACGTTGCCTGGGGAACCACAAGGGGTATGGATGGCCACAGACTTGCCTATTGTAAGGAGTAAAAATGGGCTGATGTTAAAGTAGGAAAAGTTTGCTGCCAAGACACTTTCTAGACGAGTCTAACAATTCAAGCCCCAGCTTCAGGCTACTAGCTGATCGACTGAGGGAGAAAGGAAGTTGTCCCCATTACACATTTGGACGCCTTATGGAGGGGTTTACACCTTCCTCTGACTCATCCACCAATGACCACTATCAGACCAGAAGATTACAGTAAATGGATGATGAGAGTGCCTATATCTTTCTACTCCAGTCAGCTTAAAGCACACACAATTCAGAGTCAAACATCTCAATGAGGAGCTAAGATAACGGACTTAGGTGGACACTCTAGATCCTGCTCAAAAGATGTCATGAAAGGACAGTAATGCTTAACAGCTAATGTTTCCCACAGACCATGCCAATGGGTTCCTTAAGCTGTTTTGGGTGTTTGCTGACTACATCCTTTGGGCTTTGTAATCCAAAGACCTCAGAATGCACACATGCCCAATGTTTAGCCCTTGGTTAGTGTAAAATGCCAGTGTCGGGAAAGGAGTGAGGAGGGACCAGAGTTATAAAGTGACCAGCTAATCCTGTGGCTTCTACATACTTACAGCAGCAAAGGAGTAAGTGATCCCCAGCCAGATGGTAGAGACAAGCGGAGGAACAAATGTAAATGCCAGGAGAGCAAAGACAGGCAGAGTCAGCACAGCACAACCAACTGCAAACACACCTCTCAATCCTACATAGTCCTGATGAAGAACAAACAGAAGGTGATTTACCGAGAGTCCCCCACAGTTTCCACCAGGGCTCCAGTGCACTCCTCCTCAATGTGCGCAGCTGGGCAATGCGTGCTGGTAAATGATATTTTCCATTAGCTGATAAGTTAACACCTCACAAAGTATTTCCAGTTCCTCACATGTACCGAGAGGGACTGAAGAGACTGGTGTGCCTATCAGAGAGTAAGGATGTTCCAAATCACCTGAATTTGAAACCCCAAGGTTTTAGTTTTAAGGCAGTATGTTGCATTTTAGTGCTTACGGAAGTGAGGGATTGATAAATTAGACAAAGCATGAGTTGATTCTGTGCAAGCTACTGCTCCTCATCCCTTACAAAGCTCTGCCTGTGCCCCTCAATCCTGACCTGCAACACTTCCCTCACTGTTTTATCTTGGGACTCTCATGAGTATTCAGCTCTTGCTGTCATTCTTCTACAACAGGAACTAGGGGATCAGAGATCAAACTCATTTCACTTCTGACCTAATACAGAATGGTATTCAGGGTTTCTAAACTAGTCTGTTAACCCCCTGCATCACTAATGACCCAACTCCAGAGCTCTAAACACTCAATCTCTGTCAGAGACGCACAAAATATTATTTGCACTAAGCCTTGGTCTATCAGCAGACAATCCACCATGTAGTTGATGTTCTGCTAAGTACTGGGTACTTACGATTAATATGCCAACTGCTGCAGAGAGAACAAGGGAGCTGTCGTATACCGCCCCAGCAATGTAAGCGGCTGCCTGCTGACTGTAGCCAGAGTACTTATCCTGGATAAACTTGCTAAAAATAAAATTGAGGGGGACAAAAAAAAATTACATCAGGATTCTTGGTCTGGTTATCTTGGCACAAAGCAAGTCTGAGCACACATCTGGACAGGGAGTTTTTATTTAGAGAACTTGTCAAAGCAAAAACTCAAATCAATCTGCATTCTCATCATTTTTTAAAAAGGTGTGCTGAACAAAAAGGTCTCTTGCGGGGAAGGGGGGAGGTTTGTGTCCTTCCTTGCTTTATGATGGATAAAGGAGGCCTGAAAGTTTTGGGGCATGGGGAAGGGGGCATGCATCTTGGAAATTCCAGGAACAGCGAGTCCTGTTTTCCCTGGTGGTCTTCTTGGTGGAGTAGAAGATTTCTCAGCCCTGAAACTGAAAGACTGAGAGGGATGTTAAATTTTTAGATACATAAACTCAAAACAGTGGAGGAAAGGATCAGCATTTAACAACTTCAACCCTTTGATTAAGGGCTCAGAAATTTCCCACTCCAGTTCTCTACTGCTCCAAGAAGATATCCAATAAAAGCAGAGAAGACAGGCCCCAATATCGCTACAGCGGAAAAAAAGCTCCTTCGTACATTATGGAGGACAAAAATGGCATAAACCTAGTGTTTTTAAAATCCTTTGTAGGGCACCTAGATTTCTAGTGGCCAGTCACTGCTTAGCAGCTTTGAGAAGCTAATTTATTTGTAAACCCTCTTCTCACCTAGATTTTGACTGGTTGCTTTTAAGTGACTAGAATTATTTTGAGGACAGCTGAACTTCTCTGTAGCGCTGGGGCAGCAAAATGCTGTCCCTGCAGATTTACTTCCATAGATCCAAGTAATCAATGACACGGAAGGCACTGAGCCATGATTCTTGTTTTGGAAACAAGCCTGGAATTAATCTGCCAAAATTGATATTTGAAACATGACTCTTTGTTCCAGAGGCAGTATAGAGTATTGCTCCATGATAGAACGTGGGGATACAGCAGTGCAGGAATCAGGCTGTATGGGGACCATTTCTGGGTAAGGTAAGCAGATGACAGCTGGCCAGAGAGTCCATTTCAGGGAGTGCAGGGAGAGCCCCAAAGATCCCAGTACTGTGTATTTTGCTTTCACTAGGTTCTAATATTAGGACCTTTTTTGTTAATTGCTGCAGCAAGCCTGCAAGAACCCCTCTCCACCCCAAACTGCTGAGCTGTTTGTTTGTATTTATAAATATAGAGCCCTCCTTTCATTTTTCTCCCAAGATCTCAAAGCACTTTGCTAATGTTAAGTTTTGCAAGCCGCCTGTGAGAAAAGTAGCAGTATAGCCATGTGCAAAATGGGGAAAACAAACAGAGGAGAAGCACTTTCCCCAAGGTTATATAGAGTCTGTGTCAGAGCCAGGGCGGGCAGAACCCAGGTCTCTCGACCCCTAGTCTGCTACTCTAACTGCATTCCCTCCTACTGAGGTTCTAGCATTTTGGAAATGGCAGTGTGCGGTAGGAACTGCCATGCACAGCAGTTTTAATCTATGCCTTATCTTAAGATGCTGGCTGCTGGCCACCTTCCAGGCAGCTGCTCACATGTGTGGCAGTCTTGGAAAGCATCTTGGGAAGGCTGCAATGGTTCTGAGTTGTTTAGCCAGGAAACACTTTACAGCATCAGTGGCCATGAATCTGACCCCACTGGAGCCCTCAGCACCTTTCTCCTGTTGACACTGCCACTCCAGTAAGTGTTTTACTTGAATGGATTTATGCAGCACAAACCCCCTGACCCCAGAAGCTGAGCAATTCCATTTAGATGCACTTCATGAGCCTTTCAGGTGCTGGTCAGATGGGTTTCCTCTTTGCCATTGTTCCACCTAGGTCAGGGGAGAAGTATTAATTGGGGAAATTCCAAATTTCCTGCAAATCTTTGGAGTTTTGGAAGAATCCACGTTCCTTTAAGGTTGCTTTGGACTGGAAATCCTCATGTCTCACATCATCTTCAGAGATGGCTGCATAACACAGTGCAAGGGAGAGAAGAATCAAAGGACCCTGATGTTGTATAGCTAAATGTTAAGCTCCTTGCTTGAGAAGGACATTGCTCCCTTTCTGGCTTTGTGCTCACAAAGGCAGCAGTGAACAAGCTATTTGGAAAGCTCCCCATTCCTCTGAGATGCCCCTGCTAGCTGAATGGAGAGGGAGATAGATACTGTTAGCTCTGTACCGAAGCTCCAGTGCTGGGAACAGTTACCAGCACCAATGCTACCATTCTGGTCAGTACCTGGCATCTGCCACAAAAGGGAAGACCCCATTGTAGAAGAACATGATGGTTAGGACTAGGAGCCAGTAGCAAAGTGGCAGTCGCCGGACATCCTGAACTCGCTGTAAAGAGAAAAGCCCCCTAGATTAATAGGATACAGACTACTTCCAACTTCATAACGATGTTACCTTCTTCCTCTACTATTTCATGAGAATGGCCAGCTGGTGACTGGAGTCTGAAACGTCACTCATTCGCCTCTGGGAGTTCCAGCATTTGCTGTGCCCCTCCACACCCACACACCACCCTTCTCTGGCAGTATGGTCAAGTGCTTTTCCTTCCCTTCATAAAAGTCTGTAGCAGCAGAAGATTTTTCTGAGCAGAACTAGCAGCTGCCAGAGGCAAACCATGGGATGAAGCACAGCAGGGATGTAGGTATAACTAGGAGTTATTAATGAAGGGAAATACCAGAATATAACCAGTACATTAAGAATGGAAAACTACCATTAAGATCTTCTGTCAGGGTATACTCTTCTGAAGTTTAATGGATCTGATGACCTGAAACAATGGCAGCCCTGTTACTTGGGACATTAAGGGTATGTCTACACTGCAATTAGACCCCTGTGACTGGCCCAAGCCAGCTGACTTGGGCTCACCAGGATGTTTAATCGCAGTGTTGACATTTGGGAGGGTCCCAGAGCTCAGGCTGCAGCCTGAGCCCTGAACGTCTACACCACAATTAAACAGGCCCTTAACCCAGCTGGGCTAGTCAGCTGGCATGGGCCAGTCACAGGTATCTAACTGCAGTGTAGACATACTCTTGGAGAGTGTAGCACAAAGACTGGTTCTGCCTTGGCAGGAAGATGGGCTAGTTCTGACCAGATTACTCTGTAAATCACACAAGAGGAGGCTAGAATCTCATCTGTATTCACAAGCAACTTGCACAATGAACTCAGGTGAATGTTTGCTGACCCCTCATGCTCAGAGTGCTGGCTCTGGTCTCTGATAGGCTGGCAACATTTATTCTCTTTGTTTAGTTTAATTTTCACGATCCCTTGTTGTTTGCAGCAGCAGAAGCCTAAGAGACTTATATGAAGAACTACCATATAAAACTTGGATAAGTGGCATTGGCTCCCTCTTCTGGCCAAGATCAGCTACTGCTATTGCAAACTACAGTCACAAAATAAACTCAGCAGAGACAACAAAATTCAGTTAGCCCATGCCAAAACCTCAAGGCTCTGGAGGAAAAGGCGGTCTGTATTCCACGTACCACTTTCTTGGACTCTTGCTGGACAACCCCATCCAAGCCAAGCTGCTTCATGCCCACTTTGTCCAGCACGCTGACTGTGATGGCTGAAATAAAACCCAACATACAGAGCAGGGTACCTGCAAACACAGAAGAGATTTTAGGACTTCCCTGGAGCAGGGAGAGCTGAATGACAGAGCCCTCTGCATGATTCATCTTCCTGGCTTCTCTCTTACAACATGACTAGTACTTCTCCATTGAGCCACAAGTTGGATCCTTTACAATGTATGGATCAGCACAAGACTGAAAAGTTTGGGTTGCAAACATTGTAAGGCCAAGTTTTCACTGATATTATATTATCAGATCTTATTATAAAAAGATCTGATTGCCTTCTATGATGAGATAACTGGCTCTGTGGATATGGGGAAAGTGGGGGACATGATATATCTTGACTTTAGCAAAGCTTTTGATACAGTCTCCCACAGTATTCTTGCCAGCAAGTTAAAGTAGTATGGATTGGATGAATGGACTATAAGGTGGACAGAAAGCTGGCTAGACTGTTGGGCTCAACGGGTAGTGATCAACGGCTCAATGTCTAGCTGGCAGCCCCAGGGAGTCAGTCCTGGGGCCAGTTTTGTTCAACATCCTTATTAATGATCTGGATGATGGGATGGATTGCACCCTCAGCAAGTTCGCGGATGACACTAAGGTGGGGGGAGAGGCAGATACGCTGGAGGGTAGGGATAGGGTTCAGACTGACCTAGACAAATTGGAGGATTGGGCCAAAAGAAATCTGATGAGGTTCAACAAGGACAAATGCAGAGTCCTGCACTTAGGATGGAAGAATCCCATGTACTGCTACAGGCTGGGGACCGACTGGCTAAGCAGCAGTTCTGCAGAAAAGGACCTGGGGATTACAGTGGATGAGAAGCTGGATATGAGTCAGCAGTGTGCCCTTGTTGCCAAGAAGGCTAACAGCATATTGGGTTGCATTAGTAGGAGCACTGCCAGCAGATCAAGGGAAGTGATTATTCCCCTCTATTCAGCACATGTGGAGTATTGCGTCCAGTTTTGGGCCCCCCACTACAGAAAGGACGTGGACAAATTGGAGAGAATTCAGCGGAGGGCAACGAAAACGATCAGGGGGCTGTGGCACATGACTTACGAGGAGAGGCTGAGGCAACTGGGCTTGTTTAGTCTGCAGAAAAGAAGAGTTAGGGGGGATTTGATAGCAGCCTTCAACTACCTGAAGGGGGGTTCCAAAGAGGATGGAGTTGGCTATTCTCAGTGGTGGCAGATGACAGAACAAGGAGCAATGGTCTCAAGTTGCAGTGGGGAAGGTCCAGGTTGGATATTAGGAACACTATTTCACTAGGAGGATGGTGAAGCACTGGAATGGGTTACCTAGGGAGGTGGTAGAATCTCCATCCTTAGAAGTTTTTAAGCCCGGTTTGACAACGCCCTGGCTGGGATGATTTAGTTGGGGTTGGTCCTGCTTTGAGCAGGGGGTTGGACTAGATGACCTCCTGAGGTCTCTTCCAACCCCAATCTTCTATGATTCTATGCTTTAGTATTAATATTTCTGCTTATTGATACCCTCCTCCCCCAGCTGAGGATTAAAATAGTCCTGGTTATTGAAAACGGCTAAAGAAACCCCCAATGTCCATGGGACCAGGAGATCACCTGGCCTATCTCCGGAAGATGGAGGGGAGAAAAACAACTCCCATACTTGTTGGTCTGCTTCACATTTGTAGAGTAACTGCAGAGAAGGAAGGTCAAATTGAGCCTTGGTGTAAACAGGTACAACTCCTCAGAAAGAAGTCAATGGAGTTACACTGGGTTATACCAGCAGTGAATTTGCCCCCAAGTGACTGTTGCAAATCAGACCAGTTTTCTAACTGAATCCTTTGGAAAAATCAAGCAAAGTTCACTTGAAAAGCCTGTTCAGATGTGCATTTGCTTAGCTTTGGTGTATTTAACCCTCCACATGTAGGATACTCAAGTTGTTCTGATGCTGCTGCAATTGGAAAATTATCACCCGAGTACACAGCAAAGATCTGGAGGTGAATCTGTTAAAGCAGAGCTGGTTGAGAGAACATCTTAGTAGGGCAGAGGGGCAGGATTTTTCTCATACTTGCCTCTTGGCTGGAATCACATCCTTGAATAGGACTGGTACAACATTCACTGATTTGTTACTTGGTAAGTATATTTATCCTACACTCCCCATCTCCAAGAGACCCCACACAAAGTACAAACACAGTGATTCCCTTTACCATCCCCTCCAAGGCATTTTTAACACACCCACTACCATAATATCCAGGCACCATCATCATCTAGCAATATTATGACTCTACATCATAGTGTCTGCTACACAGGGATTCCATTTGTCAATGTAAAAAGGAAAAAATCGTCAAACAACATGGAGGCCAGAGCAGAACTGCACCAAAACCAGGAAAGTGAAAATCCTGCACCCCCTGTACATACGCGCGCATGCGCACACAGACACACGCTTTCTTGAGGTGAGGTCCTAAATCTATAAATATTCAGAATTTGACCCATGTTAAAGTCTGTCTACAGGCAAAACTATCATCAACTCAGTGGGAATTGGTCAGAGTGAATTGCCAACCCAGAATATAGCAGTGTGTGTGTACACACACACACACAAGTAATTCAGTTTTACTCCATTGAGTCAATGGGAGTATACATTCACACACAATACTGTTTCACATATGCCTTCAAGTGTTGTAAAGTCACAGAAAGGCTGCAAACAAAGCTAGAGGTAAATGCAACAGTTTTAGAAGGAAGCTTCAGCCAGCAATGAAGCATCTTCTATTGTGTCCTCAAGCCAGGAAGGAGAGCAAGGGAACGCTGTCTGGAAGACACACAGCCCACCTGCCACACACCAGGTTCACTCTCTTTCCTATGCATATTCTTTACCAGAGTTAGACAGTATCACTTGGCTTCTTTGTCTTGGGCTTAGAGGCAAGTGAAGCAGAAGCCAGAAGGAAAAGCTCACCTCCCCAGAGTGTCCACTGGATACCAAAGTGGGTCTCAAACTGCTGGGTGAAGAAGAAGTTGAGGACACTCCCAAGCCGGGAGAAGGAGAGGGTCAGTCCAAATGCCAAGGCCAGTTCCTTCCCCTTGAACCAGAAGGCAGTGATGCGATTCTGCACAACTTGGAGGGGGTGGGAACAGAGGAGAAAGGGCTATATTAACAAATGCACGGAAACCAAGCCCAGAGCATTAAACACACATACCTGGGGCAATTTTCCAATTCATGCTCGGTGGGCCAGATGAGATCAGAGTCAAAGACTCTTGGATATCTGAGGTAGAGATACAGTGTATCAGATTAGCATCCCTTTGGGATAGTCCTTACCACTACCACAATGCGGGGAGGTCAAGTGGCTTCTGAAAAGCCAAGCTGTAGTGTGAGTATTGCAGTTGCTGCTCCCAGAAGGGGGCAAAGGCTGGTTAAAATGATGGTTCTTAACATTAGAAGGGCAGATGAAAGTTCTACAACTCCCAGCAGGCAGACCAAATACTCTCTCCTCATCCATCACCACTCAGGCTTGGTTCCTGGCACAGAGCAGGTGAAGGTCTGACTAGGAACAAAGGCCCAGGGGCAAAAATCCCATTTGTCCTCCCATTGTTGGGGTCTAACCAGGAGAGGAGTTCTCAGATTCCTTACTGGTAAGTGACCCATTCCCAGATCCAAACAGCAACCGTCCTGTCAGCATCAGCGGCAGAAGGTACGGAGTTCCCTTGAAGTGAGAGCCCAGAGCGAAGATGGACGATCCCAAGACAGTAAGGAAAGAGAAAAGAAAGACACCAACTAGGGAGGGAGACAGAAAAACACAGGGACACATTGAAATAAAGGCAATGGATAAATATCATAAAAAAATAAAGAGAGAAAATTACTGTGCAATAGGAAAATTTGAAAGGAGCTCTGAATTTTTATCCCTGGGTCTCCCATCAAATTGACTCTATGACATATTATTTTACTACTATATAGCCCCTTTCATTGAAGGATCTTAGGTCACTTTGCAGAGGAGAGAAATATTATTGTGTGCCTTATACATGGGGAAACTGAGGCAAGGGAACATTAAATGGCTCAACCACAAGCCTATAAGCTTCATACTCATGAGTCTCACTCCTAGCTCTGCCACTGACTCTTTGACGCTGGCCAAGTAACTTCACTTCTGTGCCAGTGTCCTCATCTGCAAAAACAGAGACAAGAATGCTGACCAGCCCCACAGGGAATGGCCAGGGCTGCATTCCTTATTGTGTTGTGGAGCTTAGATACCATGATGACAGATACCAAATAGAAGGCCATGTAGAAGAGAAGAATACAGGACTATCAGACAGTCACATTAAGAGTGTAAAGTTTGTAGATAAAGGATCACTGCCAGCTCTGAACATACCTGCCTTCCTTTTATTGTGTGTCAGGAGATTAAAACAATGTTTACTCAACTGTTGTGTGTCATACTAAATTCTAGTGATCTACAATCAGGCCAAAGGGGAAGCTGTGCAAGTTTACAGCAGAGATCCCTGATGCTTGTAATTCTATGGAGCAGCCTTTGTTACACCCATCTTCTCTCCACACCAGAAGGAAGTACCTTCCTTGGTTTGCTCTGTTTTGTTGCTCACACTGCTTCATCCCGCAGGACCTTACTGAAAAGGTGATTCTAGTATTGGGAAGCAATATCTCTTTCCATTGAAGGAATAGCTGGAAAGGTCACTTCTGTGCAAGAAGAAAGATCAGCTCTAATGAAATAATTGGGACTTACAGTGATTTCCCAGTTTATCAATCAGGAATCCAGCCAGAATCACCACCAGCGCATTCCTAGGGAGAATACCACAAACATTTGGTTTTACTCCCTGAACATCCTATGAGCAGTGCACATGATACCTCCCTTAAACAGAAGAAAGGTGACTCACGTCCAAGCATAGATTGCATACAGCAGGTTGTACTGTGCAGGCGTCATCCCCAGACCTTCCACACAGGCCAATGTGCCATTATGTCCAGTGCCATTATGCTGGGTTCCATTGGGGCAGGTTAGGTTCTGTGTAACAAGTTGACATAAAAAGTCTGTATTCCAACAGTAATAGAGGTCTAATTTGGATTACACAATAATTAGCCAAACCTCCTTTTTGGGTGGTGGACCTCAATAGGTACAAGAGCCTGGTTTTGACTTCTTTTCTAGACTCATCTCCACCACTCACTTCCCAACCTGATAGAAGGAATTTAAAGATTTTCAGTGGCCTTGTATGTATAGTGTATCCATCTTGAGGATACGACAGTAATTAAAATGTTCTGGAGTGACAAAGGAGCTGCAACAATATACAAGGGATCATAAGAGACTACAGCAGAACCTATTTCCCACTGGCAACTGGGAAACCCATTGGAAATGACTGTGGTTTGACATTCATAGACTATGATACCAAGTATCAGAGGGGTAGCCATGTTAGTTTGTATCCACAAAAACAACAAGGAGTCCAGTGGCACCTTAAAGACTAACAGATTTATTTGGGCATAAGCTTTCATGGGTAAAAACCCCACTTCTTCAGATGCATGAAATGATAATTACAAATACAGGCATAAATATATATTGGCATATGACTTTGATAGGAGCTGTGGGGTCTCAGCACCTCTTATAAATACACCACTGAGATTTGAATCAAAGAGAAAGGCAAGGATACTGCATTGCAAAATGCACTTGGTCTGTTTATTTTAATCAGCTGTAGCTTAATTTTTAATGATCTGATACTAAATAAACGTACCAAGAAGTGTTCTGCAGGATAGCTCAGTGGTTTGAGCATTGGCCTGGGGATTGGTTCTGCTTTGAGCAGGGGGTTGGACTGGATGACACCCTGAGGTCCCTTCCAACCCTGACATTCTATGATTCTATGAAAGCTTTTATAAAACTAATGAAGCTTCAATAATGAGACCTCATTCCAGCTCCCTGCTATAAAATCTTTTATAAGGAATTGGAACCAGATCTCCTAAATCATAGTTCAATGCCGTCACCACAAAACAGTAGCAATGGTGCACACTCTCCTTCTCTGAACCCGTCTTAGTTTGGGGTCTCTTCAGAAGTCTTTATTATCTGAGTGTGTAAGAATTTCTTGCAGGCCTTCTAAAAGTCATAGGCCCAGCTCCATAATCTAGGAAGGACAATGAACTTTAGCCAATCACATGTCTTGGATCTACTAGCAGAGGGTGCACATGAGTAAACCCATCCATGTGCCAGAGACTGAACAGAATCCATCAGCAGTAATGATCGGCAGGGATCCTAGTTTTCTGTGATAAAAAAAAAACAATTCTCTGATTAAAAAAGTCAGAGACTCCCCTTTGGATAACAAGCCTAGTGTCTATCAATTTCTTTGTTAAATTGACAAACTCATAGAAACTTGCAGTGTCCAGCAGGCATAACTGAACACTGCAAGACAGAGGTTCCTAGGGTTGTGTCTGGGACCGGAGATATTGGCTAGTGTCATTAAGGGCATGGCTACACTTGCAGATGTAGAGTGCTTTGAGTTAAACCAGCCTTTGGAGAGCGCAGTAGGGAAAGCGCTGCAGTCTGTCCACGCTGACAGCTGCAAGCGCACTAGCATGGCCACATTTGCGGCACTTGCAGTGGCATTGGGGGAGCAGTGCATTATGGGCAGCTATGCCAACAGAGCACCTCTTCCCATTCTGGTGCTGTGGCTTGTGGGAAGGGGGCAGGGCATTCTGGGTCCTGTCCCAACGCCCCGTGATGCAACGGTTCGCATCCAGCAATCCCTGTGCTTCCGTCCACATTTGGCACCATCTTTCAACGGTTTTTGTACGGCGCGCTCTATCTTCCCTTTCGGTCTGCGGGAATGGAGACCGAACTGCTGAGGAATATGCTGACGAGTCTCGCCAGCACACCACGTTTGTCAGTTGAGTTACTCCTTAATATCCAAACTGACAGTGAGGACTCTGACAATGATATCGACTCAAGTAACGCATCCGACATGAGATTGCTTGTGGCATTCATGGACATGCTCTCCACCGTGGAACGCCGCTTTTGGGCTTGGGAAACAAGCACTGAGTGGTGGGATCACATCGTCCTGCAAGTCTGGGATGACGAGCAGTGGCTGCAGAACTTTCGGATGAGAAAAGCCACTTTCATGGGACTGTGTGAGAAGCTCGCCCCCATCCTGCAGCGCAAGGACACGAGATTGAGAGCTGCCCTGATGGTGGAGAAGCGGGTGGCTACAGCATTCTGGAAGCTGGCAACTCCAGACAGCTACCGATCGGTCGCTAACCAGTTTCGAGTAGGAAATTCGACCGTTGGAATCGTGTTGATGCAAGTTTGCAGGGCCATTAATCGCATCCTGCTCAGAAGAACCGTGACTCTGGGTAACGTGCATGACATTGTGGCTGGCTTTGAACAAATGGGTTTCCCTAACTGCGAAGGGGCGATAGATGGGATGCATATTCCAATTCTGGCACCAGCCTACCTAGCCTCGGAGTACGTTAATCGGAAGGAGTATTTCTCTATGGTTCTCCAGGCGTTTGTGGATCACCATCGGCGTTTCACTGACATTAATGCAGTCTGGCCCGGAAAGATGCATGCATCTATCAGAACACTGGCCTGTTCAGGAAGCTGCAAGCCGGGACTTTTTCCCCCAAACCAGAAGATCGCTGTACGGGAAGTCGAAATGCCCATTGTGATCCTTGGAGACCCCGCTTATCCTTTAATGCCATGGCTCATGAAACCCTACACAGGTAGCCTTGACAGCAGCAAGGAGCGGTTCAACAACAGGCTGAGCTGGTGCAGAATGACTGTGGAGTGTGTTTTTGGCCATTTAAAGGGCACTCTCTGTATGGGAAGCTGGACCTAGCCGCTGACAGCATCCCCGCGGTTATATCCGCGTGCTGTACCGTCCATAACATTTGTGAAGGGAAGGGTGAAAGATTCACTCAGGCATGGAACTCGGAGGTTCAACACCTGGAGGCTGAATTTGAACAGCCAGAGAGCAGGGCTATTATAGGGGCCCAGCGCGGGGCAGCAAGGATTAGGGATGCCTTGAGGGAGCAATAAGAACAGGAGTACTTGTGGCACCTTAGAGACTAACAAATTTATTAGAGCATAAGCTTTCGTGGACTACAGCCCACTTCTTCAGATGCATATAGAATGGAACATATATTGAGGAGATATATATACACACATACAGAGAGCATGAACAGGTGGGAGTTGTCTTACCAACTCTGAGAGGCCAATTAAGTAAGAGAAAAAAAACTTTTGAAGTGATAATCAAGCTAGCCCAGTACAGACAGG
This sequence comes from Trachemys scripta elegans, assembly GCF_013100865.1. NCBI lineage: Eukaryota > Metazoa > Chordata > Testudines > Emydidae > Trachemys > Trachemys scripta. The sequence continues at coordinate 38,452,573 of NC_048307.1, forward strand.
TTGATAAGAAGTGTGAGAATACTTACAAGGGGAGATAGATTCAATGTTTGTAATGGCTCAGCCATTCCCACTCCTTATTCAATCCTTTGTTGATTGTGTCTAGTTTGCATATCAATTCCAGCTCAGCAGTCTCTCGTTGGAGTCTGTTTTTGAAGTTTTTCTGTTGTAATATAGCCACCCGCAGGTCTGTCACTGAATGACCAGACAGGTTAAAGTGTTCTCCCACTGGTTTTTGAGTATTATGATTCCTGATGTCAGATTTGTGTCCATTAATTCTTTTGCGTAGAGACTGTCCGGTTTGGCCAATGTACATGGCAGAGGGGCATTGCTGGCACATGATGGCATATATCACATTGGTAGATGTGCAGGTGAACGAGCCCCTGATGGTATGGCTGATGTGATTAGGTCCTATGATGATGTCACTTGAATAGATATGTGGACAGAGTTGGCATCGGGGTTTGTTACAAGGATAGGTTCCTGGGTTAGTGGTTTTGTTCAGTGATGTGTGGTTGCTGGTGAGTATTTGCTTTAGGTTGGGGGGTTGTCTGTAAGCGAGGACAGGTCTGTCTCCCAAGATCTGTGAGAGTAAAGGATCATCTTTCAGGATAGGTTGTAGATCTCTGATGATGCGCTGGAGAGGTTTTAGTTGGGGGCTGAAGGTGACAGCTAGTGGTGTTCTGTTATTTTCTTTGTTGGGCCTGTCTTGTAGGAGGTGACTTCTGGGTACTCGTCTGGCTCTGTCAATCTGTTTTTTCACTTCAGCAGGTGGGTATTGTAGTTTTAAGAATGCTTGATAGAGATCTTGTAGGTGCTTGTCTCTATCCGAGGGATTGGAGCAAATGCGGTTATATCTTAGAGCTTGGCTGTAGACAATGGATCGTGTGGTGTGTCCTGGATGGAAGCTGGAGGCATGTAGGTAAGTGTAGCGGTCAGTAGGTTTCCGGTATAGGGTGGTATTGATGTGACCATCGCTTATTAGCACAGTAGTGTCCAGGAAATGGACCGCTTGTGTGGATTGATCTAGGCTGAGGTTGATGGTGGGATGGAAATTATTGAAATCATGGTGAAATTCCTCAAGGGCTTCTTTTCCATGGGTCCAGATGATGAAGATGTCATCAATGTAGCGCAAGTAGAGTAGGGGCGTTAGGGGACGAGAGCTAAGGAAGCGTTGTTCTAAGTCAGCCATAAAAATGTTGGCATATTGTGGGGCCATGCGGGTACCCATAGCAGTGCCGCTGACTTGAAGGTATATATTGTCCCCAAATGTGAAATAGTTGTGGGTGAGGACAAAATCACAAAGTTCAGCCACCAGGTTAGCTGTGACATTATCAGGGATACTGTTCCTGATAGCTTGTAGTCCATCTTTGTGTGGAATATTGGTGTAGAGGGCTTCTACGTCCATAGTGGCCAGGATGGTGTTTTCTGGAAGATCACCGATGGATTGTAGTTTCCTCAGGAAGTCAGTGGTGTCTCGAAGATAGCTGGGAGTGCTGGTAGCGTAGGGTCTGAGGACAGAGTCTACATAACCAGACAAGCCTGATGTTAGGGTGCCAATGCCTGAGATGATGGGGCGTCCAGGATATCCAGGTTTATGGATCTTGGGTAGCAAATAGAATACCCCTGGTCGGGGTTCTAGGCATGTGTCTGTACGGATTTGTTCCTGTGCTTTGTCAGGGAGTTTTTTTAGCAGATGGTGTAGTTTCTTTAGGTAATCCTCAGTGGGATCAGAGGATAATGGCCTGTAGAATGTGGTGTTAGAGAGCTGTCTAGCAGCCTCCTGGTCATATTCCAATTTATTCATGATGACGACAGCACCTCCTTTGTCAGCCTTTTTGATTATGATGTCAGGGTTGTTTCTGAGGCTGTAGATGGCGTTGTGTTCAGCATGGCTGAGGTTATGTGGCAAGTGATGTTGCTTTTCCACAATTTCAGCCTTTGCACGTCGACGGAAGCAATCTATGTAGAAATCCAGTCTGTTGTTTCGACCGTCCGGAGGAGTCCATGCAGAATCCTTTTTTTTGTAGTGCTGGTAGGGAGGATTCTGTGGGTTAGTATGCTGTTCAGAGGTATGTTGGAAATATTCTTTGAGTCGGAGACGTCGAAAGTAGGATTCTAGGTCACCGCAGAACTGTATCATATTCATGGGTCTGGAGGGACAAAAGGAGAGGCCCCGAGATAGGACAGACTCTTCTGCTGGGCTAAGAGTATAGCTGGAAAGATTAACAATATTGCTGGGTGGGTTAAGGGAACTACTGTTGTGGCTGCTTGTGGCATGTAGCAGTTTAGATAGTTTAGTGTCCTTTTTCCTTTGTAGAGAGGCAAAGTTTGTCTTGTAAATGGCTTGTCTAGTTTTTGTAAAGTCTATCCATGAGGAAGTTTGTGTGGAAGGTTGGTTTCTTATGAGAGTATCCAGTTCTGAGAGCTCATTCTTAATCTTTCCCTGTTTGCTGTATAGGATGCTGATCAGGTGGTTTCGCAGTTTCTTTGAGAGTGTGTGACACAGTCTCTCAGCATAGTCTGTGTGATATGTAGATTGTAATGGATTTTTTACCTTTAGTCCTTTTGGTATGATGTCCATCTGCTTGCATTTGGAAAGGAAGATGATGTCTGTCTGTATCTGTACGAGTTTTTTCATGAGGTTGATGGATTTCCATTCCATACGGCTAAATGCAGTGCCTTGCATAATGACAGGTTTCAGAGTAACAGCCGTGTTAGTCTGTATCCGCAAAAAGAAGAACAGGAGTACTTGTGGCACCTTAGAGACTAACAAATTTATTAGAGCATAAGCTTTCGTGGACTACAGCCCACTTCTTCGGATGCATATAAAATAGGTTCCATTCTATATGCATCCGAAGAAGTGGGCTGTAGTCCACGAAAGCTTATGCTCTAATAAATTTGTTAGTCTCTAAGGTGCCACAAGTACTCCTGTTCTTCTTTTTGCGGATACAGACTAACACGGCTGCTACTCTGAAACCTGTCATTATGCAAGGCACCAAATTTACCAGCATAGACCTCTTCCAATGCTCATCACCTCTCACTCCATTACATACAGCACTGTAACCTGCCATAGGGCACTGGGATGGTGCAGTGAGTTAAAACAATATCAAGACCGTGGTATAGAGTTGGGTTAACCACCCTGGGCAACGCAGAAGCAGCTTGTTGGAGCAACCATGAGGGCATGGTTTTGAAGTAATTCGGAGTTCTGCAGTGGGGGGTGATGGCTATCCCAGATTGGGTGGAGGTGCTGTGGGCACCTCAGGCTCTATGGTAGCATATTAGCGCAACTCTGTGACAACTGGCAAATTGGGGGAATCCCCTGGTCTGAGCTTGTGGATCAGACCCAATCCTGAGGGGAGAGGACAAATACAGAGTTGTTCTGTGTTTGTACAGTGCCTAGCACAACAGGGTCTTGCTCCATGAGTGGGGCTCCTAGGCGCTGCCATAATACACATAGTAACACACTAACCCTAAAGGTTCCCTGATTCAGCAGTAGGCTGGCATGGCCCACAGCGTAAAGGGAAGGGAATTAGAGTACCATACACTGCGGAGACGGGCCCAGAGAAGAGGGTCCCAAGCCCTGCAGCAGCAGGCCTGACCCCGGGGAACTGGGGTCCCCGAACTCCTCCCTAACGGCGGGGTGTCCAAGGTCCCAGCGAGGGACTGGGGAAGGGAAGACTGTGCACAACACCCAGGTGCAAGCAGAAGCACCCGACCCAGCTCTGGCGAAACAGTCAGGTGACACCTCAGTCATGTGAGAGGGGCTGGTCAGCCGATACCACTGCAGTCACCTGGTGCAGCACTCCCCCCAGTTCTGAGGAGAGGTGTCTATACCGCCCGGCTCTTACCCCTCTCCGCCGCTGCCACCATGGCTCCGGCTCCGCTCGCTCTGCGGTCCCGTTCCTCCCCACTTGCCACTGCCTCTTTCGGGCCGAGACTGCCCCTCTGAGATTCCGCCCCGCCCCGCCTCTTCCCGAGGCTCCGCCCCCAAGCACGGCGCGTGGGAAGTGAGATGTGAAGCACCCCGGCGGGCTCCGCCTCAAATGCCGCCCCCTCACCCTCCACATCCAGGCCGGAGCCGAATCTTGCCGCAGGAGGTACTTGTACCTGCTGAGGGTGGCTAGCCCCAGCTCCCATCAGGCACTCCGACTTGCACACTCAGGCCGTGGCAGCGCAAGGCATGCTGGGACTCAGCAGTGGTGAGCTGCTGCTAATCCCTGAGGGGCAGCGGGGAGAAGTCAGGGCTGGTGGACCACGAAGTGACCAAATCACCTGACTGAGAGGCCTTGCCAGACCTACCATAGGACCAGCAGCCCCAATTGTTCCTGTGATTTAGATGGTATTGGTTCTGCTTTGAGCAGGGGGGTGGACTAGATGACCTCCTGAGGTCTCTTCCAATCCTGATATTCTATGGTTCTGTGCCTGCCTTGGTCCTAGTGCTCCTATCCTGCTTGGGTCTTGACTCAGGCTCTGACCATTAGACTAGTGCCCATGCAGAGTAAGTGGGGGGGAGGGTCTACCCACATGCCCCAACCAGGGTATGATAAAGAAAGGAACAGCCTGGTTCATGGCATTAATGCTCCAGAGTGCTCAGTTATTACAAAGCACCTTATAGCCCACACTGTGCAGTGCTGGAGCATGAGCAGTAAACAAGCCATTAGCATTTCAACCTGACCTTGGCAAGGTGGAGCTCTGGAGCAGATTACTGTACCCCTTTCAGGAGTCTGAGTTGGCTTCTGTAGCCCCATGTTACACCTCACTTAAAACTACTTACAAAATCTGACATAAAAATACAAAAGTGTCACACTAGTATTGAAAAATTGTTTACTTCCATTTTTACTATATAATTATGAAATAAATCAATTGGAATATAAATTTTGCACTTACATTTCAATGCATAGTATATAGAGCAGTCATTGTCTGTATGAAATTTTAGTTTGTGCTGACTTGGCTAATGCTTTTTATGTTGCTTGTTGTAAACCTAGGCAAATATCTGGATCAGTTGATGTCCCTCCCTGGACCTCATGAGTATATGTACCCCTGGTTGAGAACCACTGCTCTGGAGTGGCTGTGGTTGCAGGTTTAGCAGGGTAACTTAAACTAGCCTTGCCATACAGTCTGTGCTCCTCATCTTGCATTAAAATGTCATCACAGCAAAATGCAGTGTCTCAATGTAATGATGTTTCACAAGTCCAAAGGTTATTTGGGCCTATGAAGACACTAAGACAGTGGGGATGATCCCACAGAGCTTGGGATGAGGCACAAATAATTTCCAGGCAATCCTCCTCCTGCCTTACACCTACCAATCCAAATCTGCAGAAGAAAATGATCTTTTCAGATTACCATTCTAGGCTTCCCTATAGGGTGACCAGTGTCTGATTTTCAACCAGAACACCCAGTCGAAAAGGGATCCCAGAAGCTCTGGTTAGCACTACTAACTGGGCCGTTGACTGTCCGGTTGGCGGCACCACACAGTGGGGCTGGCAGGCTCCCTGCTAGCCTCCGCACCACACGGCTTCCAGGAAGCAGCTAGCATGTGCCCCCTCTGGCTCCTATGCATAGGGACAGCCAGAGGGCTCTGCATGCTGCCTCTGCCCCTAGCGCTGCCCCCACAGCTTTCCACTGGCCACGAGCCACGGCCAATGGGAGCTACAGAGGTAGCACCTGTGGACACGGCAGCATGCAGAGCCGCCTGGTCACACCTCCGCATAGGAGCCGGAGAGGGGGATATGCCGCTGCTTCCGGGAGACACCTATGGTAAGCGCCGGGAGACACCTATGGAGCCTGCAACCCCCTCTCCCGCCCCAACACCCTACCCCAACCCTGATGCCCCTCCTGCCCTCTGAACCCCTCGGTCCCAGCCCGGAGCACCCTCCTACACTCCAAAGCCCTCAGTCCCAGCCCGGAGCACCCTCCTGCACCCCAAATCCCTCAGTCCCAGCCTGGAGTACCCTCCTGCACCCCAATCCCTCATCCCGGCCCTACATCAGAGCCCTCACCCCCAGCCGAGCCCTCACCCTCTCCCACACTCCACCACCCCCATGCCAGCCCGATGAAAAAGAGTGGGGGAGGGGAGAGTGAGCAAGGGGGGGGAATTGAGTGAGCAGGGGTGGGGCATTGGAGAAAGGGTGGGGCATGGGAGAATCCTCAGAGGAAGGGCAGGGCATGGGGCAGGGCAAGGGTGTTCAGTTTTGTGTGAGTAGAAAGTTGGCAACCCTACTTCACTGCCACACTGGGCTCTGCAGGACTCAAAGTGGGTTCTCTGGGAACCAGATTTTATGGCTTATGTAATTTGCCAGGATAATATTTGGAGATCACCAGGTCTGGAAATAACATTTGGCTGCCATTTGGTCAGCTTTGAGAGAAAGAAGCTGGGAAATTCGCTCCAAATTGGTCTCTCAAGAAATTGGCCGTGTTCATCCACTGTGTGGAGTTGAGAAAAAAAAGAATACTGAAAAAGAAAGGAATGCCTACCTACTACCACATGCAAACTTGCACCTTCACAGTTAGCACTCTCTTAAGGGGAAGAACAGCACAACCACTTCTCTAGAGCCTACATTGATGGGAAGAAAGTGACAAAGCCCAAGTGACAATGGCATGCAGTACCCCCATTATTATTTAACTCTTTGCAAATTGATCAAAGGCAGAAATAGGGAGTGAAAAAAAAGTTAAAGAAAGACTCTTCATCACTGGCATTATGTTTTTGAAGGACTAGAAAAGGAAAGAGCAAGGGAATTTAAGAAACAAAGCAATCCAGAAAATAGGAAGCATCTAGTTACACTATATGGGTTCACCATAAAGAGAGTGGCAATAATTGACTTAATGCCAGTGATCTAATAACAGAGAAGTACAACTTTAAAGAAGGCACCAAAATCCATCTGACTGGCAAAAGTAGCAAAGGACACCTAGCATGACAGCTTCACCAACCAGATTTCTTTCTAGTCAGCAAATCCAAGGCTATTCAGTGTGGTGGATGTATGGAAAGGGTAAGTAGATGCAGTATTTCTTCTTAGTATATACTATCAATGAAACCTCCAATAAAATCAGTGTATTACTTTGTTTTAAAATGTGGTCCTACTCTGAAAAGTGACTATGTAAACATAGTACTTTTCATTTAACAGATATGTCTTTGTGTGTTTATTCAGAGTTATATCTGCTGTTTTTAGTGACAAAATAAGTTTTTACTGCTTTTAACTTCTGTTATCCCTGCAGAGGCAGCACAGTCTTAGGAGACCTGTATTATAGTATTTTTTTTTGTCTCATCAACAGAATTGGTTACTAATTCCTAATTGTGACGTTCCCCTCTGGTGTTATCTGGACTAGTGATCTGCTAAGTTACTCCAATCCTTGACTCTGTTAGCCAGCCTTACCCTGCTCTGCTGTGAGAACCCCCACACCTGGGCTGTTCATGCACAGCGTCTGGCATGTAAGCTGCTCCTTGGATTGTGCAACCGAATTACACTAGCCAATACCCCGGTCCCAGACACAACCCTAGGAACCTCCGTCTTTCAGAGTCCAATTATGCCCGCTGGATACTGCAAGCTTATATGAGTTCATCAATTTAACAAAGAAATTGATATGTCCCAAGGAGAGTCTTTGACATGCTTTAAACCAAACGTACTGCTTCAGGTAGAATAAGCAAACATATTTATTAACTATAAAGATAGATTTTAAGTGATTATAAGTCAAAACATAGCAAGTCAGATTTGGTCAAATGAAATAAAAGCAAAACACATTCTAAGCTGATCTTAACGCTTTCAATGTCCTTACAAACTTAGATGCTTCTCACCACAGGCTGGCTGGTTGCTCTTCAGGCAGGCTCTCCCCTTTGTTCAGCACTTCAGTCGCTTGGTGTGGTGTCTGTAGGTGTAGGTGGAAGAGAGCCAGCATGGCAAACATCTCTCCCTTTTATAAAGCAACAGAGGGTCCTGTGGCACCTTTGAGACTAACAGAAGTACTGGGAGCATAAGCTTTCGTGGGTAAGAACCTCACTTCTTCAGATGCAAGTCACCATGATACTTGACACCATGCAAGGCACTGCATTTAGCCGTATGGAATGGAAATCTATCAACCTCATGAAGAAACTTGCAATCTGTTCCTTTTTACAGATTCAGACTAACACGGCTACCCCTCTGATACTCTCCCTTTTATGATGTCCTTTCTTCCCTGTTGGCTTTGCCTCTCCCCCCCGCCCGCCCCGCTTCAGAGTCAGGTGAGCATTACCTCTTTGTAGTCTCCAACTGACCAAAGGAAGGGGGGTGATTCACTCAAGAGTCCAACAGATCCTTTGTTGCTGCCTAGGCCAGCGTCCTTTGTTCCTGTGAGGCTGGGCTGGGTTTGTCCCATACACGCCCTGATGAGGTGTGAACAGCCTCTCTGCTCTTGGAGAGTTTTTGCCTGAGCTTATTTTAAGTCATGAGGATACATGTTCAGCCTCATAACTATATACATGAAATTATAACCTATAACATTACTATAACATCACTCTAACAACCAAGCTCAGTGCATTACGAGCCTTCCGAAGACACCTGACGTGACAAACTTTGCATTGGATACCACACAATCATTTTACAAGGATGAACATGGGGGTGCTGGGTGTTCCCCTGAGGTTCAGAGCATCACACTAATCATTTACAACAGTGAAGGGATTGCACATGTGTAAGCAGAGTCAGGATGAGCTCTACCCTGACATCTGGTGGTGAATTATGGCGAGTGTGGAAAAGAACTCCAGGGGCTGATCTTGTTTGCATAGGCACACCCACTCGCCTGGCATGAAACAACAGCAACTCAAAGTGGTTACTTTGGCTGGTGTGGGATCCCCAGTTTTCTCTGTTATTGGGACAGGAAGAATAAAGTTTTGTTACCCTGATTCTGTGAATCAAGGCCAGTGAAACTGTTGTATGACAGAAGGACTGAGTGAGTCCTTCACCATTACCTAAGTAGCACTTGCTTGACAAGGGGCATGGGTTACAACCCCCCCAGTGAATGGAGAGAGGATGGGGACAGGTCTTTGTACGTGGTGGTATAGGCCCCTGCTCTGAGGGGTTGAAACACCAATTGCACTACCTCCTCTCTCCACTGCTAAATATCAGAGCTAACTTTGATTCTATTACAAGTCTAGTTACAGGCTGCTGAGCTGAATTCACTTTGGGCTAATGGTGCACTAGCACTGGGGCTCCCCTGCTAAGAGCTGAAATCAAAAAAGAGCTAAAGTTATTAAGAGCTGAGATCACTGAGGCTGTGTTAACTAGTGGGAGAGCCTGAAGCTATATTGCTAAGCGGCTGGCGGAGCAGCTAGCAGAGTGGAGCTGAGTGACTCACAGGTCGGGGAGCAGAGCGGAGCCTTGTGGGAGCGGCCCAAGGGACGGCTGAAGTGGAGCAGAGCTGAGCAGCTCACAGGTCGGTGAGCAGAGTGGAGCAGCTGCCAGAGCAGTTCGTGGGATGGCGGGAGCAACTCACGGGGCAGCTGGTGGAGTGGAGCGGCTCGTGGTGAAGGCTGCGGCAGAACCCCGTCGGCCTCGGATCACATAAGGTGCCCCTTAACACCCTGCATGCCCCCCCAAACTCTGGGGCTGCACTGACCAGGGACAGAGACTTTGGGGGGGTTGTTGGACTTTTGGGACTTTGGTGATCCTTGGGTTGCTGGTTTCAAGAACCCAAGGGAAAGGATACAGCCCAACTTGCTGGGGTGGGTTTTTTGCTCATGGTTTGTGTTATGAATCCTGTTTGTGGTGTTTTTCCAATTTAATGCTGATGTCGTTTACCTCATGTTATTAAACATTTTCTGATACACTCAGACTCCGTGCTTGCGAGAGGGGAAGTATTGCCTCTTAGAGAAACCCATGGGGTGGTATGTAATTGTCCCAGGTCACTGGGTGGGGGCTCAAGCCGGTTTTGCATTGCGTTTGTCATAACTATAAAGGGAAGGGTAACAGCTGTCCTGTGTACAGTACTATAAAATCCCTCCTGGCCAGAGACTCCAAAATCCTTTTCCCTGTAAAGGGTTAAGAAGCTCAGGTAACCTGGCTGGCATCTGACCTAAAGGACCAATAAGGGGACAAGATACTTTCAAATCTTGGCGGGGGGGGAAGGCTTTTGTTTGTGTTCTTTGTTTGGGAGTGTGTTCGTTCTCGGGACTGAGAGGGACCAGACATCAATCCAGGTTCTCCACATCTTTCTAAACAAGTCTCTCCTATTTCAAACTTGTAAGTAAATAGCCAGGCAAGGCGTGTTAGTTTTCCTTTGTTTTCTCAACTTGTAAATGTACCTTTTACTAGAGTGTTTATCTTTGTTTGCTGTACTTTGAACCTAAGACTAGAGGAGAGTCCTCTGAGCTCTTTAAGTTTGATTACCCTGTAAGGTTAATTTCCGTACTAATTTTACAGAGATGATTTTTACCTTTTTCTTTAATTAAAAGCCTTCTTTTTAAGAACCTGATTGATTTTTCCTTTTTTAAGATCCAAGGGGTTTGGATCTTGATTCACCAGGAGTTGGTGGGAGGAAAGAGGGGGAATGGTTAATTTCTCCTTGTTTTAAAATCCAAGGGGTTTGGATCTGTATTCACCAGGGAATTGGTGAAGGTTTTTCAAGGCTTCCCAGGGAAGGAAATTAGCCTTGAAATGGTGGCAGCAGAACCAGAGCTAAGCTGGTAGTTAAGCTTAGAAGTTTTCATGCAGGCCCTACATTTGTACCCTAAAGTTCAAAGTGGGGATACAGCCTTGACAGCGTTATTGAAACGGAACCCCTAGATACAGAATCCGGCCCTTGTTGCTGCCAACTTAGATGGGCAGAAGGGTTACACATGTATTACTGAGAATACAATTTAAAGGATCCATAACAGTAACTGAGGGGAGAACTTGGTCTACAGAATCTTTATTAGCGGTGAGTAGGTGTGAGATGGAAAGAACTTGGCTGGAGTGTCAGGTACTAGGCTGAATTTGGATGGTTTGTTCCATCTTGTAGGTGGAATGGATTTGATCTGGAATCATTGAAAGATAACAAATACGGAACTTTCCAAAGTCCTTTTTACAGTCATTTTTCAGATTAGGCCCATTCTATAAATTACAGTTTTCCTGCATAGGTATTTTCATCACTTTCTCTACTGTTTCTAGTTGCCTTTCCAGCTTATAAATACAGTTTCTGTGATATTGTGTCAAGTATTTCAGTGCAAAATATGCTTTCCCAAGACAGTAGAGGAAGAGCGAGGAACCTAATTACCTTTCAGTCATGAAAACAGTTGTTTTCTTTCTATTACCAATCACTTTTAATATATTTTAAGACTATTTGAAAGGTATTGTAAGCTTTTTAGAGAAAGTGCTTCTATCACTTCAGAAGCACGAAACAAATATAATTCCCAATGCTGCAATCAAAAATACACAGGCAGGCTGCTGCAGCCTTTAATTGGGCTCTGCATAGGCTCACCAATCACGCACACATTGGGCCTACAGTGGGATCGGGGCTACAGTGACTATTCTTTACAGAATCTTAACATTTAAGCAAACTTATCGGCCATGAGAATGTGAAAGGTCAACAATATCATTCACCTCAAACAAAATAGCAAGAGCACAGGTATTTCTGTCAAGAGAGTTTGATCATATAGATAAAGAAAGAGTATAAACTATTGACAGTAAAAGCCAACTACAGTCTGTAAACTATAAAAACAGAGTAGAACAATTTGGGTGTCTAGTGAAGCATTCCCTGTACTTATGTTACCTTTTCAATAACATTAGCTTTATTCAAATATTAGTTTTTGGAGAGTGTTGGGGACAACTTCTTGGTGCAAGTGCTGGAGGAACCAACTAGGGGCCATGCTCCTCTTGAACTGCTGTTCACAAACAGGGAAGAATTGGTAGGGGAAGTAGAAGTGCATGGCAGCCTGGGCAACAATGACCATGAGATGGTTGAGTTCAGGATCCTGACAAAAGGAAGAAAGGAGAGCAGCAGAATACAGACCCAAAGTCAGAAAGGCAAACTTTGATTCCCTCAGGGAACTGATGGGCAGGATCCCCTGGAGGCAGGGACAGCAGGTTTGTATAATTTTTTGTGGTGCCCAGAACAAGTCCAAGTCCTGACCCCCCCACCCCACACACACACACCTGCCTTGTAAGCCAATATACAGTAACTCCTCACTTTAAGTCACCCCGGTTAACATTGTTTTGTTGCTACGTTGCTGATCAATTAGAGCAGTGGCTCTCAAACTTTTTTTTCCGTGGACCACTTGAAAATTGCTGAGGGTCTTGGAGGACCACTTAATGATCTTTCCAAATGTTGTATGTACCGTTAGCTAACTATTGTAAAGCACTTTGGATAAAAGTGCTATATAAAAAAAACCCTAAATAATAATAAAAGCACACAACTCATATTTTAATATCAGTAGTCTTAACCTTTCTAATGCGATGGATGTGCCCTCTCTCTGCTGCTGCAGCAGCACCCAAGCTGGGACTGGGAAGAAGGGGGGTTCACTCCCTCTCTCCCCCACCGCAGCAGCCTCTGAGCTCTGGCTGGAAAGGAAGGGGGTCTCTCCCCAGCAGCTGCAGCCCTGAGCCTCTTTCTCTGGCCGCCGTAGCCCTGCACATCCCAAATTCCCCCAACCCCCTCTTCTCACACTACTGCCCCCTCCTACCTGCCCCCTCCTACCTACCCCCCAAGGTCACCACCTCACCTTACATGTGCATCTTCTCCAGGGTCCAGGCACCTAATTAGAGGAGCCACGCCTGTGTGGCTCCACTAATTACGTGGGTGCCCCTTCATTCTCTCATGTGCGGCCACCCAGGAGTGCACCTTAGAGGGAACTATCCACGGACCATCTGAATGGAACTCGCAGACAGTAGTGGTCTGTGGACCACAGTTTGAGAACCTCTGAATTAAAGAACATGCTCATTTAAAGTTGCGCTATGCTCCCTTATAGTGTTGTTTGGCAGCTGCCTGCTTTGTCCACTGCTTGAAGAAGGAGCAGTCTATGGGAGCTAGCTGGTGGGGGCTTGGAACCAGGGTGGGCTGACAGCCTCCCCATCATCTCCCCTAAGTTCCCTGTGCAGCTGCCGCCCAGCAAGCTATCAATTGCTGGGCAGTTCAGGTGTCCCTCCCACCCACTGCCCTGTGCTGTTCCTGCCTTCTGCCTTGGAGCTGCTCCAGGAGCCTCCTGCTTGCTGTGCGGGGGGGGGGGGGGAGAAGAGGGTGCTGTTGTCAGGGTGTCCCGCTCCCCCATTCCTGCCCCCCATCTCCACAGAGCAGGGGGGACATGACAGGGCTCAGAATGGAGGGAGCTTGCTGTCAGCAGCTGCTGTCTCAAAGTCTCTCTCTCATACACAGGGTGTGTGTCTCTGTCTCTCTCTGCCATGCTGTCTCTCTCCCCCCCCCGCCTATTCGTGCTGCCTTGTAGAGTGTGAGGCTATATTAACAAAGTGTTAACCCCTGAGGGCTCAGCTGAGTGCTAGTTCATCATTTAGCAGTAAGGCATTCCCTGGGAAATATCCCACCCTCTGACTCCACCACCTCAACCAAGCTTCACAATCATCATTACTGTGTACAGTATTAAATTGTTTGTTTAAAACTTATACTGTGTATATATATATAAAATATAGTCTTTTGTCTGGCAAAAAAAAATTCCCTGGAACCTAACCCCCCATTTACATTAATTCTTATGGGGAAATTGGATTCGCTTAACATCGTTTCACTTAAAGTAGCATTTTTCAGGAACATAATTACAACATTAAGTGAGGAGTTACTGTATATTTTTTTAAATAATGTAAAAATGTGAGGGTTCTGGGGTGGGGCTGGTGATGAGGGTGTGGGGTGTGGGAGGGGCTCAGGCAGAGGGCTGGGGTGCAGGGGTGAGGGCTGTGGATGAGGGGTTTGGGGTGTGGGAGAGGGCTCAGGGCTAGGGCAGAGAGTTGGGGTACAGGGGGTGAGGGCTCTGGGATGGGGCTGGGGATGAGGGGTTTGGGGTGTGGGAGGGGCTCAGGGCTGGGGCAGATGGTTGAGATGCAGGGGGTGAGGGCTCTGGGGTGGGACAGGGCTGGGGATGAGGAGTTTGGGGTGCAGACAGGCTGCCCCGGGGCAAGGGCCAGAGAGGAGGATTCCCCCCAGCCCTCTCCCCACAGGCAGCAGCGAGCTCCGGGGGAGGGCCCCCCCACTTTCCCTCTGCACCACACTCACCTTGCACCACTGTCACTGCATGTGCTCCTAGGGCCCCTCTCAGGTACAGGAAGCCCCCTTGCCTCCTCTGCGGTGAGTGCCAGGGGGGGCTGCCATCACATGTGTGCCTCCTCCCCTGTTGCTGCCCCTCACTGTAGCCTCACTGGGGGTGAGGGGTGGGGCTTCCCCTTGTCCAGCATGGGACAGGAGCAGTGATGGCGGGGGGAAGAGGGGGCGAGAGTCCCATTGGAAAATGAAAGGGTCCGAGGGGGAAGGGCAGGCTCAGGGTCAGCCTGCCCTGGCAGTAGTGGATGGGGGGCACTAGGACCCTGTGGCAACAGTTGATGCAGGAGACAGCATGTAGCTGCAGCAGAGAGACAGAGATGCTGTGCTCCGGCGACCCTGGAAGGGGCAGGGGGGCAGCAAGTGGGGGCCGGGGGACACTCGGGGGAGGCACGTGATGGTGGCAGGAGGGGCTGGGGGAGAGACCTGGCCCCAAACATTGGTGGAGCTGGGTTCCTGGGCCCGGAATATTGCTGGAGCCCAGGCACCATGAGCCCATATAACTTGCTACCTATGCCTGGAGGCTAATATGAGAGGGAAAGGAGTCCAAGGGTATGTCTACACTACAAAATTAGGTCAATTTAATAGAAGTCATTTTTTTAGAAATCGATTTGATACCGTCGATTGTGTGTGTCCCCACTAAGCGCATTAAGTCGGCGGTGTGCGTCTTCAGTACCGAGACTAGCATCGACTTTTGGAGCATTGCACTGTGGTACCTATCCCACAGTTCTCGCAGTCTCTGCCGCCTATTGGAATTCTGGGTTGAGCTCCCACTGCCCGATGGGGCAAAAACATTGTCACGGGTGGTTCTGGGTACATGTTGTCAGGCCCCTCCTCCCTCCCTCCGTGAAAACAACAGCAAAAAATCATTTCTCGCCTTTTTTCCTGGGTTACCCGTGCAGACGACATACCACGGCAAGCCTGGAGCCCACTCATCTCACTGTCACTGCATGTCTCCTGGGTACTGCTGGCAGATGCGGTACTGCAGTGCTACACAGCAGCATCCCCTTGCCTTGCCTTGCGGATGGCAGATGGTGCAATATGACTGCTAGCAGTCGTCGTTGTCCCATGGGTGCTTCTGGCCGACCTTGGTTAGGTTGGTCGGAGGCGCTTGGGCAGACATGGGTCCTCTTGGCTGGCCTTGATGAGGTCGGTTGGGGGTGCCTGGACAAAAATGGAAATGACTCCAGGTCATTCTCTTCTTTAAGTTTTGTCTAATGGAGATTCGGTCCTGCCTGGAATATCATGCCAGCTGGAGGCTTCTGCCTCAGGCTGCTCTCCCAGTCGGCAGCACCGCGCGGTCGCGCCTACCCCTTGCTCCCATGGCTCATGAAGCCTGGACGGTAGTAAGGAGCAGTTCAACTATAGGCTGAGCAAGTGCATAATGGTGGTAGAATGTGCCTTTGGATGTTTAAAAGCTCGCTGGCACAGTTTACTGACTTGGTTAGACCTCAGCGAAACCAGTATTCCCATCATTATTACTGCTTGCTGTGTGCTCCACAATATCTGTGAGAGTAAGGGGGAGACGTATATGGTGGGATGGAAGGTTGAGGCAAATCGCCTGGCCACTGATTATTCGCAGCCAGACGCCAGGGCGGTTAGAAGAGCACAGCAGGGCGCGCTGTGCATCACAGAAGCTTTGAAAACCAGTTTCATGATTGGCCAGGCTACGGTGTGAAAGTTCTGTTTGTTTCTCCTTGATGAAAACCCACCCCCTTCGTTCACTCTACTTTCCTATAAGCCAACCGCCCTCCCCTCCCCCCTTTGATCTCCTCTTGCAGAGGCAATAAAGTCATTGTTGTTTCAAATTCATGCATTCTTTATTAATTCATCACACAAATGGGGGGATAACTGCCAAGGTAGCCCGGGAGGGGTGGGGGAGGAGGGAAGCACAGGGGTGGGGTAGTTGTAGGGGCACCCCTAGAATGGCATGCTGCTCATCATAGAAGCGGCATGTCTGGGGCTCTGATCTGGAGTGGCAGTTTGCCTCTCTGGTTCTTTGGTAGGCTTCACGTGGCACTGCTGTGGGTCCCTGTTATAACCATTGTCCTTCATGCCCTTGGAGATTTTTTCAAATATTCCGGCATTTCATCTTTTGGAACGGAGTTTGGATAGCACAGATCCATCTCCCCATACAGTGATCAGATGCAGTACCTCCCATTTGGTCCATGCTAGAGCTCTTTTGCGATTCTGGGACACCATGGTCACCTGTGCTGGATGAGCTCTGCATGGTCACCTGTGCTGATCAGCTCGCTACGCTGGCCAAACAGGAAATGAAATTCAAAAGTTCGTGAGGCTTTTCCTGTCTACCTGGCCAGTGCATCTGAGTTGAGAGTGCTGTCCAGAGCAGTCACAATGGAGCACTCTGGGATAGCTCCCGGAGGCCAATACCATTGAATTGCGTCCACACTACCCCAAATTCGGCCCAGCAGAGTCGATTTCAGCGCTAATTCCCTCGTCGGGGAGGAGTACAGAAATCGATTTAAGGCCTGGTCTACACTATGAGTTTAGTTCGAATTTAGCAGCGTTAAATCGAATTAACCCTGCACCCGTCCACACAACGAAGCCATGTACTTTGAAATAAAGGCTCTTAAAATCGATTTCGGTACTCCTCCCCGACGAGGGGAGTAGCGCCGAAATCGACATTGCCATTTCAAATTAGGGTTAGTGTGGCTGTAATTAGACGGTATTGGCCTCCGGGACCTATCCCATAGTGCACCATTGTGACCGCTCTGGACAGCAATCTGAACTTGGATGCACTGGCCAGGTAGACAGGAAAAGCCCCGCGAACTTTTGAATTGCATTTCCTGTTTGCCCAGCATGGAGAGCACAGGTGACCACGCAGAGCTCATCAGCACAGGTAACCAGGCAGTCCAAGAATCGAAAAAGAGCACCAGCATGGACTGTATGAGAGGTACTGGATCTGATCATTATTTGGGGAGAGGATTCCGTGCTAGCAGAACTACGTTCCAAAAGATGAAATACCAAAACTTTTGAAAAAATCTCCAAGGGCATGATGGAGAGGGACTCACTACAGTGTTGCATGAAAGTTAAGGAGCTCAGACAAGCCTATCAAAAAACAAAGGAGGTAAACGGAAGGTCCGGGTCAGAGCCGCAGACATGACGCTTCTACTCTGAGCTGCATGCAATTCTAGGGGGGGCCACCACCACTACCCCACCTCTGACTGTGGATTCCGAGCAGGGGGTAATCTCAGCCATGCCTGAGGATTCTGCGGACGGGAAAGATGAGGAGGATGACGACGAGCTTGCGGAGAGCACACAGCACTCCGTTCTCCCCAACAGCCAGGATCTTTTTCTCAGCCTGACCAACCCCCAGACAATGAGGCCATGGAAGGGACCTCTGGTGAGTGTACCTTTGTAAATATAAAACATGGTTTAAAAGTAAGCGTTTTTTAATGATTAATTTGCCCTGAGGACTTGGGATGCATTCGTGGACAGTACAGCTACTGGAAAAGTCTGTTAACGTGTCTGGGGATGGAGCGGAAATCATCCAGGGATATCTCCATGAAGCTCTCCTGGAGGTACTCTAAAAGCCTTTCCACAAGGTTTCTGGGCAGTGCAGCCTTATTCCGTCCTCCATGGTAGGACACTTGACCACGCCATGCTAGTAGCAAGTAATCTGGTATCATTGCATGACAAAGCCTGGCAGCGTATGGTCCCGGTGTTTGCTGGCATTCAAGCAACATCCGTTCCTTATTTCACTGTGTTATCCTCAGGAGAGTGATATTGTTCATGGTAACCTGGTTGAAATACGGGAATTTAATTAAGGGGACAGAGGTGGCCATTCCTACTGGGCTGTTTGCTTGTGGCTGAAAATAAATCCTTCCCTGCAGTTAGCCAAGCGGGGGGAGGGAGGGGAGGGGTAATCAATGGCGCTGAGCGTTTCACATTTGGCTAGCAGGATCTTCCCTGATACCAGCCACGCAGTGTGGGGGAGGGAGAAAACGATCATCCCAGAGAATTCGATGAGGGGGGTTAAGTTTGGTTTCTGCTGCTGCACGTTAACAGGAAAACCACAGCACTCAACGGGCTTTGCGTGGTATGTGGGAAAGGAGGCGCTGCTTTAAGGCTGCAAAAGCCGAAAGACAATGGCTTACCATGGCCGCATGCAAGCCGAATTCTGTTGCCCAGACCTGTGTCTGTGATCTCTAACACCAATGCCGCAGGCACTCAATATTAAGATGCAAAATGAGACCTTGTACCGAAATCACATGTGCTATGTAATGTAATGTGAATAGTGTTGTTCACCATGAAAGAGTATAAGCATTGTTCTGTAAAATGTATCTTTTTAAATACTTCTCTCATTTTTTTCCCCTCCCTCCCGCAGCTGCAAATTTTTCAAGCCTCCCGCCTCTGTCCCAAAGGCTATCTCAGATAAGGCGGCAAAAAAAAAAAAAAAAAAAGGACGTGAGACAAAATGTTCTCTGAAAACATGGAATCCACCCGCAATGAAAGAGCTCATCTGAATGAGTGGAAGGATACGGTATCAAAGTACAGGAAAGATGCCAGTGAACATGAGGCCATGAGGGACGCTCAAGATAAGAGGTGGCAGGCTGCAACGCTGGGGCTGCTGCGTGATCAAACAGACATGCTCCAGCGTCTGGTGGAGCTTCAGGAACAGCAGCAGGATCACAGAGTGCCGCTGCAGCCGCTGTATAACCTCCCTCCCCCCTCACCATGTTCCATAGCCTCCTCACCCAGATGTGTAAGAATGTGGGGGGGGGAGGCTCCGTGCACCCTCCCACTCCACCCCAGTGGACAGCCCAAGCAAAAGGCTGTCATTACTTTGAACTTTTTTAGTGGCCTTTTCCTTCCCTCCTATCCTCCTCCCAAACCCCACCCAGGCTACCTTGTCAGTTTTTTCCCTATGTTTATAATCAATTAATAAAGAATACATGATTTTTAAATGATAGTGACTTTATTTCCTTTGAAAGCAAGCTGTGATTGAAGGGGGGAGGGTGGTTTGCTTACACGGAATGAGTCAATCAAGGGGGCAGGTTTTCAACAAACAGAACTTTCACACCGTAGCCTGGCCAGTCATGAAACTGGTTTTCAAAGCTTCTCTGATGCGCAGCGCTTCCTGGTGTGCTCTTCTAATCACCCTGGTGTCTGGCTGGTCTGGCTGCGTGTAATCAGCGGCCACACGATTTGCCTCAGCCTCCCACCCCACCATAAAGGTCTCCTCCTTACTGTCACAGAGATTGTGGAGCACACAGCAAGCAGCAATAACAATGGGAATATTGGTTTGACTGAGGTCTGAGCAAGTCAGTAATGTGCACCAGCAACCCTTTAAATGTCCAAATGCACATTCTACCACCATTCTGCACTTGCTCAGCCTGTAGTTGAACAGCTCCTGACTACTGTCCAGGCTGCCTGTGTATGGCTTCATGAGCCATGGCATTAAGGAGTAGGCTGGGTCTCCAAGGATAACTATAGGCATTTCAACATCCCCAATAGTTATTTTCTGGTCTGGGAAGTAAATCCCTTGCTGCAGCCGTTTAAACAGAATAGTGTTCCTGAAGACGCGAGCGTCATGAACCCTTCCCGGCCATCCCACGTTGATGTTGGTGAAATGTCCCTTGTGATCCACCAGTGCTTGCAGCACCATTGAAAAGTACCCCTTGCGGTTTATGTACTGGCTGCCCTGATGCTCCAGTGCCAAGATAGGGATATGGGTTCCATCTATCACCCCACCACAGTTGGGGAATCCCATTGCAGCAAAGCCATCCACTATGACCTGCACATTTCCCAGAGTCACTACCTTTGGTAGCAGCAGCTCAGTGATTGCTTTGACTACTTGCATCACAGCAGCCCCCACAGTAGATTTGCCCACTCCAGATTGATTCCCGACTGACTGGCGTTGCAAGCTTCCACAGGGCTATCGCCACTCGCTTCTCAACTGTGAGGGCTGCTCTCAGCTTGGTATTCTGGCGCTTCAGGGCAGGGGAAAGCAAGTAACAAAGTTCCATGAAAGTGCCCTTACGTATGCAAAAGTTTCGCAGCCACTGGGAATCGTCCCACACCTGCAACACTATGCAGTCCCACCAGTCTGTGCTTGTTTCCCGGGCCCAGAATCGGCGTTCCACGGCTAGAACCTGCCCCATTAACAGCATGATCTCCAAAGCGCCGGGGCCCGCGGTTTGATAGAATTCCATGTCCATGTCCTCATCACTCTCGTCGCCGTGCTGCCTTAGCCTACTCCTCATTGCCTAGTTTTGCAGGTTCTGGTTCAGCATAAACTGCACGATTACGCGCAAGGTGTTCATGACTGCTGTCTTGAGCTGAGCGGGCTCTATGCTTGCCGCGGTATGGCGTCTGCACTGTTCACCCAGGAAAAAGATGCAAAAAGGTTGTCTGCCATTGCTTTCACGGAGGGAGGGGGAGGATGTACCCAGAACCACCCGCGACAATGTTTTTTGGCACCATCATGCATTGGGATCTCAACTCAGAATTCCAATGGGCGGAGGAGACTGCGGGAACTATGGGATAGCTATGGGATAGCTACCCACAGTGCAACGCTCCGGAAGTCGACACTAGCCTCAGTACATGGACGCACACCACCTAATTAATGTGCTTAGTGTGGCCGCATACACTCGACTTTATACAATCAGTTGCCAAAAATCAAATTCTAAATCTGGATTAATCCCATAGTGTAGACGTACCCAAAGTGGACAAAAATGGCTTTGTCGTGTGGACGGGTGCAGGGTTATATCAATCTTACAAGAAGTGGAAGATTGGACAAATGACCAGGGAGGAGTATAAAAATATTGCTCAGGCATGCAGGAGTGAAATCAGGAAGGCCAAATCACACTTGGAGTTGCAGCTAGCAAGAGATATTAAGAGTAATGAGAAGGGTTTCTTCAGGTATGTTAGCAACAAGAAGAAAGTCAAGGAAAGTGTGGGCCCCTTACTGAATGAGGGAGGCAACCTAGTGACCGAGGATGTGGAAAAAGCTAATGTACTCAATGATTTTTTTGCCTCTGTCTTCACGAACAAGGTCAGCTCCCAGACTGCTGCACTGGGCAGCACAATATGGGGAGAAGGTGACCAGCCCTCTGTGGGGAAAGAAGTGGTTCGGGACTATTTAGAAAAACTGGATGTGCACAAGTCCATGGGTTTGTCCCGTACATGCCATGATGAGGTGTGAACTGCCTCTCTGCTCTTGGAGAGTTTTTGCCTGGGCTTATTTTAAGCCATGAAGACACATTTTCAGCCTCATAACTATATACATGAAATTATAACCTATAACATTACTGTAATAACAATTACTATAACATCAGTATAACAACAATGCTCAGTGCATCATGAGCCTTTCGAAGACACCCAACATGACAAACTTTGCACTGGATACCACACAATCATTTTACAAGGATGAACATGGGGGTACTTGGTGTTCCCCTGAGGTTCAGAGCATCACAATCACGTCCACCGCTTTCCCCATATCCACAGAGCCACTTATCTCATCATAGAAGGCAATCAGGTTGGTCAGGCACGACTTACCCTTGGTGAATCCATGTTGACTGTTCCTGATCACTTTCCTCTCCTCCAAGTGCTTCAAAATGGATTCCTTGAGGACCTGCTCCATGATTTTTCCAGGGACTGAGGTGAGGGTGACCAGTCTGTAGTTCCCCGGATTCTCCTTCTTCCCTTTTTTTAAAGATGGGCACTATATTTGCCTTTTTCCAATTGTCCAGGACCTCTCCCGATTGCCACGAGTTTTCAAAGATAATTGTCAGTGGCTCTGCAATCACATCAGCCAACTCCCTCAGCACCCTCGCAGGCATTAGATCCGGCCCCATAGACTTGTGCATGTCCAGCTTTTATAAATAGTCCTTAACTTGTTCTTTCACTACTGAGTACTGCTCACCTCCTCCCCATACTGTGGTGCCCAGTGCAGCAATCTGGGAGTTAACCTTGTCTGTGAAGACCGAGGCAAAAAAAGCACTGAGTACTTCAGCTTTTTCCACAACATCTGTCACTAGGTTGCCTCCCCCATTCAGTAAGGGTCCCACACTTTCCCTAACCTTCTTCCTGTTGCTAACATACCCGAAGAAACCCTTCTTGTTACCCTTCACATCCCTTGCTAGCTGCAACTCCAATTGTGCTTTGGCCTTCCTGATTACACCCCTGCATGCTTGAGCAATATCTTTGTACTCCTCCCTAGTCATCTGTCCAAGTTTCCACTTCTTATAATCTTCCTTTTTGTGTTTAAACTCACTGAAGATTTCTCTGTTAAGCCAAGCTGGTCACCTGACATATTTGCTATTCTTTCTGCACACTGGGATGGTTTGTTCTTGTCCCCTCAATAAAGCTTCTTTAAAATACAGCCAGCTCTCTTGGCCCTGGTACACTATGAGTTTAGGTTGAATTTAGCTGTGTTAGATCATAGAACCATAGAATATCAGGGTTGTAAGGGACCTCAGGAGGTCATCTAGTCCAACCCTCTGCTCAAAGCAGGACCAATTCCCAACTAAATCATCCCAGCCAGGGCTTTGTCAAGCCTGACCTTAAAAACCTCTAAGGAAGGAGATTCCACCACCTTCCTAGGTAACCCATTCCAGTGCTTCACCACCCTCCCAGTGAAAAAGTTTTTCCTAATATCCAACATAAACCTCCCCGGCTACAACTTGAGACCATTACTCCTTGTTCTGTCATCAGGTACCACTGAGAACAGTCTAGAGCCATCCTCTTTGGAATCCCCTTTTAGGTAGTTGAAAGCAGCTATCAAAGCAGCTATCAAATCACCCCCTATTCTTCTCTTCTGCAGACTAAACAATCCCAGTTCCCTCAGCCTCTCCTCATAAGTCATGTGCTCCAGCCCCCTAATCATTTTTGTTGCCCTCCGTTGGACTCTTTCCAATTTTTCCACATCCTTCTTGTAGTGTGGGGCCCAAAACTGGACACAGTACTCCAGATGAGGCCTCACCAATGTCGAATAGAAGGGAATGATCACGTCCCTTGATCTGCTGGCAATGCCCCTACTTATACAGCCCAAAATGCCATTCGCCTTCTTGACAACAAGGGCACACTGTTGACTCATATCCAGCTTCTCATCCACTGTAACCCCTGGGACCTTTTCTGTAGAACTGCTTCCTAGCCATTCGGTCCCTAGTCTGTAACAGTGCATGGGATTCTTCTGTCCTAAGTGCAGGACTCTGCACTTGTCCTTGTTAAACCTCATCAGGTTTCTTTTGGCCCCATTTGTCTAGGTCCCTCTGTATCCTATCCCTACCGTCCAGCGTATCTACCACTCCTCCCATTTTAGTGTCATCTACAAACTTGCTGAGAGTGCAGTCCACGCCATCCTCCAGATCATTAATGAAGATATTGAACAAAACCGGCCCCAGGACCGACCGTTGAGGCACTCCACTTGAAACCGGCTGCCAACTAGCCTTGGAGCTGTTGATCACTACCCATTGAGCCCGACGATCTAGCCAGTTTTCTATCCACCTTATAGTCCATTAATCCAGCCCATACTTCTTTAAATTGCTGGCAAGAATACTGTGGGAGACCGTATCAAAAGCTTTGCTAAGGTCAAGGAATAACACATCCACTGCTTTCCCCTCATCCACAGAGCCAGTTATCTCATCATAGAAGGCAATTAGGTTAGTCAGGCATGACTTGCCCTTGGTGAATCCATGCTGACTGTTCCTGATCACTTTCCTCTCCTCTAAGTGTTTCATAATTGATTCCTTGAGGACCTGCTCCATGATTTTTCCAGGGACTGAGGTGAGGCTGACTGGCCTGTAGTTCCCCGGATCCTCCTTCTTCCCTTTTTTAAAGATGGGCACTACATTAGCCTTTTTCCAGTCATCCAGGACCTCCCCCGATCGCCATGAGTTTTCAAAAATAATGGCTAATGGCTCTGCAATCTCATCCACCAACTCCTTTAGCACCCTCGGATGCAGCGCATCCGGCCCCATGGACTTGTGCACGTCCATGGACTTGTGGAGAAGCAGGAAGGGGTAGCGATCCGAGGGCTTGATGAGTCTCGGCAGTCTCTCCGTCACATCGTGTATCCTAGCTCCTGGCAAGCAGCAGACCTCTCGTTTTTCCCCGGTAAGGGCGGCAGATAGATGACTCAGTCCCCGTGAGGAGGGAGTCCCCGACCACCACCACCCTCCTCCTCCTCTTGGGAGTGGTGGTCGTGGAACCCCCATCCCTAGGACAGTGCATCTTTTGCCTTCCAATCGATGGAATCTCCTTCTGCTCCTTTTCCTCAGGTGGGTCATCTAGTCCACTCTCCTCATTAGTACCTGTAGAGAGAACATGGAAACGATTGCTCACCTGTATCTCCATTGCTGGTGCATGGATGCTCCTCTTTCTCCTTCTGGAGGTCACATGCTGCCAAACCTCTTCACAATCCTTCTGTCCCTGCTCTGAATCTTCAGAATATTGTGGCCGTAGAAGCATCTCCTGACGTCTGTCCAGGAAATCTTCATCTTCCCTTATGCAACGCAGAGTCGATACTCATTTCTCCAGCCCTCGAACCTTCTCTTCCAACATGGAGACCAGCTTGCACTTTGTACAGACAAAGTCGCTTCTGTTCTGTGGAAGAAAGACAAACATGGCACAACCTGTGCAGGTTACAACAGCTGATCGCTCACCTTCCATATCACCGTCCTCTTAAGAGCTTCCTCAACTGTTGCAGGAACTACTCAGAGGAACCTGCAGATGAAAGCCTCAGTGAGCTCTCCCCAGGCAAACTCCCTCTGTTAGCCTCTGCTGTTCGCCGCTCAGCTGGTTCGCTGCTGACTGCCCTTATATACCAGTCAAGCCCACTCAAGGCCCTCCTGGAACAAAGCACTCCCAATTCACACTTTTCAAACAAACAAGCAATCAAGCACACGGTCAAACTGACCAACTGTCCCAGCAGCAGACACTCAGATACTCACCAACACAGCCCCCCTAATGCAGCACTTAGTGTACCTCCTCTCAGACAGCTCCCAGGCAAACTCCCTCTGTTAGCCTCTGCTGTTCGCCGCTCCATCTTCATTAATGATCTGGATGATGGGATGGATTGCACCCTCAGCAAGTTTGCAGATGACACTAAGGTGGGGGAAGAGTTAGATATGCTGGAGGGTAGGGATAGGGTCCAGAGTGATCAAGGCAAATTGGAGAATTGAGCTGAAAGAAATCTGATGAGTCCTGCATTTAGGATGGAATGTGTTACCTAGGGAGGTGTTGGAACCTCCACCCTTAGAAATTTTTATGGCCTGGCTTGACAAAGCCCTGGCTGGGATTATTTAGTTGGGGTTGGACTGGATGACCTCCTGAGGTCTCTTCCAACCCTAATCTTCTATGATTCTATGAAATAGCTAATTTAACACTAAACAAAAGTTTTCCAATAGCTATGTGTGGAGCCAGTAGCCAAAAGGTTTCTGTAGGTTTCAGGAGCATTTGGCTGATCATCTGTGTCAGATTGCCAAATAAATACACTAATCATTTAGTCTGATAAATATTATGTTTTTTTTTAAATGTGGGTTTGGGCCTACTGGTAATGTAACTGACCTGCACTGACTTGCAGGAGTGTTCATAGTCCATGATTTTTCACTTCCCTGGGTAGCAAGTCCCCAGAGTGCTGGGAAATCATTCTCATTCTTTGAGAGTACATAGTGTTTCACATTGCTGAACCATGACTTCTTTATCCAGTTAAGGAAGGGTGTGGCTTCCCAGACAGAATTTGGCCAGGAAGAAAATGGTCATGATACAGGGCTTTGAGTATGGGTAGTTTAAAAAAGGGGATTTGGAGAAATCTTCATGGCTTGAACAAGAATATGGAAGATCTCCTTTCCTCCTCCCCCGTAGAAGTAAACAAAAATTTGGGGTTTAATGTACAAGAAACAGAATAGCTGTAAAGATATATAGAGAGGTGTAAATATAGACTGGTGTGAAGTCAAACAAACTCTATTTAAGACCCACTCTCCTTTTTTTGGTAAGGTTTCCACCAATAATTTATACAGCATGGTTCATATAGTAATATTGCAATATAGTCATATAGTATAAGCAACTCTTATGCACATTTTTCTTTTTTAATTTTAGAAATTCCCTTATAATAACTTTGAAACTTTCCAGTTCTTTCTAATGGCAAATCCAGTTCTTTCAGTCCTTATTTACATTATCAACCAGGACGCCTGCTGGGAAGGAGCAGCATCTCCAGCTGAGACAATTCAGCTATTGATATATAGAAACATTTATTTCTTCAAAACATACATAATTTTTTTAGAACATATTACATATACAGTATACTACAATGCTTTTGCTTTCTAGGAATATTAATCACAATGTGATGGGTGAGCTTTTCTTGTTCCCAAAGAAATGGAAATGAAAAGTTCATTGTAATTACTCCTGAGGGGATTCTACGTCAAATAATTAAAAATTCTGCACACAATATTTTAAAATTCTGAAAAATTCTGCAAATTTTATTTGTCAAATAAATGTGGAGGCTCCAGCACAGCATTGCAAAGCACAGGCCACTGGCAGCACAGAGATGGGAGATCACTATGCAGCTCCCCCTAGGACATGGACTCAGTGGTGAGGCTGCACCCAACCCTGACACAGCACAAGGACCGGGCCTGCCCCAGAAACACCCCAGGGACTTGCCCATCTGTGCCAGATGCATCAGGTGTGGGCAGGCAGGTTCAGCAAGGCAGGATCCAAGTGTGGAGGGGCTTAGTGTGGGGGGATCCAGGTGTGGGTTGAGAGGTTTTGTGTGAGATAATCTGGGTGTGGGCAGCTCAATGGGGGATCTGGATGCACAGGGGCTTGTGGGGGGGTTCTGGGTGCAATGGTAATGGGACTTTGCAGGGGAGTCCAGGTGAAGGTGGTTGGGGCTCAGCAGTGTGGGGGTCTCAGTAGGGGGTGGTCCAAGTGCAGGGGGAGTGGGGCTTGGTGGGGGTTTTTTGAATGTGGGGGGGGTGAGGCTCAGTGGGAGGGTCTGGAGTGTGTTCGTGAGGCTCAGCAGGAGAATCTGGGTATGAGGGGGTCTGGATGCACAGAGGAGCAGCTCCATGTACAGGGATCCCTCCCCCTGCAGCAGAGGAGTGATGGGGGTAGGAAGAAGGAGCTGGGGGACTTTGCAGAGCTACCTGCAGCCAGGGGAGAAATCTGGGGTGGGTCTGACCCAGCCCTGGATGCCATTCAGGGGAAGAGGAAGTCCTGTGTTCCCCAGCCCAGCCTGGACTTACAGCTGAGCCTGACTCAGGGTAGGAGGCACCGGCTGGGTCTTCCCCAATCCCACTTCCTGCCCCACAGTGATTTGCCTCTCTGTGGCCTGTTCTGGGCCCTCAAAACATACTGCTAGGAAGGGTCATGTGACTGCTCTTGCATCTTCCCTTTGCTTCCCCATCAGAAAGTCATTTTTCTGTAGGGAAGGAAAGATATCTGTGGGAGACAAATTCTGCACATGCACAGTGGTTCATAGTTCCCCCAGTAGTATATAATATTCCATATATTACAGAGCTACAGCATTGACTGGCTTTTCCTAGCAGTCCAGGTTGAACTTTTACAGGTGTTGGCCACTCCCTGAAAAGTTTTGTTTTTGGGGGGCAAACTTTCAACAAAGTGTTATATGATTTTGATCAATTAGAAAAATATTCGAGATGTGAAATGAATCTATTTTTTCCTAAAGCTATGTATGATAAATGATCTGGAATAGAAATTTCAGATGTGCTTTATTCATGACCCCTTGATGAGATCCAGTATATAGGACTATTTTGGATAAGGTCAATACTTGTGAGAGATTTGCAATGGAGTTTTGAATAGTTTGTCAGTCTTGGTTTACTAAAGATCTGGAATAGTTTAGAAACTATACATTGGCAGAAATTGTAAGCTTTTCTAACTGAACTGTTTTAGTTCAAAAGTTACAAACTGGGCTGGCACAGAAAGTGGAGTATGTAAACATCAGGCAAACTGCTTGGGTTCAAAGAAGTTACAAACTCCGCAGACACAGCTGGTGAATTTTATAAACTCTTCTGACTAAGTTGTTCAAGATGGTTGCCAATTGCTACTTTCCAATGGTGAATAGAAAACCTTCTTTTCCATATTTCTGTGTGTGTGTGTGTAGTGGGGAGGACACCAGACATCAATTTCTGCAGCATTTAATTTAATTTTTTTTTAAGCTTTTATGGTTACAGATAAAAGTTTCTAAATGTGACCAGATGAAGTATTGTCTTAATGAGTTTGTGACTAGGCAGATCCTGTGTCTCTCCAGCAGCTTGTAGCTTTCCCAAACAGTACTAGAATGAAATACATAAGACTCTGGTCAGAAATCTAGTATTCAGAACCTTATGGGCAGTAGAGAAACTGACAAGAATCAAGTCCAATTAATTCTGCTACCTACAGTAGAACCTCAGAGTTATGAACTGACCAGTCAACCACACACCTCATTTGGAACCAGAAGTATGCAAATCAGGCAGCAGAAAAATACAAAAGCAAGTACAGTACTGTGTTAATGTAAACAAATAAAAAAAAGGAAAAAAAAAAAGATTTTGCCAGGTAAGGAAACTGGTTCTGTGCTTCTTTCATTTAAATTAAGATGGTTAAAAGCAGAATTTTTCTTCTGCATAGTAAAATTTCTAAGCTGTATAAAGTCAATGGTCAGTTGTAAATTTTTGAAAGAACAACCCTAATATTTTGTTCAGAGTTACGAACAACCTCCATTCCCAAGGTATTGGAACTCTGAGGTTCTATTGTATTGGGAAGGCTATGGGCAGCAGGAGAAGCAGGTGTTTGAGTTACTCATGGAGTATGAGGATCTAGAAAATGGAAGCTGGGGGGGGGGGAAGGGTAGAATATCAGAGACCTCATCCCCTCACAACAGCCAGAAGACTGAGGAGGACAGAGTAGTGAAGGAGCAAAGAAAAGAGAGAAAGACCTCCTTCTGTACTATTGCAGCAAGAGAGAGGTTTCATCTTTAATAACAGACTTCTTCCATATCAGCCTCTAACTAGAAGATGGAACCCCCTGAGTTGGTTCAAAGGACAGCATTCTTGTAGGAATCCAAGCACACAGAGTATGCGCTCAGTCTGTAGTGCAGCTCAGAAGCCCCTGGATCTCGCTAGTGGGTATGTTTAACATTTTTTTATATTAGCCTGTGGCTATTAGGTGTCTAGTAAATTTTCAAGTCCTGTCAACCTTCCTATTCCCAAGGCAGAAAGGACCACTGTGATCCTCTAGTTCAGTGGTTTTCAACCTGGGGTCTACAGACTATGTCTAAGCTTTCCAAAGGGGTCCAAGTCAACTGCCTTACAGAAGTCCAAATATATTACATTGACACTATTATCTTTATTAATGAACCTGTAATCTCATCAAAAAAGATACGTTAGATCCTTCAAACTATTTTCCATACACCCATGTTGATTAGCATTAAATTATATTACCCTCCTTTACTTCTTTATTAATGAAGTCTCATAACAGCCTCTCCATTATCTTGCCTGGGATCAAAGTCAGACTGACAAGCCTATAATTACCAAGGTCATCCCATTCACTGTTTTTAAATATTGGCACAACATTCGCTTTCTTCCCATCTTCTGGAACTTCCCTAGTGTTCCAATTCTTATTGAAAATCAGCATTAACACTGCAGCCAGCTCCTCAGCCAACTCTTAAAAACTTGCATCCAAGAATATCTGGAAATGCTAATATAACTATGTTTAACTTTACAAGCTGCTGTTTAACATTCTCCTGAGATACTAGTGGAATTGAAAGAGTTAACGCATGGATTGACATCATTTGTTTTTCCTCCAAATACAGAGCAGAAATATTTTTTGAACTCTTCTGAATTATTATTGATAGTTCTACCATTTCCATCTACTGATGGACCAATACCATTGTTAGGATTCTTTTTGTTCCTTATACTCTTAGGAAACTCCTTATTATCCTTAACACTGCTGGCTATAGATTTCCTCTTGTGGCCCTTTGCTTCCCTTATCAATTTTCTATATTTCCTTAACTTTGAATTGTCAGGCTTTCAGTCATTTTAGTCTTTTATAATATTTTCATGTAATCCTTATTTTTACACCTTTTAGTATATCTCAAAGTTTGTGTCTTGAATACATATTTATACGAAATCTGTATCTGTTTTCTTCTTTTCTCAAGCTCTCACATACCATGGTAATGAACATTCTATCAAAACAGACATTGATTTTTTTAATTTCACTTTTGTACAGCATAGAACATCATAGTGTGGGCTGTGTACAAAAATGTTAAGAAACCAAACCAAGTCAAATAATATTTTCCATGCACCGGACAAACAGGGAAATTTAATTAAATAATTTTAAGTAAATAAGGAACAACAATGCTTAAAGAATACAATGTTTAGTTTACCCAAATGTAAAATGCCATGGAAAAAATTGACATGATAAAAGACAAGATCTTGTAAAAGGACACCAACTTGAAATCTAGTCAATTACAAAAAAAAAAAAAAAAAAAAAAAAAAAAGTGAGTTAAAAATAATTTCAGGTCCTCTGCTTGCCCCTGAATTTCCCTGCCAATTTTTTTTTTATAATTTTACAGCGTAGAGTCCTGAAATAGGGTTAACTGCCTCCTGAGCACCCTGTCCTGGTCAAGGATGCCTCTGCAGTGCCCTGCCTCGGTTTCATCTTCTTCAGGGCTTCTTTAAACAAACTCCACACAAGCCAAATGAAATTAAACATTCCCCACCTGGGGTCCAATTTATTCAGTCCTCAGATCACTGGCCTTCCAGGTTCCAACCCCAGTTCAGGGTCTCTGTCCTGATAAGCCAATATAACACAAAGTCCTTCAAAATGGAACATTCCTCATCCCAGTTTCAGCTTCTCCCTGAGGGTCTGTCTTATAGACAGATACTTTAAGGTCAGAAGAAACCATCATGATCATCTAGTCTGACCTCCTACACGTTGCAGGCTACAGAACCTCACCCACCCACTCTTGTAATAGACCTCTAACCTCTGGCTGAGTTACTGACGTGCTCAAATCATGGTTTAAAGACTTCAAGTTACAGAGAATCCTCCACTTACATTAGTTTTTTAAACCTGCATCTCCCCCCTGTAGTTTGTCCTTCTCTACAGCCCTTCCCCACTGGTGCCTTCTCATGCTGACTCAGGGCCCTGCAAGAGCCTTCTTAGGCCTGCTCCACACCTAACACAAGTCAACCTAGCTACATCACTCACACCTGTGGTGTTTAGATGTTGCTTGTAATTATTAAAACTGGGAGCACTAGCTGTTGGGAGTCTGAAAGGACAGGAAACAGGAAGGAGGAGGGGGAAGAGTTGAGGAGGCTGAGTGAGAGCTACTGAGGGTGCAGCAGCAGCTTGGTAAAGAGATTTCCACGTTAAAAATAAAGTCCTGTTGAAGTTTGTTAGTACCTTGCCTGGTTACTACAACACCCCTGAGAGACACGGTAAGCCAACCTACGTCCCAGTATAGACACCTACCAAGTCCACAGAAGAATTCTTCCATTGATTTAGCCACTAGCTGCCACTAGGGGCCACTGGACCCAGCAGAGCCCAGTTTGCACAGAGAAGACACTGCTGGGGAAGGGAGAGGGAGCTAGAGGGTTCCTGGCAGCTGCTGTTCCCTGCAGGGGCGGCTCTATGTTTTTTGCCACCCCAAGCATGCCTGCGGGAGCATGACTGCAGGCAGTCCTCTGGTCACGCGGATTCGGTGGATTTTCTGTGGGCAGGGCCAGCTCCAGCATTTCTGCCGCCCCAAGCAAAAAAAGCCGCGATTGCAATCGCGACTGGTGGTGGCAATTGGGGGGGGGGAAAAAGAGAAAAAAAAGCCACGATCGGCAGCGGCAGTTCGGCAGCAGGTCCTTCGCTCCTAGAGGGAGTGAGGGACCTGCCACCCCCGAATTGCCGCACATGCTGCCCCTCTCCCTTGGCTGCCCCAAGCACCTGCTTGTTAAGCTGGTGCCGGTCCTGTCTGTGGGTGATCCGCTGGTCCTGCACCTTCTGCATACCCACCGCCAAATTGCTGCCGAAGCCACGGGACCTCCCTCAGGCAAGCTGCCGAAGGCTGCCTGACTGCTGCCCTCATGGCGCGCCGCCCCCCCGCGGCTTGGCGCCCCAGGCACGCACTTGCTGCGCTGGTGCCTGGAGCCGCCCCTGGTTCCCAGCATGCCCTGAAGGAAGGAAAGGGCAGTGTGCAGGAAACTCCATGCAAGCCTGGTACCAAGCATCAGGCTGTTTCTCCCTCTGTATCCCTGGGCTCTGGGGGGAAGGGGTTGTGGGCATCTGGCCCCCTGGCTGAGCTCGGGGGCTACAGAGAAACAGGAATGGGGTTTTCATAGGGGTTTCTTTAACTCTATTCCTGGGGGGATTTTTGTGTGTGTCTGTGTTGTTACAGATGTACTTGCTGACAAGTATTTTGAAATAAATTACCAAAATAATTGAAACTGGTGTGATTATGTAGTGTTATTTTGACAAATTGTGCAGAATTTTAAAATACTGTGTTCAGAATTTTTTGGTGCAGAATGCCCCCAGGAGTAATTTATGATTACTGTCTGTGTGATGGAGAGCTTGCATTACCTGTGTTCATGGCAGATACAGTCACAATGACAA
The DNA here is from genome assembly GCF_013100865.1 of Trachemys scripta elegans. Classification (NCBI taxonomy): domain Eukaryota; kingdom Metazoa; phylum Chordata; order Testudines; family Emydidae; genus Trachemys; species Trachemys scripta. The sequence continues at coordinate 38,485,330 of NC_048307.1, forward strand.
TCTCCACATGATGTGTAAAGTCCCTGTATAACTTGCTCTAACACTAGTGTCCATGACAAAGCAAAGGAGGGGGAGGGATAGCTCAGTGGTTTGAGCATTGGCCTGCTAAACCCAGGGTTGTGAGTTCAATCCTTGAGGGGGCCACTTAGGGATCTGGGGCAAAATCAGTACTTGGTCCTGCTAGTGAAGGCAGGGGGCTGGACTCGATGACCTTTCAAGGTCCCTTCCAGTTCTAGGAGATGGGATATCTCCATTATAAAAAAAAAAAAAAAAAAAAAAAAGAACCAGGTGCACATTTGCATAATAACCAGGTAGACACTGACAGCTGCAGATCCAAGTCAAAGACATTACATATATTGTCTGTTACCTTTTTTCCCCCAAGGTATTATTTAGTTGCTAAAACTTTGGAGACTTGTGGTTATCACTATCATGCCAAACCAGCAGTTAAACTCCAGAATTTCTTCAAGCTACATGGATTGGAAGAGAAGAATGAGAGTAGAGGCTGCAGGAATTGAAGAATATGCATGTCCTGAGATTATATGTGCATTGAGAAGGGAATTGAAGAGTATGCATACTCTAAGATTAGGTGTGCATCAAGAATCTCAAATCAATATGGATTGGAAGGTGCAAGCAGTTACATGCACTTATCTATAATATACACTATTACGTGCTCTACCTTATCCCTTTGCTGTTTTTTCTCTCCCTTACTATTATGTTGGTGCTCTAGCACAGTGAGACTTCCCCTGACAGAAACTGCACTTCCTAATACGTTTCCCACCTTTATGAGTCTCTGAAGATAAATATTGCCTACACCATTATATCCTTCTGTCCCCAGGTCTTGGAAACACAAATTCATTTTGTTACTGCCACTTCTTTGGCAAACAGAAAATGTCAACATGAGACTCGGTCATTTTCTAGATCTCTTAAAATATTGCCCTATTATTCTACAAAGTAAGGACTACAGGATTTCTGGACCAAATTAATCACTGGTCAAAATATATTGTTTTTAATTGAATTAAATTAGGGATAACTGAAATTGAGGGTCTTCTGTTTAACATTCTTTTTTGTTCTGGTTGGGGTCTTGTCAATTCTATGAGAAAACACATGGCTTGTAGTGATTTTGTTTAATCCAAAGTCAGAGGTTTTGTCATACACATCCCACCTCTACCTTCGCTGTTGCACTGGCTTATGGGAGGAGGCTATATGCTCTGAATTTCCCCAGAGATGCCACCTAGATTCATAGACTCTAGGACTGGAAGGGACCTTGAGAGGTCATTGAGTCCAGTCCCCTGCCCTCATGGCAGGACCAAATACTGTTTAGACCATCCCGGATAGACATTTATCTAACCTACTCTTAAATATCTCCAGAGATGGAGATTCCACAACCTCCCTAGGCAGTTTATTCCAATGTTTAACCACCCTGACAGTTAGGAACTTTTTCCTAATGTCCAACCTAAACCTCCCTTGCTGCAGTTTAAGTCCATTGCTTCTTGTTCTATCCTTAGAGGCTAAGATGAACAAGTTTTCTCTACCTCCTTATGACACCCTTTTAGATACCTGAAAACTGCTATCACGTCCCCTCTCAGTCTTCTCTTTTCCAAACTAAACAAACCCAATTCTTTCAGCCTTCCTTCATAGGTCATATTATCTAGACCTTTAATCATTCTTGTTGCTCTTCTCTGGACCCTCTCCAATTTCTCCACATCTTTCTTGAAATGCGGTGCCCAGAACTGGACACAATACTCCAGCTGAGGCCTAACCAGCACAAAGTAGAGCAGAAGAATGACTTCTCGTGTCTTGCTCACAACACACCTGTTAATGCATCCCAGAATCACATTTGCTTTTTTTGCAACAGCATCACACTGTTGACTCATATTTAGCTTGTGGTCCACTATAACCCCTAGATCCCTTTCTGTCTAGGAAGGAGTATGGCAGTCTCTTCCCATTCTGTATGTGTGAAACTGATTGTTCCTTCCTAAGTGGAGCCCTTTGCATTTGTCTTTATTAAACTTCATCCTGTTTACCTCAGACCATTTCTCCAATTTGTCCAGATCATTTTGCATTTTGATCCTATCCTCCAAAGCAGTTGCAATCCCTCCCAGTTTGCTTTCATCTGCAAACTTAATAAGCGTACTTTCTATGCTAATATCTAAGTCGTTGATGAAAATATTGAACAGAGCTGGTCCCAAAACAGACCCCTGCAGAACCCCACTCATCCCTTTCCAGCAGGATTGGGAACCATTAATAACTACTCTGAGTACAGTTATACAGCCAGTTATGCACCCACCTTATAGTAGCCCCATCTAAGTTGTATTTGCCTAGTTTATCGATAAGAATATCATGTGAGATCGTATCAAATGCCTTACTAAAGTCTAGGTATACCACATCCACCGCTTCTCCCTTATCCACAAGGCTTGTTATCCTATCAAAGAAAGCTATCAGATTAGTTTGACATGATTTGTTCTTTACAAATCCATGCTGGCTATTCCCTATCACCTTACCACTTTCCAAGTGTTTGCAGATGATTTCCTTAATTACTTGTTCCATTATCTTCCCTGGCACAGAAGTTAAACTAACTGTAGTTTACAGGTATGTAGTTTCCTGGGTTGTTTTTATTTCCCTTTTTGTAGATGGGCACTATGTTTGCCCTTTTCCAGTCTTTTGGAATCTCTCCTGTCTCCCATGATTTTCCAAAGATAATAGCTAGAGGCTCAGATACCTCCTCTGTTAGCTCCTTGAGTATTCTAGGATGCATTTCATCAGGCCCTGGTGACTTGCAGGCATCTAACTTTTCTAAGAGATTTTTAACTTGTTCTTTTTTTAGTTTCTCTTCTAAACCTACCCCCTTCCCACTAGCATTCACTATGTTAGACATTCCTTCAGACTTCTCGGTGAAGACCAAAACAAAGAAGTCATTAAGCATCTCTGCTATTTCCAAGTTTCCTGTTACTGTTTCTCCCTCCTCACTGAGCAGTGGGCCTACCCTGTCTTTGGTCTTCCTCTTGCTTCTAACATATTGATAAAAAGTCTTGTTTCCCTTTATTCCCGTAGCTAGTTTGAGCTCATTTTGTGCTTTTGCCTTTTTATAGGACTCCTTTTTATTTTTTAGATCATGCAAGATCTCTTGGTTAAGCCAAGGTGGTCTTTTGCCACATTTTCTATCTTTCCTACCCAGTGGAATAGCTTGCTTTTGGGCCCTTAATAGCGTCCCTTTGAAAAACCGCCAACTCTCCTCAGTAGTTTTCCCCCTCAGTCTTGATTCCCATGGGACCTTACCTATCAGTTCTCTCACTTAACAAAATCCGCCTTCCTGAAATCCATTGTCTCTATTTTGCTGTACTCCCTTCTACCCTTCCTTAGAATTGTGAACTCTATGATTTCATGATCACTTTCACCCAAGCTACCTTCCACTTTCAAATTCTCAACGAGTTCCTCCCTATTTGTTAATCAAATCTAAAACAGCTTCCCCCCTAGTAGCTTTTTCAACCTTCTGAAATAAAAAGTTGTCTGCAGTGCAGTCCAAGAACTTATTGGATAGTCTGTGCCCCGCTGTGTTATTTTCCCAACATATATCTGGATAGTTGAAGTCCCCCATCACCACCAGATCTTGGGCTTTGGATGATTGTGTTAGTTGTTTAAAAAAAGCCTCATCCACCTCTTCCACCTGGTTAGGTGGCCTGTAGTAGACCCCTAGCATGACATCACCCTTGCTTTTTACCCCTTTTAGCCTAACCCAGAGACTCCCAACACTTCCGTCTGCTATGTCCATCTCCACCTCAGTCCAAGTGGACTTTTTTTTAAAACAATTAAACAAACAAGGCAACACCTCCTCCCCTTTTCCCCTGTCTGTTCTTCCTGAGCAAGCTGTACCCATCCACACCAACATTCCAATCATGTGAATTATCCCACCAAGTTTTGGTGATGTCAACAATGTTGTACTTATTTATTAGCACTTCCAGTTCTTCCTGCTTATTACCCATACTTCTTGCATTTGTATATAGGCATCTAAGATCCTGATTTGGTCTTGCCTCCCAGTTTTGCCCTGACCCTCCTTTCTCTCTGTCATTATAGCCCACTCTCCCTCCTATTTCCAACCCATCTCCCAGGTCTCCATGTTCTCCACTTACCTGTGGACTTTGCTCACCTGTCCCCATCAAACCTACTTTAAAGCCCTCCTCACTAGATTAGCTAGTGTGTCCAAATAGGGTCTTTCCCCTCCTCGAAAGGTGAACGCCATCTCTGCCTAGCAGTCCTTTCTGTAATAGCATCCTGTGGTTGAGGAAGCCAAAGCCCTCCTGGCGACACCATCTTCGCAGCCAGGCATTCACCTCCACGATGCACCTGTCTCTGCCCAGGCCCCTACCATTGACAGGAAGGATGGAAGAGAATACCACCTGCGCTCCAAACTCCTTCACCCGTACTCCCAGAGCCCTGTAGTCCCTCTTGATCCGCTCAGTGTCACACCTCGCAGTATCATTTGTGCCCACAAGGATGAGTAGCATGGGGTAGTAGTCAGAGGGCTGGATAATCCTTGACAATGTCTCTGTAACGTCTCAGATACGGACCCCCAACAGACAGCATACCTCTAGAGATGAATTGTCAGGGTGACAGATGGGCGCCTCCATCCCCCTCAGAAGAGGGACTCAGACCACCACTACCCTATGTTTCCTATTCGCAGTGGTGGCAGCAGACCTCCCAGCCTTAGGGGGTATGAGGCTTCTCTGCTGTAGGGGGTGATTCCTTCTCTCCTGTATCAAGAAGAGCATAACCTTTACCTATTACCACAGCAGGAGGGTTTGGAGCAGGGGTGGAGCACTGCCTGCTGCCAGAAGTAACCAGCTGCCAGTGTCCACCCTGAGCCATCTCCTCCTCCACCAGTGGTGTATCAGCAGGCCTGTGTACTGGGACAGCTACCTCAGCTGTCTCCACATGGAGACTGTCCAGGAATTGCTCGTGGATTCGGATGCTCCTCAACCTAGCCACCTCCTCCTGTAGCTCTCCCACTTGCTGCCTGAGAGATTCCACCAGCAGCATTGGATGGTCCCCCCAGCCTGGGTATCAGTAAGTGGGAATTGAAAGTCAGTCCCTGCAAAACCACACCAGGATCTGGGTAGAAGCATCCATGCTCAGGCACTCTGTCTGGCTACTGGCGCAGGAGGAGGAGACAGAAACAGTGCTGGCACAGGTGTTGCGGGTCTTCCTAACCATTGTAGGCCTCCCTCTGTCAAACTCCCTCTCAAACTCCCCTGTCTGCAGCCCCCTGTCCACTCCACTCCCCTGGTCGTTCTGCCTCTGGCTTTTAAAGCCTGCTTGCCTATGTCAGTCCTACCCAGTTGTGAGTCACACTGGGGAAGGCTAATCAAAGGCAATCAAGGGAACAATCAAGGGAATAGGGTCAGGCACTCAGTCCCAACTGCCACAGCAGCTGAAACTGAAGTTACCTGAAATCATGTAAAATTCCAGTTTGTCTTTGGTTACACACCCTCCCAGTACCTTTAAACCCAATGATGTCATTCATAGGTGTTCTAGCAAAGTTCTGGGTTCCTGGTCGCCAGGTGCCTGAAAACATGTTGGGTTGTAAAATTGTTAGATATTGCTATCTGCATTCTGTTGTTAAAGTGTAGGGGTCTTGGCATTTAGCCACCAATTCCATGATGCCATGTGCCCCAGTTTCCCCTTCCACACAGCAGTGTAGGCCTGTTATACTTGTGCTCCTGTGCCAAGCTTCCAGCCTGTTTACAGGTATAAGCTGAAAAGCAACATGCTTGTGGAACTGTCTAGTCACCATCCCTAGCAAGTACAGAAGTTTTTTCCACAAATCTGGTATGTCACACATCTTTAAAGGGTTTACCATTAGTATTAACTCCTTTGTCTTGACCCCTAGATGAAGTAGCAAAAGACACAAGATTAACAGCAAATCTACGGCGGACAGGCTCTGTTCACACAATTTAGCTTGTTCAGTGTCTATTGCATTTCCCAATGGTAGGGGTTTAGACACAGTCTCCTGTCTCTTTGGAGAAGGCTCTCAATTCAGGCATGTATTTGAGGTTCTGCCAAGGAAAGGGTGCACTGCAACCATGCCTGCCCTCGGCCCCTCCCTCGGGAATTTCTTTGGGTTGGACCCCCCCTCCTTGTGAAGCTTCCCAAATGCAAAGTTTTTCTTCTCCTAGCCTTGAAGAGACAGTGCTATCTTTTACCAGGGTAGCAGGAACAACATTCTTTAATGGAGTGCTTTGGATCCCCTCAGTCACCTCACTCTCTGTTCCCAACAGGTCAGCTGGGTGGACTCTCACCTCCAGCAGATCTGACCCCCAGTCTTCCCTAAAAATCTGATCCACAGGTGACAGGTCTGGCATTTCAGATGCAGATCCTTCACCCTCCTCCTGAGGAAAAGCCTTTTTACAAAAGGTGGGCAGACCCTCCTGTCCCACCTCAACTTCCATCTGGACTTCCCTCTTTGGACTCCCCTCTGAGGCAGATACTCCTGTGTCCTGCAAAAACGAAGGTGACCCTGATCCAGCTGCGGGCTCACAGCTACCAGCTATGACAGACCCTTCACTGGCCAGCAAAATCCCCCACTTTCACTCAGGTTGTGCTTGCTTCCAGCTACAGAGTCCTTGGGGTCTGTTCCCACCACAGCGGTCATCAGGACTCCAACTTCTATCTCTGGGATAGATGTCTCTGTTAGGGTTACCATACGTCTGGATTTTCCCGGACATGTCCGGTTTTTGGGCTCCAAATCCCCGTCCGGGGGGAAATCCCCAAAAGCCGGACATGTCCGGGAAAATCAGGACATGCGGGGCCGGCGGCACCGGGCGCTGGCAGTGCTGGGCGGGCCGGGGGTGCTTGGCCGGGGGCTGGCCTGGGGCCGGCACCCCAGGGCCCGAGCCGACCCAGGCTGGAGACGCCGGGGGGGCCAGACTGGGCCGCGCCTCCTCCCCCCACTTCCCCCTTACCTGCTTCAGGCTTCCCACGAATCAAATGTTCGCAGGAAGCAGGGGAGGGGACAGAGTTGGGGCAGGGCATGGGTGGGGCTGGAGGCGGGGCCCCGTGGAGTGTCCTCCTTTTGGACACTCAAAATATGGTAACCTTAGTCTCTCTGCACCCCAGGGCAGGCCCTGTCCCCTGCTGACCTGCAACTTTCTGGCAGTCAGCAGCTGGGAGGGCCTCCCTGTTACAAGGTGGAACGTCCCACTCCCCCTGGGAGATGATCACAGGACAGGAGCTGGCTGTATCCAGCCCTTTCTGCAGCGACCTGCCTTGAGCCCTGGGGCTACAGGAACTGGTTTCGACCACTCCTGCCCCCAAAGCTGTATTCTTCCCTGCAACAGAGGAATTAAAGAGACACTCTCCTATTCCCCCAGCAGTACATGTGACTTCAGCCTCCCTGCTGGGGCTTTCAGCACAAGATTCCTTCTTGCTGCTAATAAACCCTGAGATGGATTCTGCCACATGGAAGAAATTATTCCCCAGTAGATACCGTGCAAAATTGTGTGCCACTGCTGCAACAGTTAGTTCAGCCTGCAAATCACTAGTTTCCACGTGTACCTTAGCTAAAGGTGCAAGGACTTTGTAACCTCCCACCAATTCTAATTCTGCCATTTTCCCTGGTAACAAATCCTTCTCCTGGATCAGGTCCCTTCTGACCACAGAAATTTCTGCACCCGTGTCCCTTAAACCTTGGAGCACTTTGCTATTAAGTTTAACAGTATGCATGTGTTCACTGCTTGATTGTATAGAAGCAACCTTTACAAATCCTGTGTGGAAAGAGGCAGTAGCCTGGGGTACCCCTGTGCTCTGAGAAACAGCAGCTTCATGTGTTACCTGCTGCCTGTTTCCATTCAGCCAAGGACATTTATTCCTCAGGTGCTCAGTGGACTTACAATGATAGCACCTTCTGGGCTCTTCTGCTTGTACAGGAGACTTGGGATGAGTAACAGGGGAATGGGGAGGTGAATGTCCAGCCTCCTTTTTCCCAGGGGTAAAACTGTGATTCTGCTTTCCACCAACCCTGTACCCCTGCCAGTGGTTTATGTTTAATTGCATATTGTGACTGCTTGTAAGAGTCTTCAAACTCAGCTAATTCCCCCACTACATTCACCTTTCTGTCCCACAAATGCTGTTTTACATCATCACTGCACATATTCAGGAACTGTTCCTGAGTAATTAAATCACACATTTCTTCAAAGCTTGTAATGACGGAAATGCAGGGAAGGAGTGGGGGAATGGAGACTTCTCAGGAGAGAAGGGTCAGCCCTCCCCCAACCAAGATCCAGGTGCTAGGATGGAGAGACACCCTTAACTCAGGTTGAGTTCTAACTGAGGAAGAAAGAAATTTCTTCCTAGAGGCAAAGTGCTTGAAGGCAGAAGCAGAGATGAAACCCTTGGAAGTGGACGTGAAGCACAGGGAGGTGGAAGCAGAGGAGAGGAGAGAGGCAAAGCGTTTGGAAACAAAGTGCTTGGAGTTGGAAGCGGAAAAAGAGGCTAAGCACTTGGAGGCAGAAATGGAGCTGAAGCACTTAGAGCTGGAAAAGGCTAAGCTGGATCAACCAGATAGGCATAACGGCCCTCTTCCAGGTACTGCTCCCCATTCCAAGAAATTTCCCACATACAAGATAGGTGATGATACGGAGACCTTCTTAGAAAATTTTGAAAGGGCCTGCCTTGGGTACAACATTCCTACAGATAAATATATGGTGGAGCGGAGGCCACAACTCAATGGACTCTTTGCAGAGGTGGCAGCTGAAATGCCTAAAGAACACATGAACGAGTACAAACTTTTTAAACAAAAGGCCAGAATTAGGATTGGGCTAACCCCCAAGCATGCCCGTCAGGGGTTCAGAGCCCTAAGGTGGAAACCAAAGGTGGCATTTTCCCGACAAGCCTACCACATTGTAAAAAAAATTGGGATGCCTGGATCTCAGGAGCAAATGTTAAGTCTCTGGAAGATCTGTCTCTCCTAATACAAATGGAGCAGTTCTTAGAGAGTGTTCCTGAGGAAATAGAAAGGTACATCACAGATGGGAAGCCCAAAACTGTAATTGAGGCAGGGGAGATCGGAGCCAAATGGGTGGACGTGGCAGAGAAGAAGAAACCTAGTAGCAGTTGGTGCAGATACCAGACGGGGCAACCCGAAATGACACTCCACCATCGGAGTCAGCCCAAGGCCTCACCTTGCAAGGAGGAGCCCTCCACACAGCCAGGGAAACCCCAGATACCCTCTCATCCCACCACATCACTCTCCAACCACCCACCTCACCCCAGCCCACAGTCAGCTGGGCGATGCTTTAAATGTAATGAGCTGGGGCCAGGGCCAGCTCTAGGCACCAGCAAAACAAGCTGGTGCTTTGGGCGGCACATTTGCAGGGGGCGGCATTCAGGCTCTCTCTTTTAAAAACAAAAAAAAAAAACAAAAAACAAAAAACACACACACACCACACACTCACTTCCTCCTCTCTTATAACCCTGCAGAAGCGGAGCCACAGGTCAGCTGGGGATCCAGCATGGGAGCTGAGAACCCACAGGACCCTGGGAGCTGTTGCCTAGCTCCCTACCTATAGAGCCAGCTGTGGAGCAGGGAAAGAACTACATTTCCCAGCATTCCCTTGGCAGCTATCAACAGGAAAGGGAGGGGAAAGGAGTGACATAGCTGAGCCATGCTGCAGCTTGCTGTGAGTCGAAAGGGGTGAGTTGGGAACAAGTATGCCCAAGGAGTAGGCGGCTTTGCCCCAGATATCCCCTTCAGAAGACTTCCCCAGACTGGATTAGGGATACTGGTGTGACCTCACCTTGCAGCCCCAAAGAAGGAATTGGGTGGACTAAATGGACAGTGCCCCTCTTTATCCGAAGCCTAGCAATGGAAGTACGTGGATCCCACTAGAATTTAAAATGAAAAGTAAGGGAGGGGAGGCTCTGGACCTGGGCAGCTTTAGATACAGTACCAGGCACATAGGAGGATTTCCACTTCTGAGCCATGGAAGCAGATTTTCCTTTCCAGATTTAGCTAATATTCAGAAAGGGAATCTAGCACCTGCCTTCCAGATTTGAACACCCTCAAAATTCAGGAGTGCTCAAGCTCAATTTGGGCAGCTGTTACTTCATTTCTCCCAAATCAAATATACTGATCCACTGTAACTTGCTGTCAAAAAAGTAGGATAAAATTGAGCAAGCAATGCTTCCCAGTGGTGTTTAGGACCGGAATTGCTATTTTCAACAGCCATTGCCTTTTTAATTTATTTATTTAGTTTTATTTGTTTAAAAGGAAAACAGTGATATTGCATTGGCAAATTCCCCATAGAAACAAAGAGTGGAACAAAAGTATAGTAAAGGCACCTCAACTGTTCCTCATTTATGTAGGACAGTCTTATAATATGCATCCAGATATCCTTCAATCACACAAGCTGAAAATTGTTCCACTTTACTTCAGTTCTGTAACCATATGGGAACCAATCCTGTCTGTGTTCTGTGCACATCCAAACTTCCTGCTGAATGACCCACCCTAGGAGCAAGTTACCAGTGACCCAGGGCTGGGACAGCAGGAGGGTGCAGGTTTGGGGGGAGAGCCCAGGGCTGGGGTGGGGGGAGGGCACTAGTGGGAGGGGAAGGGGGAGCCCAGCACTGGGGTGGTGGTGGTGGGGGGAGAGAACCCAGGGCTGGGGCAGTAGGGAGGTGCAGGGGGCAGCCCAGGGCTGGGGTGGGAGGGGGCAACCAAAAATATTTTTGCTTGGGTCAGTGTGACAAAGTTCCTCCTCTATGTTGGTGGGTCCTGTGCTTATTGGCAGATTTTCTTGCCTCAGAGATTCACCATGTGGATTGGGGAACAGCCCAGAGACCTTCCCCTCTGGAAGAACCCACAGTCCAGGTCAATTGGGAAGTTTGGGGGAAACCCAGGCCCACCCTCTACTCCAGGTTCCAGCCCAGGGCCCTGTGGACTGCAGCTGTCTATGGTGCCTCCTATAACAGCTGCATGACAGCTACAACTCCCTGGGCTACTTCCCCATGGCCTCCTCCAAACACCTTCCTCCTGGTGTCTGATAACACTTATGCTCCAAAGTCCTCCAGCAGCACTCCCTCTCAGCTCCTTGTACCTCTTGCTCCCTGCTCCTCACACCACAAACTGAAGTGAGCTCCTTTTAAAAACCCAGGTGCCCTAATTAGCCTGTCTTAATTGATTCTAGCAGCTGCTTCTTAATTGGCTCCAGGTGTCCTAATTAACCTGCCTGCCTTAACTGGTTCTAGCAGTTCCTGATTACTCTAGTGTAGCCCCTGCTTTAGTCACTCAGGGAACAGAAACCCTGTCTGACCTGGAACTCATAGATCACTCTCCTGTAGCCCTCTGCCCTGGAGGGAGGGGGCTGCTCCTTCTCTGCTACCTGCTTGCTGGCTGTCTGCTGGACCCACCCACACCCTTAGGTACTGCTGCTCCAGCTACAGGACCTGGGGGGGCCTGCTGGCCCACTCCCCAGAGGAGGGGAGGGAGAGACCCCAACCATTGCTCATGCTGCTGGGGATACCACCACCTCCACCTGAGAAGGGTCCTTCCTGCTGATCACCAGACTGCCGCCTGGAGCTGCTGCGTTTGCTGCTGGGAAGCTGCTGGAGCCCTGAGGAGAAGAAGAGGACCATCCGCCAGTGGGGGAGCACGTAGGAATTCTACAGACCACCGTGGAGGGGGCCCTCCTGGACTGAGTAACTTTTGAACTGTGCTCTTGTGGTGGGGGTCTAGACTGTGTTTGTGGGGACACAGGGGATGTGGCTTGGAGCCTGCCCCCTGGTCCATCCGTGTCCCCCCCCCCGACCCCCACCACCACCATCATCGTTGCCCCCTCCACCACTCCCACTGGCTACTTATCATCTACCTTGAGCTCCTGCCTCTGGGATTACAGCTGCACCCCAAGGCTTGCTACACCCTGTTGCCACCATTGGGCCTGACGCAGCAGCCAGCTTGCAAGGACTTTCTCTTTTGTTGCAAACGCACGTGGGTGCACATGCCCCTCTTTTGGACTGACCCTTTCCCCCCTGCAACAAGCCCCCAGCTTAGCCCCTGCTGCCTACCCATTTGCCCCTTGCTGCCTTTTGCCCCTTCCCCTTGCCCCAGCCCCTCGCTAGCTCCAGTTTGTTTGTCTGCCCCACCCTTTCCCTCTGCAGCCTTTGTTTGACCCGTCCCAGCTTCCGAAGCTAGCCCTGTGGTTTCTCTGCCCCATTTCCCACCTGGTTGCTCCCTTCCCCCTGCGGTCCCCTTGCCCTGATTAGCCCCTCCCCTCATGCGCCCATGTCCCCTCCTTTGCACTTGTGCCCCTCCCCATTTTAGTTTGATTCTATTTCACTGCAACCCCCCCCCCCCCCANCGGTCCCCTTGCCCCTATTAGCCCCTCCCCTCCTGCCCCCCTGTCCCCTCCTTTGCACTTGGGCCCCCCCCCCTTTTTGTTTTATTCTATTTCCCCGCAACCCCCCCCCCCCCCAATGCTGTTATCTCCTCCCTTCCTTGGTGCAACAAGAGGAGCCGGAAACCTTCCCTGAGTCGGTGACTGACCCCTAGCCCTTGATAGCCCCCCATCCATCCCCCCCTTTTTTTTGGCGCCCTCCTCCCCTGCCTACAGCCTAGCGGGGAGGAGTGGTCGACCTGCTTCCCCTTTCCCTATCCCCCCCTCCAGTGTTTGCTCTCCCCCCGTCCTCCATTATGGCAGGGGATGAGGAGAGTGAGACCCCTCGGGCAAACCCTGCTACCCCTCCTCCACCCGCCCCACCATCTTCCCCCTAGCCTCTACCTCAACCGCCGCTGCCGAGCCACCTACTACCACCCCTGCTGGAGCGCCGGCAGCGGTGGGTAACGAGGTGACCTCTGCTGCTGCCATGTCCCTCGCCCCCTCTGACTCTGGGGGAGTCCCCCCAGCCGGCAGGAAGGGCTAGGGCACGAAGAAGGGTAAAGGCCCCGCTAGAAAAGCCAGGCCCTCCATGGCAGGGGGTGCCCCCACTGCTGCCGCCCCGCAACAGGCCGTGGCGTCCCTCCCTGCTGTTCCCTCCACCAGCTCTATGGGTGTCCCACCCCCAGGGCATACGCCCAGGTGGCGGTGGCCCCCCCGCCTGCCACTACGTCATCTTCCCCCATCCACCGCCTCCGCTACCATCTATAGCGGCCCCTTACCATCTGCCTTGGAGCACGAGTCCGGCATCGCCGAGGGCCCACCTCCCTCCCTGCAAATCCCTGAGCCCCTTTGTAGGGTTCCACCCCCCCCCACCCAGTGGCCTGGCTGCTGAGACCCCCGATCCCACTATCACCCCTTCCCCTGTCCCTATTCCTGACTCCGACCCTGCCCCTGTCATCGACCCCGTCCCTGTCCCCTCCACTTCCCATGATGCTATTGCCGCCCCTGGGTTTGTCTCCTTCCATATCCCAGAGGATGACCCTCAAGGAGCGGCCTTTGTTTTTCCCTGTCCCGACCCACCAGGGGCTGCTATTTTCCCTCCGCCGCCCCCCCATTGAGCCAGTGTCTGAGGCGGGCCACGTGGCGCCAGCCCATCGGACGCCACGTCGAGGGTCTGCCCCCTGCTTGCTCGTCTCGGTGGGCCATGGGGCTGTGACAGGGGCCCCGCTTGGGAATAGCCATAGATCAATAACCCCACCCCCCCATACGCTGAGAGAGGAGCTACGGGACTTCCTTGAGGACGTACGTGGCTCCCGCAACAAGGTACAGCTTGCACTCCAGCGATGGGGGGATTTCCATCAGATCCTCCGGGCCGCGAGGGCCCTCATGGGGGAGGGTAAGAGGACCGGGAGGCAGGCCGCCGCGGCCTACCAACGGGTCCGCCTCTTCCGTGACTCCTTAATCGCTTATGGGGTAGGTCACGGATTGTTGCGCGGCCCGACGGAGGCCGTGGGTGTCTCTGCTAGCGAGGATCCCCCCGCAGCCCTCCTCATGGCACCGATCATCTTCGCAACGTTAAACACCCGGGGCTGTAGGATGAGTCTCCGCAGGAGCCAGGTGCTCTCCTTCCTTCGGGAGGGAGGGTACTCTGTGATTTTCCTGCAGGAGACCCATACGGATCCAGCCGCTGAAGCTAACTGGTGGCTGGAGTGGGGGGACAGGGTCTATTTTAGCCACCTCACAGTTCGTACGGCTGGAGTGGCGACCCTGTTCTCCCCCGACCTACGGCCAGAGGTGCTGGGGGTCACCGAGGCTGTGCTGGGCCGCCTGCTGCACCTCCAGGTCCGCATGGAGGGGCTTGTAATTAATCTCGTCAACGTTTACGCCCCGACATTGGGCCCGGAAAGGTTGTGTTTTTATCAGCAGGCGTCCGCCTTGCTCAGCGCCTTGGATCCTCGCGAGTGCCTGGTCCTGGGCGGGGACTTTAACGCCACCCTTGAGGAACGGGACCGCTCGGGGACCGAGCAGCACCAGGCCGCCGCGGACGTCCTCCGGGAGATCGTCGAACATCACTCCCTGGTGGACGTCTGGCGCGACCACCACCCGGATGATGTTTCGACATTCACTTTTGTCCGGGTGGAGGTCCATCGGTCATACCACTCCCGGTTGGACCGCATCTATATGTCACGCTTCCATCTTTCCCGGGCCCACTCCTCCAGCGTGCGGCCGGCCCCTTTTTCAGATCACCATCTAGCCACCGTGACAGCCTCTCTCTGCGCGGAGAGGCTGGGGCCGGCCTATTGGCACTTTAATAATAGCTTGTTGGAGGATGTGGGCTTCGTGGCGTCCTTCCGGGAGTTCTGGCTAGCCTGGCGAGGGCAGCGACGTGCCTTTCCCTCGGCGCGACGGTGGTGGGACCTGGGGAAGGTGCGCGCCCGGCTCTTCTGCCGTGACTATACCCGGGGCGCCAGCCGACGGAGGGATGCTGCGATAGGGCAGTTGGAACGGGAGGTCTTAGAGCTGGAGAGGCATCTGGCCACCAGCCCCGGTGATCCATCCCTCTCCGGAGCATGCTGGGAGAAGCGGGAAGAGCTGCGGACCCTCGAGGACCATCGGGCCCAAGGTGCCTTTGTTCGATCCCGCATCCGCCTCCTTCGGGAGATGGATCGCGGTTCCCGCTTCTTCTACGCCCTGGAGAAAAAGAGAGGGGCCAAAAAGCACGTCACCTGCCTTCTAGCAGAGGACGGCATCCCCCTCACGGATCCGGCGGAAATGTGCGGGAGGGCCAGGGCCTTCTACACAGGCCTTTTCTCCCCGGATCCGACCGAACCTAACGCTTGCAGAATGCTCTGGGATGAACTCCCGACGGTCAGCGCGGGCGACCGAGACCGGCTGGAGCTGCCTCTCACTCTGACCGAGTTCTCGGAAGCCCTCCGCCGCATGCCCACCAATAAATCTCCGGGCATGGACGGGCTGACCGTGGAGTTCTACCGCGTGTTTTGGGACGTCCTCAGCCCGGACCTTGTCACCGTCTGGGCCGAGTCCTTGCAGGGCGGGGTCCTCCCTCTTTCGTGCAGGCGAGCCGTGCTGACCTTATTGCCGAAGAAGGGGGACCTCCGCGATTTACGGAATTGGCGTCCCATCTCGCTCCTCAGCACGGACTATAAAATCGTAGCGAAGGCCATCTCGCTGCGGCTAGAGTCCGTGTTGGTGGATGAGATCCACCCAGACCAGACCTACACCATCCCGGGCCGCACCATCTTCGACAACTTGTATCTGGTCCGGGACCTCTTGGAACTCGGGTGTAAGGATGGTCTGTCGTTCGCCCTCCTGTCCCTGGATCAGGAGAAAGCGTTCGACAGGGTGGACCACGGGTATCTCCTGGGCACTCTGCGAGCGTTTGGCTTCGGGCCCCAGTTTGTGGGTTTTCTCCAGGTGCTGTACGCCTCCGCAGAGTGTTTGGTGAGGCTCAACTGGACCCTGACCGAACCGGTCAGCTTTGGGCGAGGAGTACGTCAAGGGTGCCCCCTCTCGGGCCAGCTGTATGCTCTGGCGATCGAGCCCTTCCTCTGTCTCCTCTGTAGGAGGTTGGCAGGGTTGGTGCTGCGGGAGCCAGAGCTGAGGCCGGTCCTGTCGGCGTATGCCGACGACGTGCTCCTCATGGTCTAGGACCCGGGCGACTTGGTGCGGGTGGAGGCTTGCCAGACCATCTATTCAGCGGCCTCCTCTGCCCGGGTCAACTGGGTCAAGAGCTCTGGCCTGGTGGTAGGGGACGGGTGGCAGGCGAGCTCCTTCCCACCCGCGCTTCAGGCCGTCCGGTGGAGCGCGGGTCCGCTGCTCTATCTCGGCATTTACCTTTCTGCCACGCATCCGTCTCCGCCGGAGAACTGGCTAGGTTTAGAGGGCAGAGTGTCGGAGCGGCTCCGGAAATGGACAGGACTGCTCCGGTGTCTCTCCCTTCGAGGGAGAGCACTAGTGCTCAATCAACTAGTCCTGTCCATGCTCTGGTACCGGCTCAACACCCTGGTCCCGGCCCCGAGCTTCCTGACCACCCTCCGGACGTTGATTCTGGAGTTCTTTTGGTCAGGACTGCACTGGGTCTCTGCGGGGGTTCTCCATCTACCCCTGGAGGAGGGAGGGCAGGGCCTGAAGTGTCTGCACGCTCAGGTCTACTTCTTCCGCCTCCAGGCCCTGCAGAGGCTCCTATATGGTGCAGGTAGTCCGGCATGGAGCGTATTGGTGCACGCCTTCCTGCGCCGCTTCCAAGGGCTCTGATATGACCGACAGCTCCTTTGTCTCCATCTGAGAGGTCTTCTGCGAGGCCTCTCTGAGCTGCCGGTCTTCTACCAGGACCTCCTCTGGACCTGGAAACTGTTTTCAGTGACCAGGTCCGTGGCGGCCACCGTGGGGGCAGATCTCCTCGCGGAGCCCTTGCTACACAACCCCCAGCTTTGTGTGCAGGTGGCGGAGTCCCGCATGGTGCGCCAGAGGTTGGTCCTGGCAGAAGTCACCAAAGTCGGAGACCTCCTGGACTACGACCGGGGAGACTGGCTGGATCCCCTGACGCTCGCTCAACTCATGGGGCTCTCCAGACCTCGTACTCCCCGGCGCGTACTTCAGGAGGTGAGGGCCGCTTTGCTGCCCGCCGCTCGGGACTATCTCGACCGGGTCCTGCGAGAGGGCATGCCCCGCCCACCCTCCACTCTGAGCCCTCCAGACTTTTTCATCGGGCCCCTGCCCCGTGGACCCAACCGGTCCCCTCCCCGTCCATTTGCCATGAGCCGGCTGCACCATCTGCAGCCGGTTCTGTTCCGGACCGCACCAAGGAAACATCTATACATGCTCATGCTCCATGTTCTTCATGTCCTCACCCTCGCGTCCTGCCCCGATACGAAGTGGCGGGACCTTCTGCCACCTCTGGAGGGTGACGAGCACCGGTGGGCCAGCCTTTATTCTGCTCTGATCCCGAAGCCCACCAGGGACATCAGTTGGCGGCTCCTTCACGGAGCCGTGAGCACGGGTGTGTACTTGGCGCGGTTTACCCCTATCCCAGACACCTGCCCCTTTTGCGGCGTGAGGGAGACCCTGGTGCATGTTTACCTGGAGTGTGCCAGGCTGCAGCCCCTATTCCGGCTCCTCAAGGATATTTTAAGATTTTGGTTGCACTTTTCCCCTCACCTTTTTATTTATGTACTCCCTATCCATCGCCCCACAAAGTCACGGGACCTCCTGGTCAACCTCCTCCTGGCCCTAGCGAAACTGGCCATCTGTAAAACCAGAGTGAGGAGGTTGGCCGATGGAGTCTCCTGTGACTGTGGGGCCTATTTCCGGTCCTCCGTTCGTTCACGGATCCGGGCAGAGTTCCTCTGGGCGGCGTCCACTGGCTCCCTTGACACCTTCGAGGAGCCGTGGTCGCTGTCCGGAGTTCTCTGCTCGGTGTCCCTGTCTGGTTCCCTTCTTTTGACCCTTTGACCTCACTCCTGTTCCTGTTCTTTTATTAGTTGTCCCCCGTAAATTTTTGGTCTCCAGGCCCTGTAGACCCCCCCTTAGGCTGGGGGGGTCCTTTAGCAGTGGGGGGATCCACATCCTGGATCCCAATAGGACCAGACTCCTGTACCCCACTGGTCTGGGTCTGTCACATATCCCTCCCCCTGCTCAGTGCCAAGGGGTTGGGCAGCTTGGGACGCCAGACAGTGCACACGTGACAAGCCATTGGCATTGCCATGACTGTTCCCTGCTCTGTGTTGCACACGGAACTGGAAAGGTTGGAGAGATAAGAACCATCTGGTCACCCTTGTGTTCTTCTCCTTGTTCCACTGCATCCATGGTTGGTCACGAGGACAAATCTGCGCCCGTGCAGGTAGTAGCGCAATGTTTCCATGGCCCATTTTACTCTCTCCACCACTGCATATTTTTGTTCCCTTGGAAGGAGTTTCCGACTGAGGTATAGAATTGGGTGTTCCTCCTCCCCGACCATCTGTGATAGAACGGCCCCCAACCCTACTTCCGATGCATCAGTCTGCAGGATAAGCTCCTTGGTGAAATCAGGCGCTATCAGTACGGGGTTACTGCAGAGGGCAGTCCGTAAGTCTGTGAATGCTTCCTCTGCTGTGTCAGACCATCTCACCAGATCAGGTCCATGGGCTTTCACTAGGTCTGTCAGGGGGCTTGCCCTTGTGGCAAAGTGGGGGATAAATCGTTGGTAATACCCCACCACACCTAGGAACGCCCGGACTTGTTTCTTGCGACTTGGTCGGGGCCAATTTTGGATGTCTTTTAACTTGTTCACTTGGGGTTTTATCAGACCTTTTCTCACAATGTAGCCAAGATATTTGGCCTCTGTAAACCCTACAGCGCACTTGGCAGGGTTTGCTGTAAGGCCAGCTCACCTGAAGGTATCGAGGACTGCCTCCACCTTTTCCAGGTGGGTTTCCCAGTCTGGGGTATGAATGACCACATCGTCCAAGTAGGCAGCAGCATAACTGTTATGCGGGCATAATAGCTTGTCCATGAGGTGCTGGAAGGTAGCTGGGGCCCCATGTAGTCCAAAAGGGAGGACAGTATATTGAAAAAGACCCTCTGGTGTAGAGAACGCAGTCTTTTTCCTTTGCGTCTTCTGCAAGGGGAATCTGCCAGTAACCCTTTGTCAAGTCTAGGGTAGTCAAGTACTGGGCATTACCCAGACGGTCCACTAGCTCATCTATGCAAGGTATGGGGTACGCGTCGAACTGGGATACTTCGTTTAGTCACCGGAAGTCATTGCAAAATCTTGTGGTGCCATCAGGTTTGGGCACCAGCACAATTGGGCTGGACCACTGACTGTGGGATTCTTCGATGATCCCCAACTCCAGCATTTTGTTTTTACTTCTGCTTTTATTTCCTCCCTTTTTGCCGCTGGCACCCGATAGGGCCTCATTGTTACTCTGGCCCCAGGGTTCGTGATGATGTGGTGATATGTCTCGGTTGTTCGACCCAGTTTTGTCGAGAACACATCTTGGTTCCGGAAGATCATCTCTGACACCTCATTCTTCTGGTCTGGTGTTAAAGCGGGAGACACTCTCACCTGTTTGGAAGACTTGTTTTCCTGGGTTAGGTCTTTTTGGACCGTTGTGCATGCCTCTTGTGCATGCCAGGGTTTCAGAAGGTTAACGTGATAAATCTGTTCTTGTTTTCTGCATCCTGGCTGCCGCACCTTGTAGGTTACTTCCCCCACGGGTTCAACCACCTCATAGGGCCCCTGCCATTGGGCCAGAAGCTTGCTTTCTGCCGTGGGTACCAACACCGTAACCCGATCCCCTGGTTGGAACTGTCGCACTTTTGCCTGGCAATTGTAATGGGTTCGCTGGGCCTCCTGTGCCTTCTCCAAATATTCCCGTACAATAGGGGTAGCCCGGGCTATCCGGTCTCGCATCAGCATTACATGCTCTATTATATTTCTCCCCTCATTGGGTTCCTCTTCCCAGATCTCTTTGGCGATATCTAGTATGACACGGGGGTGACGCCCGTATAATAACTCAAAGGGAGAAAACCCAGTTGAGGCCTGAGGTACCTCCCGGATAGCGAACATAAGGTAGGGTAGTAGGGTGTCCCAATCCTTCCCGTCCTGACTTACCACCTTCCTTATCATAGCCTTGAGGGTTCGGTTAAACCTTTCTACCAACCCATCAGTCTGCGTATGGTAGACCGAAGTTCTCAGGGTATGTATATGGAGCAGCATACAGAGGTCCTTCATTAGCTTCGACATAAATGGGGTTCCTTGGTCGGTTAATATCTCCTTCGGTAGCCCCATTCGGGCAAAGATCCCCACCAGCTCTTTGGCTATAGTTTTAGAGGCCGTGTTCCGCAGGGGGATGGCTTCTGGGTAGCGAGTAGCATAGTCCAAAACAACAAGTATATATTGGTGGCCCCGAGCTGTCTTCTCCAGGGGTCACACTAAGTCCATGGCTATTCGCTCAAAGGGGACCTCTATGATGGGAAGGGGCACTAAAGGTGCCCTCAAGTGGGGATGGGGACTGTGCAGGTGCCACTCCGGGCAGGAGGCACAGTACCTCCGCACTTCTTCATGTACTCCGGGCCAGAAGAACCATCGTAGGACATGTGCCAGGGTCTTCTCTACCCCCAAATGCCCCCCAAAAAGATGACTATGAGCAAGACTTAATACAGCGTTCTGGTGTTTTTGAGGTACTAGGATCTGCTGTACCTTCTGCCCCTGTACTGGTGCAACCCGGTATAAGAGATCCTTCTTCATTATGAAGTAGGGTCCTGGTCCCTGGGTTTTCCCTTCCATGGGGACCCCATCTATTTCAGTCACCTCCTTCCTAATGTTGTCATACTTTGGGTCTTCTGCCTGGTCCCGTCCAAAATTTCCTCTCCCGGGGCTAATCTGCCCAAGATCTAGGGGCCCAGTCTCTGTTGCCTCTACTGGTTCAGAAGCATTAGGGTGGGTGTCAGACTCAGGTGCTTCTCCCTCCTGCGTGGCCTCCTTTTCAGCTGCACGGGTCCACCTACCTACAAGAGCGACCCTCTGGCTTTGGGTCAGTATTCGGGTTCCCAAAGCCTTAGCTGCCCTTCTTTCCCTTTTTGTCTTTCTACCCTGTCTGGGAGTGGAGAACAAATCTGGGGATATTTCAGAGAAGATTGGGGGTTGACAGTCTGCTGTGGATGCCTCACCAATTTTAGGGTCCCAAAGTTTCTCCAATCCCCCTACTGGGAGTAAGTTTCCAAACCCTGGGAAGTCCCTCCTTATGAGGACCAGGTATGGGAGTTTAGGGACTACACCTGCTGCTACCTCAGTAGTGTTCCCTTGGATCTCAATTTTTACTGGGATGGTGGGGTAGTAACTAACTGTCCCATGGACACATGTTATCCCCGTATGTTTAGCCTGCAACAGCTGACTACGCTTCACGAGCTTCCCTGAGATAAGCGTGATAGCACTCCCTGAATCAACCAGTGCCGTGGTTCCTACCCCATTTAGTTTCACTGGTCTGGTACACATATGTGGGGTTAGTGAGACCCCCACAAGGTGAATTAGGGAGCATGGATCTGCCCAGTTCCCCAGGTTACACTGCATAGGCTCCGCAGCATTGGGACACTGTGCAGCTATGTGTCCCCACTCTCCGCAGGCATAACATCTGTATGGAGCCCTAGGCGTTCTCCGGTCTCTTGGTTTGGGCAGTCTAACATCATGATCCTCTTCTCCCTCAGTGCTCCGACTCTTTGTGGCCTCTGATGGGCCTTCAGCCTCTCTCTTTTTCCACCTGGGCCCTCCTGGTGGCCCAGTCACCCGAACTTTAGGGCTTGGTGCTGCTAGTTTAACCCGGGGTGCCTCTTCCTTAACTGGTTGGTTAGCTTCCTCGCTATCCTTCACCTCTCTACCAGGGCAACAACCTCGTCATAGGTGGAGGGTTCGTTCTGGCTTACCCAGGCACTAAGGTCTGGTGGTAGTCCCCTCATGAATCGGTCGATGACCAGAACCGCTAGTATCTCTTCCGGACTCCGGGACTCTGTTTGCAACCACTTTTGTGCGAGATGGATGAGGTCATACAATTGGGACCACGGGGTTTTGTCTTCCTGATTCCTCCAACCGTGATACTGCTGGGCCCGCACTGCTGTCGTTACCCCAGATCTGGCCAGGATCTCTGCTTTCAGCTGGGGGTAGTCTGCCGCAGCCGCTTCAGGCAGATCATGGTAGGCCTTCTGGGCCTCCCCACACAGGAATGGGGCAAGGATGCCAGACCACTGATCTCGAGGCCAGGCCAAGCCTCCCGTAGGGCTGTCCTCTCAAAGGCCAGAAGGTATGCCTCTACATCATCCTCCCGTGTCATTTTCTGTAGCCAATGGCTGGCCCGTATGAGCCACGTCCCATCATGGCCGCGATTCAGCTCGGTAAGGGACTTTACCTGGTTTACCAGTTCCCGCAACATAGCTCGGTCTTGAGCAGCCTGGTCCATCAGCAGGCGATTACTCTTGCTGCAGCCTCACTGCCTCCTGTTGGATGGCTGCCTGGACACGGGTAGCCTCCTGCTGGGCCACTGTAGCTTATATCAGTGCCCGCACTACATCATCCATTGTGGTGGGAAAAAAATAAACCCTCTCTTTTTTTTTTTTTTTTTAAATCACCCTCCTTCTTTCGCCACGCTGTGCACCCAAGATCCCATTCCTGACACCAGTGTGACAAAGTTCCTCCTCTATCTTGGTGGGTCCTGCCCTTATTGGCAGATTTTCTTGCCTCAGAGATTCACCAAGTTGGTTGGGGAACAGCCCAGAGACCTTCCCCTCTGGAAGAACCCACAGTCCAGGTCAATTGGGAGGTTTGGGGGAACCCGGGCCTGCCCTCTACTCCGGGTTCCAGCCCTGGTCCCTGTGGACTGCAGCTGTGTATAGTGCCTCCTGTAACAGCTGCATGACAGCTACAACTCCCTGGGCTACTTCCCCATGGCCTCCTCCAAACACCTTCCTTATTCTCACCACAGGACCTTCCTCCTGGTGTCTGATAACGCTTGTGCTCCAAAGTCCTCCAGCAGCATACACTCTCACTCTCAGCTCCTTGCACCTCTTGCTCCCAGCTCCTCACACCACAAACTAAAGTGAGCTCCTTTTAAAACCCAGGTGCCCTAATTAGCCTGTCTTAATTGATTCTAGCAGCTGCTTCTTAATTGGCTCCAGGTGTCCTAATTAACCTGCCTGCCTTAACTGGTTTTAGCAGTTCCTGATTACTCTAGTGCAGCCCCTGCTCTGGTCACTCAGGGAACAGAAAACTACTCATCCAGTGACCAGTATATTTGCCCTCTACCAGACTCCTGTACCCCACTGGTCTGGGTCTGTCACAGGCAGCAAAAAACCTAGAGCTGGCCCTGGCTGGGGCATGTGAAGGCCAACTGCCCCAATTAGCACCATCCAACTGCAACTCATCACCCTGGGGTCCCAACAAGAGTCTTCAGGCCCAAATGCCTCACAAATACCCCCAGAGCGAAGGGAAACTGTGAGTATGGGTGGGAGGAAGATTGCTGCGTGGAGAGATACTGGAGCACAGGTGTCAGCTATCCACCAATCCCTGATGGACCCCAAATTCATTGATCCAGAGGCCCAAGTGATGGTGCAACCCTTTAAGGCCAACTCTTTTAACTTGACTACAGCCAAGTTGCCTGTCCAGTACAAGGACTGGTCAGGAATATAGACTTTTGCAGTCTATGATGATTCTCCTATTCCCATGCTGCTGGGAGAAGACTTAGCCAACCATGTTAGGCTAAAAAAAAAGGGTGAGGATGGTCACCTGCAGCCAGGCTAAACAGGCCTCCACACCTAACTCCATTCCTGAGCCTCCTACAGGGAGCCAGCATCACTTCCAGGGGGACCAAGCCAAAGTCCACAACCCAGTGAAGAACTAATGGATCCAGCATCAAGGGAGCAATTCCAGGCAGAGCAGGAAGTGGATGAAAGCCTCAAGGGAAGTTGGACAGTGGCACAGAGCGACCCACTGCCTCTCAGCTCTTCCAATAGGCCCAGGTTTGTTGTAGAAGGAGGACTCTTATACAAGGAAACCCTTTCTGGTGGGCACAAGAAAGACTGGCATCCTCAAAGACAGTTGGTAGTTCCAACTAGGTATAGGGAAAAGCTCATGAGCTTAGCCCACGATCACCCTAGTGGCCATGCTGGGATGAACAGGATCAAAGACCATTTGGGGAAGTCATTTCACTGGGAGGGAATGGGCAAGGACATTTCTACCTATGTCCGGTCTTGTGAGGTGTGCCAGAGCGTGGGAAAGCCCCGAGACCAGGTCAAGGCCCCTCTCTAGCCAGTCTCCATCATTGAGGTTCCATTTCAGCGTGTAGCTGTGAATATTCTGGGTCCTTTCCCTAAGAAGACACCCAGAAGAAAGCTGTACATTCTAACCTTCATCGATTTTTGCCACCTGATGGCCGGAAGCATTAGCTCTAAGCAACACCAGGGCTAAAAGCCTGAGCCAGGAATTGGCAGACATTTTTGCCAGGGTAGGTTGGCCCTCCGACATCCTTACAGATTCAGGAATTAACTTCCTGGCAGGGACCATGAAACGTCTTTGTGAAGCTTATGGGGTGAACCACTTGGTTGCCACCCCTTACCACCATCAAACGAAGGGCCTAGTGGAGAAGTTTAATGGGACTTTGGGGGCCATGATACATAACTTCGTGAATAAACACTTCAATAATTGGGATCTAGTGTTGCAGCAGTTGCTCTTTGCCTACAGGGATGTACCACATCCCAGTTTGGGGTTTTCACCCTTTGACCTCGTTTATGGCCACAAAGGTAAGGGGCCATTACAGTTGGGGAAGCAGCAAAGGGAGGGGGGTTACATTTTCTCCAGGAATGAACATTTTGGACATAGGGTATGTCTACACTATGAAATTAGGTCGAATTTATAGAAGCCGGTTTTATAGAAATCGGTTGTATACAGCCGATTGTGTGTGTCCCCACATAAAATGCTCTAAGTGCTCTAGTTGGCGGACCCCGTCCACAGTACTGAGGCTAGCGTCGACTTCCGGAGCATTGCACTATGGGTAGCTATCCCACAGTTCCCTCAGTCTCCGCCGCCCATTGGAATTCTGGGTTGAGATCCCAATGCCTGAATGATGCAAAACAGTGTCGCGGGGTGTTCTGGGTACATGTTGTCAGGCCCCTCCCCCTCCGTCAGAGCAACGGCAGACAATAGATTCGTGCCTTTTTACCTGGGTTACCTATGCAGACAACATACCACTGCAAGCATGGAGCCCGCTCAGATCAGCTCACCGTCACCATATGTCATCTGGGTGCCGGCAGACGTGGTACTGCATTGCTACGCAGCAGCTAACTACCTTTTGGCGGTAGACGGTGCAGCATAACTGGTAGCCGTGGGGCTGGCAGCCGTAGGGCTGCATTGCACCAGCCCCTTGCCTTTTGGTAGAAGATGGTATATTACGACTGGTAACCATCGTCATCTTACTGCAGTGGCTGTCAATCATGGGCACCTAGGCAGACATGCAACTGTCTCGATGATGATGGCTATCAGTCGTAGTATGCTATTTTCTGCCAATCACCCAGTATTGTCTGCTAAGCACCCAGAAGAGGCAGAGGGCAATCGGGGTGCTGGCAGACGTGGGGCTGGCAGACGTGGGACTGCATTGCTACACAGCAGCAGCCCCTTGCCTTTTGGTAGAAGATGGCAAGGGCTATCAGTCATGCTGCACCGTTGGCTGCCAGCTTATGATGTAAAAAATAGATTTGTTCTGTATTCATTTGCTTCACCTCCCTCCGTGAAATCAATGGCCTGCTAAACTCAGGGTTTTCAGTTTAATCTTTGGGGTGACCATTCTGTGTGACAGTTGTTTGTGTTTCTCCCTGATGCACAGCCACCTTTCTTGATTTTAATTCCCTGTACCTGTACGCCATGTCGTCACTTGGCCCTCCCTCCCTCCCTCCCCTGGTCCGTCAGATACTAGTTTCGCACCTTTTTTCAGACCAGGTGCCATAGCTAGCACTGGGATCATGGAGCCCGCTCAGATCACCGTGGCAATTATGAGCACTATGAACACCACGCGCATTGTCCTGGAGTATATGCAGAGCCAGGACATGCCAAAGCGAAACCCGGACCAGCCGAGGAGGCGATTGCAGCGCGGTGCCGAGAGTGATGAGGAAATTGACATGGACATAGACCTCTCACAAGGCACAGGCCCCAGCAATGTGGAAATCATGGTGTTACTGGGGCAGGTTCATGCCGTGGAACGCCGATTCTGGGCACGGGAAACAAGCACAGAGTGGTGGGACCGCATCGTGCTGCAGGTATGGGACGATTCCCAGTGGCTGCGAAACTTTCGCATGCGTAAGGGCACTTTCATTGAACTTTGTGACTTGCTTTCCCCTGCCCTGAAGCGCCAGAATACCAGGATGAGAGCAGCTCTCACAGTTGAGAAGTGAGTGGCGATAGCCCTGTGGAAGCTTGCAACGCCAGACAGCTACCGGTCAGTTGGGAATCAATTTGGAGTGGGCAAATCTACTGTGGGGGCTGCTGTGATCCAAGTTGCCAGGGCAATGAAAGACCTGGTGATATCAAGGGTAGTGACTCTGGGCACCGTGCAGGCCATAGTGGATGGTTTTGCTGAAATGGGATTCCCAAACTGTGGTGGGGCCATAGACAGAACCCATATCCCTATCTTGGCACCGGAGCACCAAGCCACCGAGTACATAAACCGCAAGGGGTACTTTTCAATGCTGCTGCAAGCCCTGGTGGATCACAAGGGACGTTTCACCAACATCAACGTGGGATGGCCGGGAAAGGTACATGATGCTTGCATCTTCAGGCACTCTGCTCTGTTTCGAAAGTTGGAGGAAGGGACTTTCTTCCCCGACCAGAAAGTAACCGTTGGGGATGTTGAAATGCCTATCATGATCCTTGGGGACCCAGCCTACCCCTTAATGCCATGGCTCATGAAGCCGTACACAGGCTGCCTGGTCAGGAGTTCAACTACAGGCTGAGCAAGTGCCGAATGGTGGTGGAATGTGCATTTGGACGTTTAAAAGTGGGCTGATGCAGCTTACTGATTCGCTCAGACCTCAGCGAAAAGAATATCCCCATTGTTATTGCTGCTTGCTGTGCACTCCACAATATCTGTGAGAGTAAGGGGGAGACATTTATGGCGGGGTGGGAGGTTGAGGCAAATCGCCTGGCTGCTGATTACACGCAGCCAGACACCAGGGCAGTTAGAGGAGCACAGCAGGGCGCAGCGCGCATCAGAGAAGCTTTGAAAACGAGTTTTGTGACTGGCCAGGCTACGGTGTGAAACTTCTGTTTGTTTCTCCTTGATGAACCCTCGGTCCCCCCCCCCCCCCCCCCCCCCCCCCCCCCCCCGGCCCCCGCCCC
>NC_048307.1:38512611-38558373 GCF_013100865.1 Trachemys scripta elegans
TTTTCCCCTTGGGGACCCCCCGCCCCCCCCCCCCCCCCGGTTCACTCTACTTCCCTGTAAACCAACCACCCCACCCTCCCTACTTCGAGCACGGCTTGCAGAGGCAATAAAGTCATTGTTATTTCACATTCATGCATTCTTTATTCATTCATCACACAGCTAGGGGGATAATTGCCAAGGTAGCCCGGGATGGGTGGGGGAGGAGGGAAGGAAAAGGACGCACTGCATTTTAAAACTTTAACTCTTATTGAAGGCAAGCCTTCTGATGCTCGGGCAATCATCTGGGGTGGAGTGACTGGGTGGCCAGAGGGGCCCCCCCCCCACCATGTTCTTGGGCGTCTGGGTGAGGAGGCTATGGAACTTGGGGAGGAGGGCTGTTGGTTACACAGGGGCTGTAGCGGTGGTCTCTGCTCCTGCTGCCTTTCCTGCAGCTCAACCATATGCTGGAGCATATCAGTTTGATGCTCCAGCAGCCGGAGCATCGACTCTTGCCTTCTGTCAGCAAGCTGACGCCACCTATCCTCTTCAGCCCGCAACCTGCTCTGTTCATCCCGCGATTCAGCCCACCACCTCTCCTCTCGTTCATATTGTGCTTTCCTGATGTCTGACATTGACTGCCTCCATGCATTCTGCTGTGCTCTATTAGCGTGGGAGGACATCTGGAGCTCCGTGAACATATCGTCCCGCGTCCTCCGTTTTCTCTTTCTAATGTTCACTAGCCTCTGTGAAGGAGAAACATTTGCAGCTGGTGGAGGAGAAGGGAGAGGTGGTTAAAAAAGACACATTTTGGAGAACAATGGGTACACTCTTTCGTTACAAGGTCACATTTTTCCTCTTATAGTGAGGGCCTGCCGGTTTGGTGTGAGAGATCACTCATGCAGTGCCAGGCAACAGATTTCCGCTTGCAGGCAGCCATGGTAAGCCACAGTCTTTTGGCTTTTTTTTTAACCTTCCTAACATGTGGGAATGGTTTCAAACAGCAGCGCCCTCATTTCCCATACCAAGGATGAATTGGGTTGGCCATTTAAAATGGGTTTGCAATGTAAAAGGAGGGGCTCCGGTTTCCGGGTTAACATGCAGCATAAACCCAACTAACCCCCCTCCCCCCCTCCCAATTCTCTTGGATGTGCACTTCACCCCTCCCCCCACCGCGTGGCTAACAGCGGGGAACATTTCTGTTCAGCAGAGCAGGAACAGACACCTCTGAATATCCCCTTAATAAAATCAACCCATTTCAACCAGGTGACCGTGAATGATATCACTCTTCTGAGGATAACAAAGAGCGATAAGGAATGGATGTTGTTTGCATGCCAGCAAACACCGGGACCATACGCTCCAATGCTTTGTTATGCAATGATTCCAGACTACGTGCTACTGGCCTGGCGTGGTAAAGTGTCCTACCATGGCGGACGGGATAAGGCAGCCCTCCCCAGAAACCTTTTGCAAAGGCTTTGGGAGTACATGAAGGAGAGCTTTCTGGAGATGTCCCTGGAGGATTTCCGCTCCATCCCCATACACGTTAACAGACTTTTCCAGTAGCTGTATTGGCCGCGATTGCCAGGGCAAATTAATCATTAAACACGCTTGCTTTTAAACCATGTGTAATATTTACAAAGGTACACTCACCAGAGGTCCCTTATGTGCCCTCAGGGTCTGGGAGCATGCCTTGGGTGAGTTCGGGGGTTACTGGTTCCAGGTCCAGGGTGATAAACATATCCTGGCTGTTGGGGAAACCGGTTTCTCTGCTTCCTTACTGCTGTGAGCTGCCAACATTACCTCCATCCTCATCTTCCTCGTTCCCCGAACCCTCTTCCCTGTGTGTTTCTCCAGTGAGGGAGTCATAACACACGGTTGGCGTAGTGGTGGCTGCACCCCCTAGAATGGCATGCAGCTCCGTGTAGAAGCGGCAAGTTTGCGGCTCTGCCCCGGACCTTCTCTGGCTTTGTGGTAGGCTTGCCGTAGCTCCTTAATTTTCACGCGGCACTGCTGTGCGTCCCTGTTACGGCCTCTGTCCTTCATGGCCTTGGAGACCTTTTCTAATACTTTGCCATTTTTTTTTACTGCTACGGAGTTCAGCTAGCACTGATTCATCTCCCCATAGGGCGAGCAGATCCAGTACCTCCCGTTCAGTCCATGCTGGAGCTCTTTTGCGATCCTGGGACTCCATCACAGTTACCTGTGCTGATGAGCTCTGCGTGGTCATCTGTGCTGTCCACGCTGGGCAAACAGGGAATGAAATTCAAATGTTCGCGGTGCTTTTCCTGTCTACCTGGTCAGTGCATCTGAGTTGAGAGTGCTGTCCAGAGCGGTCACAATGAAGCACTGTGGGATCCCTCCCGGAGGCCAATAACATCGAATTCCGTCCACACTACCCCAATTCCGACCCGCAAAGGCCGATTTTATCGCTAATCCCCTCGTCGGAGGTGATGTAAAGAAACCGGTTTAAAGGGCCCTTTAAGTCGAAAAAAAGGGCTCCGTCGTGTGACCGTGTCCAGGCTTAATTTGATTTAACGCTGCTAAAGTCGACCTAAACTCGTAGTGTAGATTAGGCCTTTGTAACCAACCTACAAAACATCCTCAAGGACTCTCTAGCCCTTGCTTGAAAAAACCTACAGGACACTCAACAAGAGCAAAAGGCCTGGTATGATAAACATGCTAGAGAGCGTTCCTTCAAAGAAGGTGACCAAGTCATGATCCTGAAAGCGCTCCAGGCCAATAAGATGGAAGCGTCATGGGAAGGGCCATTTATGGTCTGAGAGCATCTGGGAGCTGTTAATTACCTCATAGCATTCCCAGACCTCATCCTAAAACCTAAAGTATACCATGTTAATTCTCTATAGCCCTTTTATTCCCAAGAAAGTAAGGTTCTCCAGTTTACAGCCCAAGAGAGAGATGACGCTGAGTGGCCTGAAGGAGTCTACTATGAAGGAAAAAGGAATGGTGGTGTAGAAGAGTTGAGCCTTTCCATAACCCTTAGGCGTAAGCAGCGACTCTAGCCTAGGAGAATATCCGATGTGTGGTATTACTGGATTTAGCTCTCACAGTTCATATCATCAGTAGAAACTCAAGAGTCATTATCTACTAACTATTTTACACAATGCATAAATAACTTTCGAATTCACTGTGTCAAGATATTATTGAGGACAGAATGTTAGTGGGAGTCAGAAGAACATTATGGATTTATAATCCAACTGCACAAAAATATTGTTAAAAACAGTTAAGGTTTCTTAAAGGCAAAATTCAGCCACATAAACCCTTAAAAAGCAAGGAAATGATCAGTAAAGTGCAACTTATTTACAACACTTTGACACCCACACAACTTATTCATGAGTCTCACTGACAGACTCTGCCCCCTCATCTGGAACTCCTTTCCATCTCCAGCAGATAAAACCACACTCTACACAAAATATGTTAATTTCACTTGAACTGTAATGTAAAACCTTAACTGTCACCTAATAAGAATGTTCACAGTAACATTAGATAAGATTAAAAAGCATAAGGAATGTAAAACCTCATGCTTCAGGGCAGAATCCAAGCAGCAGCAGCTTGTGGTCAGGAAGATACTTCTTCCATGAGCAGATTATTTTCTATAGCATTGCTACTATAATGATATAATTCTCTTTAGAAGTGATATAACTCCTTTGATTTAATGGAATTGCATCAAGGATGAACTTGTCCTATTTAAATCAATTCATCTTCCTCCTTGGTCAAGTGCTACCAAACTAGACAACTACAAGTATTTATTCCTTTTTATATAGAAAACCTCCAATAATATTCCCAACCCCCTCAAAAAATCTAAATAAACATCATAGGACCACTAAAACACATGCTGTATTTCAGTGCTTAGTCTCCCTGCTCTTGCTATCACCTCTCTTCTGCTTGTATGTTTTCTGTTTATACTGTCTAGCTAGATTGTAAGGTCTCTGGGAGAGGGATCTCATCTTCATAACTATCTGTAATGCACCTAGCTCACTATTGGCGCTATACCAAAATTTCCACAGGTGGCTGGCCAGTGAAGGGGAGATGGGGTTCAGCCTCACCTGTGACAGGATCAGCTCACTTCCTTAGGTGGGGAAAATGGAGGAGGCCGTGTTACTCAGTTAGGCCTGGAGTATATAAAACAGAGGCCCGTGGAGAGCCAGAGGGGGCTTTGGGGCTGGGCTGAAGTTTCCCCAGCTTGGGGAAGAGGTGGAGGGAAATGACTGTAGAGAGTAAGAAAAGTCCTGCAGGCTGGGGCTGACTCATGGAGGGAAGGGCATGCTGGATGGATCAGAAGAAGGCTGGGAAGGCTAAGTGCTTTTGAGGTGGGGCAGTAGCTTGTCAAAGAGAGATGGAAAATTTAGTGAATGATACCGAAGCTAGTCTAGAAAATGTAGAAGGGTATGACAGCGAGGAAGAATGGTCACAGGTTGGGGAAAAAAAGATTGAATTTACCTGATTCAGAAGGATCAGCAAGTAGGAGGACAGGAAACTTTGTAATTGTGAAATCACTGGTTCAGGCTATAAATATAGAGGATGTTAACCTCCTAAAGTAGCAGAGTGGATCAAAAAGTGTGCTGGTAATATAGTGAGAGCTAGGAAACTACAAGGTGGTGATTTGTTAGTGGAATGTAAAACAAAAAAGTGGGGAAACTACTTAAGGCTAAGGTTCTATGAAAACAGAAAGTAAGCTGTCAACTCCCCAAGTTTCTGCTGGAAACAAAAGGATAGTGTATGGTGTTCTTATTAAAATGGCTGGAGATGAAATCAAGCAAGATATAGGAGATAAGGTGATTATGCTAAGTGGTTGATTAGCTGGAGAGGAAGTGAAAGCAAGCCCTCAACAGCTGTCCTAGTCACATTTAAAGGAGGTACTCTACCAGACAGAGTGACAACAGGGTACCAGATTTTCTGGATTAAGTCATATATCCCTTCCCCTTTGAGATGTTACCGATGCCAAAGGTTTGGACATGTGGCAAATAATTGTAAAGGGGAAATGAGGTGCAACAAGTGTTGAGGAGAGGATTCACATGACAATTGTGTAAAGGGGCAGAATTAAAGTGTAGCAACTGTGGCAGAAAACATAGTTTGGCATACGGGGGGTGGGTAGCAAAGCAAGCTAGGGAAATACAAAAAACTAAGATCACTAATAACAAGCCATATGTGGAAGCTGCTAGGAGACACCAAAGGAAAAAAGGGGACGAAGAAAGGGAGCCCAATAAGGGAAAAGAGATAAAGCAGCAAAATAATGGAACGGATGTGCTGAGAGATACTGGAGATAAAAGAGATGACATACTGTTTATAGTGAAAGAGGTTCATAGTGTTTATGCTGAAAGTAATAAACTGCACATCTCAGACAGGAAAGAAACAGAAAATGAAACTTATAGTAACTTTTCAGCTGCTTTAACTAACAGTAGAATGACTCCACACTTCCTTCACTTAGAAAAGCATTGATGGTTAAAATTTGAATGGTGGTAACAATTGTTAGTTGGAATGCACAGTCTGGTAACATATGGACAGAAATTAAAGAAAAATATTGCTGATGTGGAAACTAAGCCTTGTTGTATGCATTCAAGAGACATGGCCTAGAGGGAATCTAGATTGTAAAATCCCAGGACATGGTATATATTGATAGGATAGAGAA
Organism: Trachemys scripta elegans; assembly: GCF_013100865.1. Classification (NCBI taxonomy): domain Eukaryota; kingdom Metazoa; phylum Chordata; order Testudines; family Emydidae; genus Trachemys; species Trachemys scripta. Next base: position 38,518,235 of record NC_048307.1, read on the forward strand.
GTAGGACAGGCTGGGGATGTTTGTATCTTCATGAAGGAGAATCTAAATTATTTTGAAGTAGAGGTGAAAAGGCTTAATATTGAGTATAATGTTACTGAGATTCCGATGCAAAACAATACTAAGAATATATGTTTACAACCCATGCAGAAAACCAGAGACCAAGGACCTTAAAGAGATCATTCGCAGATGTCACAAGCCTGTATATTATATATGGGGATCTACATAGCTGTAACAGATTGTGGGGAAGTAGGGAAAATGATAATAATAGAAAGTGTCTAGAGCAATTCATAGATTAAAATAATTTGGCAATACTGAATGATGGAGCACCTACCGGGTTTAATGTAGCTGATGGAAGTTTCTCCTATCTAGACTTAGGAATTGTAACAAGCAACATAGCAAGCAGATGCAGCTGGGAAATCTACAAAGAGGAGAAAATGGGAAGTGACCACTTTCCAGCACTCATTATATATCAAGGAAAGGGTAATACTGAAGATGATGATTGTCTCCCTACCTGGAATCTAAATAAAGCTAATTGGGAAATATTTAGAAACAAAAGTATTGAATATGTAAATGAGCAGAGCAAAAGTGAGGACATTGAAGTCAATAGTAATATCAAAAAGGAAAATTATAAAGAGAGCAAGCCTAGCTATAGCTTGGTTACTAAATCATCCTAAAGAAAGGAAATGTGTACCATGGTGGAATAAGGAGAATACAATGGCTATTAAGGAAAGAAATAAGGCATATCAGAAAGCAAAAAGTACAGTGAATAATGAGGACTTAATGTAGTATAAAAGTAATAAGGCAGTTGCACAAAGGATTATAGCAAAAGCAAAAAGAGAAAACTGTAGAAAATACTGTGGAAAAATTAATAAGGATACCAATATATCAGAGGAAATTAGGAAATAGGGAAATTAGGAAAATTAATGGTATATGGAGTAGGAGCAACATAATACCAGACTTCATTGTGGAAGATCAAGAAGTAGAAGCTCCAGTGAACAAAAAACAGAAGCCCTAGTAGAAATGTTCCAAAGTGTTAGTAATGATCAGAATCAGAGTGTAGAGCTCTGTGTGAGCAGAAAATGTATTGAAGAAAATTATGAAATATTGAAGAGGTGGGAGGAAGATGAAAGTATTTTACAGTAGAACCTCAAAGATATGAACACCAGAGTTATGGTCAACCAGGCACCATGTGAAACTGGAAGTAACCAATTAGGCAGCAGTAGAGACAAAAAAATAAAAGCAAGTACTGTACTGTGCCTGTACTGCATCTTAAAGGTAGGCACATCTGGGATGCCTGCCCCCACTCCATCCCCACTCCTGGGCAGTGTTTTCCCCAGGAATTGAAATTAGGGGGGGTGTTGGAATATTCAGGCGGGTGAGGGCCAACGAGGGTTGAGACCATGAGGGCAAAGGTGGGCTGTATGGCACATAGTAAAAACTGAAAAATGTTTCATGACCATTTTATTAGATTTAACTCATGTTTTAAAATCATCACAAAAATTAATGTTGGCTACTCAAGCCTACTAGGAAGCACTACATCTACATCCATCTTGGTTTCTTGCACTCTTTGGTGTCTTCTTGTGTGTCTGTTACTTCCAGTCCTTCATGATCAGGCAGAAGGCGACTTCTTTCAGAACACAAAATTCTGTTCAATGAGGAAAAAGAACACTCAGCTGTAGCTGTTGTGACTGGGAGTAGCAAGAGATGAATTCCTACTTCTTTCATCCCAGGAAACATAGCACAAAAAGTGGGTCGAACCACTAGTGATGATAAAGAAGTTGAAGTTAATCTTCATTCGTTCGTCGAATGATATTCCACTCTGTGTTCAGATTCTCTATTCTGTCCTGATCACATGGTAAACCCATTGCTGGTAGTGCCTCACTCCACTCAACTGTCGGTGTTTTATAAGACAGGCATTTGTAAAAACTATGTGGAGGTTGATATAGTCCAGAAATCGCTATTGTAGATTTGTAAGAATCAAGTCTGTGTACTTTTTCAGCTGGCTTAACAAACACTTCTTGTCCTCCTCACTTAAGGAGTCAATATAAGTACCTTCATTAGTCAACTGAAGTCCTTGCTTCTTCCAGTACATTTTCAATAGATATCTCTGATTGATTCAAGTGTAGCTTCTATTGCTGGAGAGAGATCTACTACTGTTGTAGCCAGGGCCAGTTCTAGGGTTTTTGCTGCCCCAAGCAAAATCAATTTTGGCCGCCCTCCCCCCCGTTTTTTTCTTACCCCACCCCCCGACCCTGCTTCAACTCCGCCCCTTCCCCAAATCCCCTGCCCTGCCTCCTCCCCCCAGACTCTCAAGCCTGGGAGGGAGGGTGAGCAGCGGCGCGCGAATCAGCTGTTTCGCGCGCTGTGGCCGCTCGGGATCTCCCCCTCCCTTCCAGGTTTGAGAGCCTGGGAGGGAGAGGGAGCAGCGGCGCGCGAATCAGCTGTTTCGCGTGCCGCGGCCACTCAGGATCTCCCCCTCCCTCCCAGGTTTGAGAGCCTGGGAGGGAGGGCGAGCAGCGGCGCACAAATCAGCTGTTTTGCACGCCGTGGCATGCGAGCGGCAGCAGCAGCAGCAGTGGAGGTGAGCTAGGGCGGCTGGGGCACATTTTTAGGGGCTGCAGGGGCGGCATTCTGGCGCTGGCCATGCCGCCCCTAAAAATGTGCCGCCCAAGCACCAGCTTGTTCTGCTGGTGCCTAGTGCCGGCCCTGGTTGTAGCAGATGCCTGGATGTAGCAGATGCCTGGATGGCATTGTATAATTACCCAAGTGGTTTCAACAGTACACTTACAAGAGAGAGAATGGCAATAGTCTACTCTGAATGTAGTCACAAAAGTAGTCCACCAACCTCAATACTTAGATCTGTCCTATCTTGGTGGATACTTTCCAAAGCCAGTAATAACGGTTGCAGTAATTTTAAGGCAACAGCCAAGGATCGCTCATGAGAAAGCCAGCAGGTTTTCCCAGATTGGACTAATTTTAACTTCAATCCCAGTGTATCTTCTATTTGTTTTCAGGACATTCAGTCCTTCTGGACTCCTGCTGAAAAAAAGAATATAAAAAGCTATTACATTTATGGCTTTTTAATGTCTTTTTAAGATTCTGCAGCTTGTACTAGCACTCGCTGGAGTAGATGGCCTCTGAAATGTGTATAGGAAAGATTAGGGTTACACTTTTCTCTGAGCAAATCTTGTACTCCACTATGTCTTCCAAAGAAGTTTGTAGCTCCATCAAATGAAAAAGCAGCCATCTGTTTGGGGTTCAATTTACATGCATTTAACTCTTCTAAGATGTCACAGATGCAGCTGATGTGTCTTCTATAACCTGAACATCTAGAATGCATCTATTGGTCTACCACAGACATCAATGACATATGCAATGACTTAATACTTGATACTTAATACTTGATGCCTATTTGCACTGGTGCATTCATCAGTCATAAATGCACATATTTTGAATATGGTGAGAGAGTTCTTCACTTTTTCAGCTGCTGAGTCTTTCACTGTTGTACCACATGCTTCTCAAACGTGTACTGGTGACCCCTTTCACATAGCAAGTCTCTGAGTGCGACTCCCCTTATAAATTAAAAAACACTTTTTAATATATTTAACCCCATTATAAATGCTGGATGCAAAGCGGGGTTTGGGGTGGAGGCTGACAGCTCGCGACCCCCCATGTCATAATCTCACAACCCCCTGAGGGGTCCCAACCCCCAGTTTGAGAACCCCTGTTCTAGAGAGTCAGCTGAGTTTTTTCAGAAAGATAGCGAGTATTTGCCAGTCTTGTTCGAAACCAGTGTCCAAGTTCAGGATTAACAAGTGACAATGCACTTAACATTCACCTCCAGTTTGTAGTGTGTGGTATGATGCAACAGTGGTGGCATGTTGGTTCACATAAATTGAGTTGTGTCTCCAGCATTCTTAACAGCCTCATTAAGTTCTTATAAAATTGGCTTTGACAGTGACTGGCTTATAAGGCTTTCTGCATGTTGATGCAGTCCAGAGGCCTGGTGTTTTGCAGCCTTTTCATATAGGTTGCCAGTATTGGTTTAAAGAAGAACAGGAGTACTTGTGGCACCTTAGAGACTAACAAATTTATAAATTTATAAATTTGTTAGTCTCTAAGGTGCCACAAGTACTCCTGTTCTTCTTTTTGCGGCTACAGACTAACACGGCTGTTACTCTGAAACCTGTCAGTATTGGTTTAGCTGATCAATCTGGCAAAGCAAGCTCCTCAACTTTTACTATAGAAATCCATGATATGCCCACATCTTCAATACTTCGTGCAGTAGTGGTCACCCCATCTCAAAAAAGATATATTGGAAGTGGAAAAGGTACAGAGAAGGGCAACAAAAATGATAAGGGGTATGGAACAGATTCCATATGAGGAGAGATTAATAAAACTGGGACTTTTCAGCTTGGAAAAGAGACGACTAAAAGGGGATATGATAGAGGCTTATAAAATCTTGACTGGTGTGGAGAAAATGAATAAGGAAGTGTTATTTACCCCTTCACTTAACACAAGAACCAGGGGTCACCCAATGAAATTAATAGGCAGCAGGTTTAAAACAAACAAAAGGTAGTATTTCTTCACACAACACACAGTCACCCGTGGAACTTTTTGCCAGGTATGTTGTGGAGGCCAAAATTATAACAAGGTTCAAAAAAGAACTAGATAAATTCATGGAGCTTAGGTCCATCAATAGCTATTAGCCAGGATGGGCAGGGATGCAACACCATGCTCTGAGTGTCCCTGACCTTTGTTCGCCAGAAGCTGCGAGTGGACAACAGGGGATGGATCACTTGCTGATTCTCTGTTCTGTTCATTCCCTATGAAACACCTGGAATAGTCACTGACAGACAACAGGATACTTGGATAGATGGACCATTGGTCTGACCCAATATGGCTGTTCTTACATAAAAATAATTATAATAAAAAAGTTTAGGACAGAAACTCCCCAAACTACCTCTTGAGATAGTGATGTTGTGAGATAACAACCTTGGCAAATAATGCATTTTAAAAATCTTGGCCTACTGACTAAGTTTCCCAGTCAAAAATTTAGCATTCTGGAGTGAAGTCACTAAAACATAGTCTAATGCTTTGGCCGCTGTTTATCATGCCACCGTTCACTCTACTGTTCCGTCCCCAATGACCCTGCACTGTCACCTTCTGCTGCCACCTGCCACTGTGACCTCTGCGAGTAGGTCTCTCATGGTTCCACCCAGCTCTCAGTGATTTCAGCTCTCAGTGGGGGAACCTTACTGCTAGTGCAGGCTGGGCTGTCTCTTCCACAGAAACACTGTCCCACAGCAGGTCTAAGCACTTATAGACCTGATTATCAGTGATTTCAGCTCTAGTGGTCACTTAATAAACCAAAAGACTCTCTATGGAGCTTAATCAGCTCTATCTCGAACAGGAGAGAGGGGCAGGTCAAATAGTGACTGTGACTCTTAGGCAGAGTCCACACCACCAAGCAAAACACCTGTGCCCCACCCTCTCTCTCTTTACTAGGATTTGGCATCCAATCTTCCTGCTTAGCAAGTGCAGTTCAGTTGAGGGCGACCAGTGCTTAATTTGTAATGAAAGAGGTGCCGGGGCTCAAGCAAGTTTGTTACTTTCATAACTGATGTGACAAGCCCAGAGGTCCCAGGGCTATGAACTGACAAGCCTAAAGGTGGTGTGGCTCAGCCCTGGCAAGCCCTAGCACAAATTAAGCACTGAGGGAGACTCCCTCATTCAGTCAGGCTAAGTACAGTTCTGCTGCCTTTTACTCATACAATAAGGATAACAACATTTCATGACCCCCACATTTAATACTTAAGTGATTTGTGACCCAGCCAAAATTGATCACTTGGACAACACAACTGTCTGCTCGATACCTAGTCAGAGTAGGTGTGTTCTTGTAAATACAGACTGTTCCTGAAACCTTTACATCCATCCCTGGCTCACTATGAGTTCTCAGAGGAGAACTCATTCAGACCTTGCTTATAAATAATAATTTGAAATTATTAGGTAGGCCAATATAGCCGAACCAAATGTGCCGACATTGTCATAAATAACAGCTGTATGAGGAGGCTAGTCTTTGTTCAGACTTTTCAAACCCATTATGCTTTCTCAGGTACAAGTATTTTCTCATATACTGTATATGCTTTTAAAGTGTGTATTAATGTTTCAATTTCAATTCAAATGTCCAACCAATGACTAAATTGGCAACATGCATGTAACTGGGGGGGCTGTTGGGGAAATTCAGGCAGGGTATACATCCCCCTGGGGTGGGGGTCTAGGGAAATCCCTGCTCCCAGGGCAGCCACTTACAGCAAGATGCTGGGGCTGCCAGCCCAAGGCAGCCGGAGCCAGCAGAGCAGGAGCAGCGCTGGGGTCTGCGCAGCTTTCACCCCTCCCCCCACCAGGAGGGAAACGTGCTGTTTTTACCCCCCCAGCCGGGAGGGGGAACATGCTGTTTTCTCTCTCTCACACATGCACACCAGCTGCTGCATCTGGAGCCTGAACTGCACTTTGTTCAGAGTTACAAACATTTCAGAGTTACAGACATCCTCCATTCCTGGGGTGTTCATAACTCTGAGGTTCTACTGTAAATGAAAACTTTGGCATAAGGGAACTTCAAAAAGCAATAGTGAAGAGCAAAAATTTTGCTCCAAGCAAGAATGGTATAAGATTGGAATGCTTAAACACCTAGCTGAAGGGTGTCTGAGGGAGATACTAAAATTATACAATACCATGGGGGAAAAAGTGGGCTGCCAATGGACTGGAAACACATAGTTATTGTTCCAGTGGGTTGATGTATACAGGCTAGGGCTGTCAAACAATTAACAAAATTAATTTTGATTAATCACAAGATTAAAAAAATAATCACATTTAATCACAGTTTTAATCCCATTGTTAAACAATAGGATACCATTTATTTAAATATTTTTGGAGATTTTTCTACATTTTCAAATATATTCATTTCAATTACAACATAGAATATAAAGTGTACACTTTACATTATTTTTTATTACAAATATTTGCACTGTAAAAAAGATAAAAGAAACGAAAGAAAACAAAATAAAGGAAAGCCTACTGCAGTGTATATATACACTTACAACTGGTACTCCACAGGAGAGTGTCATCAGTCTTACCTTTTTCAACATCATGATAAATGATCTTCCAAAAGAGAAGAGTTCAGGAATAGGCATCACTTTATTTGTTGATGACTGTGCCAAATGGGCCCTAAACAGAAACCCTGACATAGCTGCTAAAAGAGTAAATGAAGTGCTTAGGAAGGATGTTGAACAGCTAAATGTGGGGCTTTAAATTCTCAGTTGACAAAACTAAGAAAATGATATTCATTGATTTTATAGACCTCTATCATATACCCCCTTAGTTGTCTCTTTTCCAAGCTGAAAAGTTCTAGTCTTATTAATCTCTCCTCATACGGAAGCTGTTTCAGACCCCTACTCATTTTTGTTGCCCTTTTCTGAACCTTTTCCAATTCTAATATATCTTTTTTGAGATGTGACTACCACATCTGCATGCAGTATTCAAGATGTGGGTTTACCATGGATTTATATAGAGGCAATATGATATTTTCTGTCTTATTATCGATCCCTTTCTTAATGATGCCCAACATTCTGTTCTCTTTTTTGACTGCAGCTGCATATTGAGTGGATGTTTTGAGAGAACTATCCACAATAATTCCAAGATCTCTTTCTGGAGTGGTAACAGCTAATTTAGACCCCATCATTTTATATGTATAGTTGGGATTACGTTTTCCAATGTGCATTACTTTGCATTTATCAACATTGAATTTCATCTGCCATTTTGTTGCCTAGTCACCTAGTTTTGAGAGATCCTTTTGTAGCTCTTCACAGTCTGCCTGGGACTTAACTATCTTGAGTAGTTTTCTATCATCTGCAAATTTTGCCATCTCACTGTTCACCCTTTTTCCAGGTCATTTATGAATATGTTGAATAGGACTGGTCCCAGTACACATCCCTGGGGGACCCCACTATTTATCTCTCCATTCTGAAAACTGACCATTTATTCCTACCCTTTGTTTCCTATCTTTTAACCAGTTACCAACCCATGAGAGGACCTTCCCTCTTATCTCATGACAGCTTACTTTGCTTAAAAGTCTTTGGTGAGGGACCTTGTCAAAGGCTTTCTGAAAATCTAAGTACAGTAACTCTCACTTACAGTCATCCCAGTTAACGTTGTTTCTTTGTTATGTTGCTGATCAGTTAGGGAACATGCTCATTTAAAGTTGTGCAATGCTCCCTTCTAACATCGTTTGGCAGTCGCCTTACTTTGTCCGTTGCTTGCAGGAAGAGTAGCCCGTTGCAGCTAGCTGGTGAGGGCTTGGAACCAGGGTGGACTGGCAGCCCCCCATCAGCTCCCCGTTCCCCTAAGTTTCCTGTGCAGCAGCTGCCCAGCAGGCTAGCAATTGCAGCTGTCCCTCCCGCCACTGCCATGTGCTGCTCCTGCCCTCTGCCTTGGAGCTGCTTCCCAAGACTCCTGCTTACTGTGCAGGGGGGAGGGGAGGGGAGGAAGAGGGGGGCTAATGTCAGGGTGTCCCCCTCTCCCCTGCTCCTGCACCCCACTTACCCCATCTTCCATAGAGCAGGGGGACACACAACAGGGGTCAGGACAGAGGGAGCTTGCTGGCAGCAGCTGCGGTCTCAGCAAGCTGATCTAATTAACAAGGCAGTGTACTTAAAGGGGAAATGCACATCTCTCTCTCACACACACAATGTGTGTCTCTGTCTCTGTCTGCAATGCTGTCTCCCCTCCCTCCATTCCTGCTGCCTTGTAGAGTGTGAGAGTTAACCCTTGAGGGCTCAGCCAATTGCTAGTTCATCATTTAGCAGTAAGGCATTCCCTGGGAAATATCCCACACTCGGACTCCTCCAACTCAACCAAGCTTCACAATCATCATCACTGTGTACCAGTTTTAAATTGTTTGTTTAAAACTTAGACTCTGTCTCTCTCTCTCTCTCTGTGTGTGTGTGTGTGTGTATATATATATATACATATGTATAGTCTTTTGTCTAGTGAAAAAAAATTCCCTGGAACCTAACCCCCTCATTTACAATAATTCTTATGGGGAAATTGGATTCGCTTAACATCGTTTTGCTTAAAGTCGCATTTTTCAGGAACATAACTATAACATTAAGTGAGGAGTTATTGTACACTATATTCACTGGATCCCCCTTGTCCACATGCTTGTTGACCCCATCAAAAAATTCTAGCAGATTGGTGAGGCATGATTTTCCTTTACAAAAAACATGTTGACTCTTCCCCAACAAATTATGATTATAAATTGTATCTATATGGACAGCAAATAAGTATAGTTAAAAGCTTAACATTTTAGGTAAGATATTTGATAGCAAGCTCACTGGGAAGGAACATATTGAAATTATTAGAGATAAGTGTAAAAGCAGAATCAACTTACTTAAAAGTATTTCTGGAACTTCCGAAGGTGCAGATAAGAAAGCAGTGGTAATGCTATGCAGTACACTTATAAGATCAATTATTGAGTGTTGGTACCAGGCTTTCAGTTCAAGATCAATCCAAGCTCAAGTGTTGCGAATCACATGTGGTGCCTTCATCATATTGTTGATGTGAGTGATGCAGATATTTGCAGGTGAAATGCCTATTACTTTAAGAATAAAGCTTGTAGACTTAAACTTTTGGGCTAAAGTCACTAGCAATAGTGATGATGGTAACACTAAACGAATGTAAGGAAATTAACCTGTCTGAGGATCTGCCCTATAGGCCGCAGGCCTAAACCAAACTAAGTGTCATATTCTCTGCCAGTCTCGGTCGGGGGTCATGACCAGAGGAAGGGGAATGGAAAGCCCCAGGAGCAGCAATAACAATGAGTGTGTTTATGGCTGGCGAAATATAATAACCACTTGTGCGAAGCAATAAGCATCCAGTAATATATCAACCCAAGTAATCATGCTTTATGTATCCCCTAATTGTGTAAACCCCCCTTAAGCAATAGTACCCTGCTCAGAACATTTAAGTAATAGGCACCCCATGTGATATAAGTTGTTGACTGTATCAGAAACCACCAAGAACCCCTCTACTCAATTTGCACCCTATTCTGGGAAAATTGCAACAGGGTGCCGGGAAGAACGGAAATACCCTAACTCTCTTATTCTCATAAATGACGTGTAACATGTAATATGTTTGCGGTTTTCGGCTTTAAAAGAAGATCTGTATGCTCAATTCGGGGGAGTAGTTTTCTGACTGCTACCCCCAAAGCGTTGGTATGTATTGCAATAAACGGGCCTCAGGCTTGAGTCTCTGATCAAAATGATGCGTAGGTGACTTTTTCCACGACAATTTGGGGGTTCGTCTGGGATCACTCGACGTCCCACCGAACCGGAGGACCACTGACCGCTTCCACACCGATCCCAGGCACCAGGTAAGAGACCGTTGTCTCTATTTGGGCTCCGGTGGGGAGCTGCCTGTAGGCTTTGGGTTTAGGTGAGGACGTGCTGTGATCCGAACCATTTGGGATTAGACTCATATGCTTGATGCCTGTTCGTCTTGTGATTGTGACAGTCGTTTTGTACTCTGTTTGTCTGTCTTGTAAGGTAATTGACGTGAGGTTGGGTCGTTTAAAACCCCAGGAAGTCCTGGGCGAGGATGGGATATAGTAACCGACAGTAATTGTAGAAGAGTTATTTGTTGAGTTTGGTTGTCTGCTAAGTGTATTCGACTTTGGGCACTGGTCGTCCCCCCCCCTCCCCCACCGAAGGGCGAAGGATGGTCACTGTAGACCCCGGGGGGAAGGGCCCCGGAGTGACGCGTGAGGGTTGGCAACAAGTCCCACTGGCAATAGGCCAGGGTGTGGAGAGTGCCTGAATTAGGTGCGTTGTGTGAGTCGTGAGGTGGCCCTACCCTTGTTTCCCTCCTCGGAGAGCGAGGAGGCCCCAGGAAACCGCCCACGGACTCCTAGGCAGTAGAGTAACCTATCCTGTTCTCTTGAAGGCGGGCCGGTGCTCCCTGCTCAGGGAAAGGTGTGCGGGGACCGTGCCTTTCCTGACCCTCTCCATTTGGATGACCTGCGACCAAATTCCTCCCTTGATTTTCCGCTTGAAGTGGTGGGCTCCCTCCCCTTGCTCGGAGAGAGGGGGAGTCCCTGGAAATTGCCTGCCATACCGGAGGCAGTAGGGTATCCTACTCCGTTCCCTTAAAGGACGGGCCGATGCTCTTTGCCGGAAGGGGTGTGTGCGAGGACTACCCTTATGATATCCTCCCCGTTGGTGTGAATGGATTGAGGAATTGGCCTCACCTGATGAGGAGGCCTGGGAATTGGGCCTCACCTGGATAAGGAGGCCTGAGCTTGCAGGCGAAAGGAAAAGTGGTCTCACCTGGAGAAAGAAGACTTGGGCTTTTGAAAAAGGCCTTGCTGAGAGGAAGGCCTGAGCTGATAGCGCTAGTTCTGTGTTATGTGTAATCTGTCTGTGGCGTTCCCATCACATTATTAAGTGAATAACACTAAGCGAATTGTTGAACGGCGGGGGGCCCTTGGACGGGATGCTACATCCGTTTGGGCAATTTAGTGTTTTAAGATTTGCCGGAGCTGGTGTGGAGCCTTGTTTGAGGGCTTGTGGCCGACACTCATAATGGGAGCCTCAAGCTCCTGGGAGAGACCGGTGCCAGAAAAGGGCATCCCTGCCGCATATATGTATTCTAATTATGGCCCTTTAACCTGTAAATTTTTAAAGGATTGAAATTGGAATACTAGGGACAATCCAAGTTTACAGTTCCCGCTAGAAGGAACCTTTAATTTTAATAAGATCCTGCACCTCCGAGGGGCCCTGTTGGTGCATAAGGCGGGCCAAACCCAGTGGGATGCCTTCTTTAATTGGTGCGGTGAAATGGAAAAATGCCACCGCAAATCCATACAGAGAAGCTTAAATAATACCCATGACAAGGTTAAGGCACAGTTAAAGGAAGCCGAGCAGAAGCTAAAGGAAGCCCAGTCCCTAGTCCCTTTGCCGGCTCCTCTGTTTCCCTCTAGACAGGTCCCCCCTAGATCCCTCCCCTCGGCCAAACCCCAGCAGCGGCCACCGCCAAATGATTTTTTTTTAGATCGCCGGCCCCGAAGGAGAGGGGAGGAACCGGAGGGGCAGGATGATGAGGGGGGGAGGGTACGTCAACACCCCGTTCAGAGCAAAGTGAGCCGGGCAGGGACTCTTCCGACTCCCCGGCCACCTCGGGAGAGTCCTCGACCGAGTCGAGACAACTTTTGTTGACTTCTCCCGCTGCTTCTCCTGAACCTCTTGCCTTGTTAGCCGAGTGGGAAAGGCGGATGCAGCGGGTTTTTGAGCACACTGATTCCCTAGCCGACATTATACGCCAATCCCCAGGGCCAGTTTTCCGCATGCGGAATCGGGTAACCCGCGAAAATAAGATACAGGAATTGGAAAAGGAAATAGCCGCTGAACTGGGAAAGGCCCGCCAAAAACTCGATACTAGATTAAAAAACCAGTCCTGGGGAACGAATTGGATCCTCTCAGGAGGTACTAAATTTTCCCCTTAGGGGACTCCCGGGCATGGAAGGAGGTCTCACGGAAGTCCATGCCCCTTGGAGCCCAGCTGATATGCGCGCGCTGGCCCAAAACTTCCCGAAAATTCGAGACAATCCTTTAAAATTCCATGAGGAACTCGAGGTTTTGATCAATTGTTATAACCCAACGATGGGCGACCTTGACCAGTTTTTAAGAGGAGTAATGCCTCGAGAAACCCAGCACCGCATTTACGTGCAAGCAGAATGGGAGGACAGGGTTGAACCCGATAGGGAGGGCCTACCAAATGCTAGGAATAAGCAAGTGGAAGCCATATTAAAGGTCTGCCCACCAAAGGCGGACTGGACCAAAATCCACAACTGCAAACAGGAAAAGGGCAAGAATCCGGCTGATTATTTAGGACGGTTGAAGTCGGCTTTTGAGACATATTCTGGTATACAAGATGCCGAGATACAAGCTGAGCAAGCAATAGTGGCAACGTATGTGCAGGGCCTCTGCCCCAAAATATGTGAACAGTTAAAATTGGGTCTAGTGGGCTGGGAGGGCAAAGATTTAAAGGAAATTTTAGCTGCGGCTCAGCATTATTATCACCAACTTGAAAAGAAGGAGGAGGATGCGGAGATGCACTTGATGGCCCTCCAGATTCAGAGCTTGGGGGGACAGAACCGACCCAGGGGAAGGGGAAGGGGACCCTATAGGGGACCGCAGAGGGAACTGTGGGTTTCTTTCCCTTCCCCATTGGCTTCCCCACCTTGCCAGGGGCCCCAGGCCCTACCGGAGGGCCAGTTCCAGCCAAGAGCCGACCAGCCCTTCCGTTGCTACGGCTGCGGGGGGGGGGAGGGGAGGGGACATATCCGAAAGGTATGCCCCTATGAAAATCAGCTAACTAACCTGGGACAGTCAGGTTGTCCTCCCCCACATGTCCCGCCACCATTGCCTGCGGACTATAGTTAGGACAGCCGTGGGACCCTAGGTGACCTCATCGCCCCCTTTATTCCCCTGGGTCAGTCAGGCCTATATCTCTCATGTGTAATTAATAAGAAGCCTGTAAAATGTTTAATCGATACCGGAGCGTCTCGATCCACCCTCAGAGTTGAGGAATTCCCCTCCCTTCCCCAGTCGGGGGAGATCGTCAATGCAGTAGGGGTGAGCAACGTTTCCATTCCCCACCCTGTCACTGCCCCACTCTCCGTGTCCATCGGCCCATTATCAGAGCAACATGCCTTTCTTCTCAGCCCATGCTCCCCGGTTAATTTGGGGCGGGATCTTCTGTGTAAATTAAATTGCTCCATTTTCTGCACTCCGGACGGGGTATTCCTGGAGACCCCAGAACCTTCCCACCAGGAAGTCCTGGCGGTTCTACAAGCCCCTTCCCTTGAAGAAACGGCATCAATTCCAGACCTTACCTTACTACAACAAGAACTACTGGCTCAAGTTTCCCCCTCCTTATGGGCTGACCATGCTGACCAGGTGGGATGCATTGCGTCAGTCCAGCCGGTCAAAATTTGGCTCGACACGACAAAGCCCCTTCCCAGAATACGCCAGTACCCCCTCTCTAAGGCAACAGAGGAGGGAATCAGACCTGTCCTCACCTCCCTTGTACAACAAGGAGTTATTATTCAAACCACCAGTGAATGTAATTCCCCTATTTTGCCCGTAAGAAAGCTGGGGACGGGAAAATGGCGGTTCATTCAGGACCTCTGGGCCATAAATGCGGCTGTCCTTCCCATGTTCCCAGTGGTCCCCAACCCAGCTACTATCCTTTCTAGTATTCTCCCTTCGGACACCCATTTTACAGTAGTGGACCTTTGCTCCGCTTTCTTTTCTATCCCCATTCACCCGGATAGACAGTATTTGTTTGCTTTTACCTTTCAGGGGCTCCAGTACACTTGGATCAGGCTGCCGCAATGCTACACTGAGTTACCTACCATCTTCTCCCAGGCCCTAAAAAGGGACCTGGAGGACGTGGTGCTTCCTAAGGGGTCCACCCTGACCCAATATGTGGATGATCTCCTGATAGCCTCCCTTTCTCTGGAAAATTGCAGAATCAACACTTTAGCCCTCCTACAAGCCCTTGCCCGGAAGAGGCATAAAGCCTCCAAGTCCAAATTGCAACTGTGCCTCTCTCGAGTCCATTATTTGGGACACGATCTAACAGTGGGCGAAACACACCTGTCCTGCTCCCAGATTGAGGCCTTACTTAAGGTCCCCCGTCCAACCACAAAAAGGGAGCTCCAGGGGTTCCTCGGAATGGCAGGATACTGTCGCCAGTGGATACTGGGATACACATCCGTTGCCAAGCCCCTACACGATTTGACCCACAATGATGTATCTGAGCCCCTCCCTTGGACCCTAGTAATGGAGATGGCTTTTCAACAGCTCAAGGAGTTCCTGGCCAGCGCCGCGGCATTGGGGTTACCAGATTACTCCAAGCCCTTTACCCTCTTCTGTCATGAAAAGGATGGGGTGGCCCAAGGGGTGTTGACTCAGAAGCATGGAGATTCCCAGCAATCCATTGCCTATTATAGCGCCCTGTTGGATCCGGTGGCCGCGGGACTCCTGCCCTGACTTAGGGCTGTGGCGGCGGATGCGGGCCTGGTCTAGACCTCCGCAGGTCTGGTCCTGGGCTCCCCGCGGCTTGTGACCGTACCACATGTGGTCACTGCGCTCCTTTTACGTGGAGCAACCCAGCACCTCTCCAATTCCCGTCTAACCAAATATGAAATGTTGCTCCTAAATGCCCCAAATATTATGTTGCTCCGATGCCCGGTTCTTAACCCGGCCTCACTGCCTATGACCTGGGATGGGGAACCGCATGATTGCCAGTTGGTTACGGCAGAATTATGCTCCCCCGGGCTGACTTGAAGGACACCCCGCTGCCCAACCCCCACCTAGTGTATTTTGTCGATGGTTCCTGTCTGAGAAACTCAGAGGAAATCCTCGTCGGAGGTTATGCAATATGCTCCTCCCATGAGCTTGTGGAGGCCCACTGTCTCCCAGGCGCACGCTCAGCCCAAGTGGCTGAGCTGGTTGCCCTTACTCGTGCCTGCTCCCTGGCCGAAAAGCGATCGGTCACTATTTATACTGACTCCCGATACACCTTCGGGGTAGTGCATGACTATGGGCAGCTGTGGAAATACAGAGGATTTCTCACTTCTGGAGGAGCTCAAATTTGTAATGGTCCCTATGTTGACGTCCTACTCTCCGCTCTCCAACTACCAGCGGAAGTAGCGGTTGTAAAATGTGTAGCTCACAAAAAACCTTGCAATGAGGTTACTAGAGGAAATTCCCTGGCTGATGAATCAGCCAAGCAAGTGGCCCTTTCTGGGTCCCCGGCTGATTTTGCTGCTATTTGTTTTGGGGCCCTGGTCCCTTCTAAAACCTATCCATCCTTTGCCGAACTAACCTCCGGAAAATATGGGCTGCCCCAGCTTCTCCCAAGGGACTTAGCTCAGATGCAGGAATCGGCTTCGGCGGGGGAAAATGAATCCTGGAGGGCGGCTGGGTGCTCAAAACTATCTGACACTCTATGGTGCTCCCTGGATGGTCGCCCGGTGGCGCCTAGAGCCTTGCTCCCTTATTTGGGCCGCATGGCACATGGCTTAGCACATGTGGGCCAAAGGGGGATGATGGATGTAATATGGCAACATTGGTATGCTCCCCATTTTGCCTTAATAGCTCAGCAATATTGTAATACTTGCCCTGTATGCTTAGCCCATAACATAGGAAAACTGGTTAAAACCAGGCCTGCGGTGCACCCGTCCCCTTGGGGTCCGTTTATAAACATTCAAATTGATTTTATAAGTACGCCAAAGTGCTGCTCATATGAGTATGTCCTGGTGTGTGTCTGCAGGTTCTCAGGGTGGGTCGAGGCCTACCCTTGTGTTAAGGTGGATTCCATTACTGTCGCAAAGAAACTGCTGCAAGAATTTATTCCCCGGTGTGGGCTGCCCCTCTCAATCAATTGTGATTGCGGCACTCATTTTACAGGCCAGGTCATGCAACAAGTTTGCAAAGCCCTGAAAATTGCTCAATATTTTCACTGTGTGCACCACCCACAAAGTGCGGGTGTGGTGGAACGTATCAATGGGGAATTAAAAAATAAAATTGCCAAGATCTGCGCAGAAACCGGTCTCAAATGGCCAGTTGCTTTACCTTTAGCCTTAATGCAAATGAGAAGCACCCCTGCTCGAAAGCATGGTCTCTCCCCACATGAAATCTTAATGGCTAGGCCTATGAGATTGCCAGCTTCCCCGCCCCTGCCCCCAAGTCAGTTGGATACACAGCTCGTAGATGAAAGGGTTCTAGCTTATTGTAAAAGGCTTATGAAATGCATTAGATCTTTGCATGCTCAGGTGCAGTGCGCCTTCCCCACACTGGCCGACATCCTGTGCCACAGTCTGCAGCCAGGAGAGTGGGTCTACGTCAAACGATTCCAAAGAAAAACTGCCTTGGAGCCTCGGTGGAAAGGTCCGTTCCAAGTACTGCTGGCCACCCATACCGCTGTAAAATGCCACGGGCTGCCTAACTGGATCCATGCCTCCCAGTGCAAAAAGGTCCAAACCCCGCCTGAGTCATCGGTCCCGACCGTTCTTCCCTCGACAGACTTGGACGGGCCCCAGGACACCGGCAATCCCAGCCACATACAAGAGGAAGAAGGCCCCCGTTATAACCTCCGACGCCGACCTGAATACTCCAGTCAATTAACAAATACTGGAGTCCTTATAAGAAAAAGGCCATAATAACGCCTCCCCAAGTCCTGTGGCAAGCCTAGCGCCCACAGGCGAACTTCCCTGATGACCGACCCAGCAATCAGAATTAAGGAATCGGCATTAGTTAGAAAGTGGCTCATGCCTTCTATTTGGTTCATGTGCGTGACTATGCTTTTGCTCTTAATTTTAAACTTTCATGATACCATTGTTTTCTTCTGGTCTGGGCTGACTCTTGCCCCGCCTCTACCATGGGAACCCCAACCTCCCAGGTGTCGCCTTCCACAGGGGCCTGGTCTGCCCAGTCCCTAAACTCCCTGAAGAAAAAGAGACTCGTTACAACGAAGGACATTAAAAACCTACTATGGTATCAGCGGAGAAACATCGTCCACTGGAAAGGAGGGACATGTGAGATGGCAGCCTGGGAGTGTGGGGTCCACTGGTACTTGGGGTTTCTCCCCGGAGTAGCCCCCTGTAATTACCCTTTGACTGGTGGGTGCGATACCTTCCCCAACTGGATGTCAGATGGGGAACTGACTCACGGGATAACCACACATTTGTCCCCACAACCATACCCTGCCTCAAACCCTAGGCCCATTCCCCAGCCTAGATCCGTTATCACGATGGTCAACTCCCCCGGTTGGCCCAGGCCCATAGGGCCTATTGACCTCAGAAGGTTTTGTTCTTCGGACCTATTCACCAGAACCCACAACCACACTTATGGTCGTACGATTACATGGCTTAAAAATAATACCATACAAATTGACACTTTTCCCTTTGACCCCAACAACCCAAATCGCGAGATTCTGGGACAGGATTCCAAGCAGGGGGTGGAAGTATTGGCAACCCCGGGGTATGCAAAATAACAACCATGGCAGGGACTTCAAGACAATGTTTTGTAATCACTTCCCTAAGCTTGGGTTCAACTTCCACCTACTCTGGTTGCCACCCTAGGTTTGTTCTATCGTGCACAAGCCGTTTTGCTATAAATGGCACCCCCTCATGCCTTGTGGCTTATTGTCACAACCCCCATTACCCAATTAACCCCTCCCCTCCCCCCCGACCGTCAGAAGGGAAGGACCCCGGCTATGATGGTATTCAACCACTCTCTATGGTATAGCTCCCCCTAAAGGAGGGATGACCGCACACAGCGATGGATTGTGCTGAATGCCACCATCAGGGTCATTACCTTTTCCTTCCCTATCACTAGCTATCAAATCACCTACTTGTACCCCAATTGTACACTAGGAGCAACCATTAGATTGGCTCAACTTGCTCAGTGGGAAACCTACAGGAAGCGGAGAGGCGTGGTAGAAGGGGCCTTGCATGGAGTAACCGGTGCGGCTGCCCTCTGGACCATAGATAAGGCCCAGGACCATGAAGAATGTCTAGGGAATCTGGAGAGAGCCTCAGGCCTCATCACAGACAGGAATAGAGGCACCGCATGTCTTGTCAGGTCTAGGGATCATGACCCAAACCCTACTACAAAATTTAATAGATACCCTAACCTCGATAGGTAAGCTCTCACACTGGGACTCAGCCTCTGGGGAAATGCAAGATTTTTTCAGTAGCCTCCTCGCTGAAATGTGGATGGATGTTATTAACCAGCATTGGGCCAAGGCCCTTACCACTGCAGCAGGGGTACCACCTGAGCTGTGGAAATGGCGATATACCTGGACATTATCAGGATGGCAGTGTGACTCTGTTAAATGCTCCTTCCAAGCCTCGGGGCCAATAAATGGTACTTGGGCCCCCGTCCACTTACTTTTATCCAGACCATGGGAAGCCTGTGGGATTGGGTGATTCACCGGCAGGTATGGGAAATCAAGCCCCCCGGCGCGCCCATCCGATATATAACCAGCCCCCTGATGCAGTTACCCACCATGTTTGGGTGGCAACGGGGACATTGTCGACTCTATGGCCTATGGAGCTTCCCCAGATGATATGTGTCCGCAAATTACACCCGGGAAAATTAATAGGCATTTTCAATGTGGTCTGTTGGGAAGGTTATGGTGAGGGAAAATTCCCATCTGGACAACTCGTGTTCAAGGAAAAAGATGGCTGTGCCCTGCCCTCGAACCCCATGCATCCGCTCCCCTTACACCTGAACCTGACTCCTAAACTAGGTAGCCGGTTTATCTCTTGGGCTCCAAACCCCAGGATATTTGTTGAGCTGCACCCAGATGTCCCTATAACCTTTAATTGGACCTCCTTAATTCCAAACCGGTTCCTAAACTTGCTCTCCCTCATACCCCAAATTCGCAAAATTTCAACCCTCCAAGACCAAATCCATGTGTTAGAAAACAGATACCAAAGGGAAGCCAAGGCGTTTCAAACTGCCTACCATGTCATCACCTTATGTTCCTCACACAATGTCCTGTGTTTCGCCTCCAAGGAAATTTCCCAACAGGCTCCCAGGTTCCTAACCTCTATGGCCATAAAAATAGGCACCGGTCTGTTGGGCATATTAAGTTTTATTCTACTGACCATATCAGTTTGCTGCATTTGCAAGGCATGTCGCCTACCTCCTCTCACGCCCCATCCCCTTCCTCAGGCCCTGCTTTTCCCTTTGGCCTTTCCTGACGCCCTGAGGGAGAGGCACCAGAGTAGTCTTGTCCATCTCCGGAGCAGCTCTACCACCCTGTCCTTTAAACCTTGCCAGTTCTCCGATGGAGACGGATGCGTGGCAGAAAGGTAAATGCTAGTTTCGGCCGGAGAACTGGCAAGGTTTAGAGGACAGGGTGGTAGATACATCTGAGGGAAGGGAGCAGAAGGAGACTCCATCAACTGGAAGGCATGAGATGCACTGTCCTAGGGATGAGGGTTCCACAACCACTGCTTCCAAGAGAAGGAGGAGGGTGGTGGTGGTGGTGGTTGGGGGCTCCCTCCTCAGGGAGACTGAGTCATCTATCTGCCACCCCGACCGGGAAAACCGAGAGGTCTGCTGCTTGCCAGGAGCTAGGATTCACGATGTGACGGAGAGACTGCCGAGACTCATCAAGCCCTCAGATCGCTACTCCTTCCTGCTTCTCCACGTGGGCACCAATGATACTGCCAAGAATGACCTTGAGCGGATCACTGCAGACTACGTGGCTCTGGGAAGAAGGATAAAGGAGTTTGAGGCACAAGTGGTGTTCTCGTCCATCTTCCCTGTGCAAGGAAAAGGCCTGGGTAGAGACCGTCAAATCGTGGAAGTCAATGAATGGCTATGCAGGTGGTGTTAGACAGAAGGCTTTGGATTCTTTGACCATGGGATGGTGTTCCAAGAAGGAGGAGTGCTAGGCAGAGACGGGATCCACCTAACAAAGAGAGGGAAGAGCATCTTTGCAAGCAGGCTGGCTAACCTAGTGAGGAAGGCTTTAAACTAGGTTCACCAGGGAAAGGAGACCAAAGCCCTGAGATAAATGGGGAAATGGGATACCGGGAGGAAGCAAGAGCAGGAGAGCGCAAGAGGGGAGGACTCCTGTCTCATACTGAGAAAGCGGGATGATCAGCGAGTTATCTTAAGTGCCTATACACAGATGCAAGAAGCCTGGGAAACAAGCAGGGAGAACTGGAAGTCCTGGCACAGTCAAGGAACTATGATGGGATTGGAACAACAGAGACTTGCTGGGATAACTCACGTGACTGGAGTACTGTCATGGATGGATATAAACTGTTCAGGAAGGACAGGCAGGGCAGAAAAGGTGGGGGAGTTGCATTGTATGTAAGAGAGCAGTATGACTGCTCAGAGCTCCTGTATGAAACTGCAGAAAAACCTGAGAGAGTCTCTAGATGAAGTTTAGAAGCATGAGCAACAAGGGTGATGTCGTGGTGGGAGTCTGCTATAGACCACCAGACCAGGGGGATGAGGTGGGCCAGGCTTTCTTCCGGCAACTAACAGAAGTTACTAGATCGCAGGCCCTGGTTCTCATGGGAAACTTTAATCACCCTGATATCTGCTGGGAGAGCAATACAGCGGTGCACAGACAATTCAGGAAGTTTTTGGAAAATGTAGGGGACAATTTCCTGGTGCAAGTGCTGGAGGAACCAACTAGGGGCAGAGCTCTTCTTGACCTGCTGCTCACAAACCAGGAAGAATTAGTAGGGGAATCAAAAGTGGATGGGAACCTGGGAGGCAGTGACCATGAGATGTCAAGTTTGGGATCCAGACATAAGGAAGAAAGGAGAGCAGCAGAATATGGACCCTGGACTTCAGAAAAGCAGACTTTGACCTCCTCAGGGAACTGATGGGCAGGATCCCATGGGGGGCAAAGGAGTCCAGTAGAGCTGGCTGTATTTTAAAGAAGCCTTATTGAGGTTACAGGAACAAACCATCCCAATGTGTAGAAAGAATAGTAAATATGGCAGGCGACCAGCTTGGCTTAACAGTGAAATCCTTGCTGATCTTAAACACAAAAAAGAAGCTTACAAGAAGTGGAAGATTGGACAAATGACCAGGGAGGAGTATAAAAATATTGCTCAGGCATGCAGGAGTGAAATCAGGAAGGCCAAATCACATTTGGAGTTGCAGCAAGCAAGAGATGTTAAGAGTAACAAGAAGGGTTTCTTCAGGTATGTTAGCAACAAGAAGAAAGTCAAGGAAAGTGTGGGCCCCTTACTGAATGAGGGAGGCAACCTAGTGACAGAGGATGTGGAAAAAGCTCATATACTCAATGCTTTTTTTGCCTCTCTCTTCACGAACAAGGTCAGCTCCCAGACTGCTGCACTGGACAGCACAGTATGGGGAGAAGGTGACCAGTCCTCTGTGGAGAAAGAAGTGGTTCGGGACTATTTAGAAAAGCTGGATGAGCACAAATCCATGGGGCTGGATGCGCTGCATCCAAGGGTGCTAAAGGAGTTGGTGGATGTGATTGCAGAGCCATTGGCCATTATCTTTGAAAACTCATGGCAATCGGGGGTGGTCCCAGATGACTGGAAAAAGGCTAATGTAGGGAAGAAGGAGGATCCAGGGAACTACAGTCCAGTCAGCCTCACCATAGTCCCTGGAAAAATCATGGAGCAGGTCCTCAAGGAATCAATTCTGAAGCACTTAGAGGAGAGGAAAGTGATCAGGAACAGTCATCATGGATTCACCAAGGGCAAGTCATGCCTGACTAACCTAATTGCCTTCTATGAGGAGACAACTGGGTCTGTGGATGAGGGGAAAGCAGTGGATGCGTTATTCCTTGACCGAAGCAGCCTGCCTCCTGGTCCCTTTACCCTCCCCCAGAATGGCCCTTATGGCCCAAAGGATTTAATAAAAGTCCCCCCAGAGCTGGAGAGTGAGCTGCACCTTGTTCCTGGACCCAAGGGCATCCTGGAGAAATGCTCGCAGCTCCTCTTGCAGCCTATCATGGGGTGGGGTTACAAGCCTTGGCCGTCTTCTAGTGGGGCCCCTGTCGAAGCCCCGTGGCCTACTGAGACGGGCAGACAGGGGGCAGACCCATGGCGTGACACCTGATGTACTGGTGCCACGCAGCCTGCCTGAGACCCCAGCTCAGTGGGGGGTGGCAGAGGGAAAATAGCAGCCCCTAGGGGGTCGGGACAGGGGAACACAAAAGCCACTCCCTGGAGGTCATCCTCCAGGAAGGGGAAGGAGACAGCCCCAAGGGGGGCAATAGCAGCATGGGAGGTGGAGGGGAGGGGACTGAGGTTGGCATCAGGGGCAGGGCAGGGGGCAGGAGCAGGGTTGGGGAGAGGGGCAGAGTTAGAACCAGGGGCCATAGCAGGTGGTTTGGCAGCGGCGGTCGAGGTGGAGACAACAGGGGATGACGGGGGGCAAGTGGAGGAGGGGCAGTGGGGGCTGCCCAAGGGGTCCCACCCGCAGTGTCCCCCACCCTAACGAACAGGGAGGGAGGATGGGGGGAGGAGGGGAAATTGGGAACAGGTCGACCACTCCTCCTTGCTAGGCTGCAGGCAGGGGAGGAGGCAGGCGCTGAAAAGGGGGAGTTGGATGGGGCAGCCTGTGAAGGCAAGGACGGGGTCGGGGTCAGGGTTGGGGAGGGGAGAAGTTCAGTCACCAACTCAGGATGGGATTCTGGCTCCTTTAGTTGCACTAGGGGTCGGGGATTATAATAGCATGAGGGGGGCGCAGTGATACAGGGGTCAACTAAAACGGGAGGGGCACAAGCGCATGGGATGGGGGCATAGGTGCACAGAGCAAGGGGCTAATCAGGGCAGGGGGGACCGCAGTGGGGGCGGGGGGGAACTACCAGGCTGGAGGTAGGACAGGGAAACCAAAGGGCTAGCTTCAGAGGCTATGGCGAGGTAGGCAAATAAAACTGCAGACGGAAAAGGGTGGGGCAGGAAAACAAACTGAAGCTGCTGAGGGACTGGGGGGGAGAAGCAAAGGGAAAGGGGGAGACTGCTGCAGAGAAGGGGGGTGTCAGTCCAAGGGGAGGGCACGTGCACCCACATGCACTTGCAAAAAGTCAATGTTTGCTGGCTGCTGCTTCAGGCCCAAATGGTGGAAACGGGGCGTGGCAAGCCAAGCAAGCAGCTGAGTCCTTGATGCAGGAGCTGAGGAAGATGGTAAGTGTCGCAGTAGCGTAGCTGGGGGGGAGCGGCCGCTCCCGCACTGAGCGCAAGTGGCGCCTTTTTAATTTTACTCACCCTGGAGCGGGAAGAAAAAAAAAGGTGCCACCCGCTGTGGCGCTTTTACTGACGGGGCGGCACTCCGGGTCTTTGGCGGCACTTCGGCAGCGGGACCTTCAGTCGCTTCCGGTGTCTTCGGCGGCACCGAAGCTTCATTGCTGAAATGCTGTCGAAGACCCACTGAAGTGTCCACTGGGGGTGGTGGAAAGGGCAGCAATGGTAGTGGTGGGGGTAGGGGGGGGGACAAAGATGGACCAGGGGGCAGGCTCTATGCCACACCTCCTGTGTCCCCACAAACACAGTCAAGATCCCCACCACAAGAGCACAGTTCAAGAGTTACTCAGTCCTTGAAGGTCCCATCCATGGTGGTCTGCAGAGGTGCTGCACACTCCCCAGCAGCAGATAGTCCCCTTCTGCCTCCTCCTCGAGGCTCTAGCAGTTCCCAGGCAGCAACAGCAGCTCCAACAGGCAGTCGGGTGGCCAGGCAGGAAGGACCCCTCTCAGGTGGTAGTGGTGTCCACAGCAATAGTAGCAAGGGCTGGGGTCCCTCACGCCTCTCCTCTGGGGAGCGGGCCAGCAGGCCCCTCCCCAAGGGGCTAACAACAGGAACAGCAACAGCCAGAGGGGTGATCCAGCAGCCAGGTAGCAGAGAAGGGGGGGAGGGTTGTCTGGCCCACCCAGGGGAGTTGCTGGAGGAGGAGCAGCAGCAGCAGCAAAGGCCCAGGACCTAGCAGCAGCCCCAGCAACAAGAGTAGCAGCCTCCCACCTCCCTCCAGGCCAGAGGGCAATAGTAGAGAAGCAGCAGGTCTCTGTTCTCTGGATAGCCAAACAAAGGCTACTCCAGGCCAATCAAGTCACCTGACACCAATTAAACCAGTTAAGGTCATTGGGCTAATGCAGGCACCTGACTCCAATTAACCAGCAAAGGGTCAGTTAAGGCTGTTAGGCTAATAGAGACAGCTGGAACTAATCAAGGTCCTACTCATACTGCTTAAAAGCTCTCCTTCCAGTTCCCTCAGTGGAAGTCCAAGTGAAAGAAGCTGGAGGAGAGGAAGTGTTGCTGAAGCAAGGGTGAAGCTGGGGGCTGGCCACTTCCTATGGGAAGTGGAGTGCCCCAGCCTGCTCTGCTCCCCTGGCTTCCAGGCTTGGTGGGAGGGGGGAACCGCCCCTCAGCACTCGCCAGTGGCGCAGCTGGGAGCCAGGGGAGCGGAGCAGGCTGGAACCGGGTTGCTCTACTTACCGGTGAGTGCAGGCCCGACTGCTTCTGGACTCCTCAGGGGGGTAGGTTGGGGGGGGGGGGGGGGGGGGGGGGGGCCCTGGGGAAGAGCTAGAGCAGGGGCTGGAGCAGCATGCAACTGTGCAGGACACCAGAAAATTTGGTGCCCCAAATTTCCTGGTGCCCTATGCAGCTGTGTACTTTGTATATGGGTAAGGACAGCCCTGATCACAGGGAAGTGGCTCAGGGAATCAAAGCAGCATCAGTGGTGAAGGGGAAGCCACCAACAGCTGCTACCATTAGGGTCCCTGGGCTGGAACCCGGAGTAGACAGTGGGCCCTTGTTCCCCTCTTCCCCACCATGCTCTACGGAGATTGCCTTGAGAGGGAAAGCAGACCTTGGTCCAGGTGGGAGGCTGAACTGCGCTTACTGAGCTCTAAGGAGCAACAGAGACTGGGTATTCCACCTTCCCACCTCCCATACTGGCCTGTGATGAAAGTAGCTCAATAAGCTGTGACCTTTGCTGCTATACTGAGAAAGGGAGGTCACATTGAGGGCCTTAGCGAGCTTCTGAATCCGCCTGGAAGCACAGGACCCACCAATACAGGCTTGAACCTTTGTTACAACTGGTGTCAGGGGTGGGATCATTTACTTATTGTTCACTGCATGGTGGAAGAGGGTAGTAGCCACAGAACAGCCGGGAACCCAGAATGGGGGGAATAGCCTGAGTGGGGGAAACCATGAGGCAAAGACCCCTAACCCAAGAGACCAAGGAGCGCCTAGAGCCCCGTATAGGTGTTATGCATGTGGGGAATTGGGACACCTAGTGGTGCAATGTCCCAATATTGAGGAGCCCATGCAGTGTAACCTGGGGGACTGGGCAGACTTGTGCACCCTAATCAACCTTGTGGGAGTCGCAGTCACCCCACATCAATATACAAAACCAGTGAAACCAAATGGGGTAGAGACCATGGTGCTTGTGGACTCTGGCAGTGCTGTCACCCTGATTTCAGGGAAACTAGTGAAATGCAGCCAGTTAATACAGGCTAAGCCTACAGGAGTAACATGTGTACATGGGACCATTAGTTACTATCCTGCCAGCCCTGTAAGGATCGAAATCTAGGGGAATATCACTGGGGTAAAAGTGGGGGTGGTCCCTAAACTCCCATACCCTGTGCTCATTGGAAGGGATTTCCTGGGATTTGGAAATTTGCTCCCGCCAGAGGGGTGGGAGAGTGGAGAGGATCCTGAAGTTAAGGAGTCATCCCTAACAGAAAGTCCCCGCCCTCTTCTTTGCTAAAATATCACAAGAGTTGTTCCCTGCCCCCGGGAAGGGCAAAAAAACCAAGAAGGAAAGGAGGGCGGTGAAGGCTTTGGGCACCCGGATCCTTCTTCAGGGCCAGAATGTTCTCCTGGTGGGCTGACAGGTCCGGGAAACTGAGGGAGAGACCCCCGAAGAGGAAGCAGAGGCTGGTTCCAACCCCAATGCCACTGAACTGACTGAGGAGGTGGAGGCCAGTCCCTCAGAGTTCGGGTTGATAGGTTCCGGAAGAGAGACTTTCGGGTGAGACCAGGCAGAAAACCCTAGGTATGATAATGTCAGAAAAGAGGTGTTTGAGATAGATGGGATGCCTGTGGAGGGAAAGGCCCGAGGGCCAGCACCCTATTTCATGATTAAGAGGGACCTCTTGTACAGGGTTGTACAAATGCAGGGGCAAGCGGTAAACCAGCTTCTGGTACCCCAAAAACATCAGAGTGCAACATTAAGTCTTGCCCATAGTCACCTCTTTGGGGGACACTTGGGAGTAGAGAAGACTCAGGCATGGATTTTGTGCAGATTCTTCTGGCTAGGGTTACATGAGGATGTCCGGTGACACTGCACCTTCTGCCCTGAGTGCCAATTGCACAGTCCTCACCCACATTTAAAGGCCCCTTTAGTACACCTACCAATCATTGAGATTCCCTTTGAGCGAGTGGCCATGGACCTGGTGGGGCCTCTAGAGAAGATGACTCGAGGCCATCAATATGTGCTTGTTGTCTGGGATTATGCAACCAGGTATCGAGAAGCCATTCCCCTCTGGAACATGACCTCCAAGTCCATAGGAAGGCACTAGTGGAAATTTTCACCCAGGTAGGGCTACCAAAAGAGATTCTAATGGACCAAGGAACGCCTTTTATGCCTAAACTGATGAAGGACCTCTGCTCTCTGCTCCATGTCCAGACCCTGCGAACTTCAGTTTACCACCTACAGACCGATGGCCTGGTAGAGAGATTCAACCAAACCCTCAAAGCCATGATAAAAAAGGTGGTAAGTAGGGATGGAAAGGTTTAGGATACCCTATTTCCCTACCTTATGTTTGCCATCCTTGCAGTTCCCCAAGCCTCCACTGGATTCTCTCCCTTTGAGCTATTATATGGACGCCACCCCCAGGGGCATACTAGACATAGCCAGGAAGATTTGGGAAGAGGAGCCCAATACAGGGAAGAATATAGTTAAGCATGTATTTCAAATGAGAGACTGTATAACCCAGGTCACCCCCATAGTGCGGGAGCACCTGGAGTAGTCCCAAAATGCCCACCAAACTCACTACAACTGCCAAGCAAAGGTACAATAGTTCCAACCCGGAGACTGAGTAATGGTGTTAGTACCCACCACAGAGAGTAAACTCTTGGCCCAGTGGCAGGGGCCCTATGAAATAGTTGAACCTATAGGAGAGGTGAATTACAAGGTTCGACAACCGGGACGTAGAAAACAAGAACAAGTGTACCACGTCAACCTTCTAAAGCCCTGGCATACTCAAGAAGTGTGTGTAGTTGCCCGAAAGGACCCACCGCAGGAAAACAAAACCTCCGAGCAGGTGAGGGTGTCTCCCGATTTAACACCAGCCCAAAGAGAGGAGGTGTCTGAGAGGATCAACCGGAACCAAGACATATTCTCATCTCAGCCAGGTTGAACAACTGAGACATACCATCACATCATTACAAACCCCGGGACCAAGGCTGGCCCTACCGGGTGCCAGCGGCCAAAAGAAAAGAAATCAGAGCAGAAATAAAGAAAATGCTGGAGTTAGGAGTAATCGAAGAGTCCCACAATTAGTGGTCTAGCTTGATCGTGCTAGTACCCAAACTGGATGGATCCACAAGATTCTACAATGACTTCCATTGACTGAATGAGGTGTCCCAGTTCAACACATGTCCTATATCCCGCATAGACGAGTTAGTGGACTGATTGGGAAATATCCTTTAGTTAAGTCTAGAGTGGTCAGGAACTGGGCATTGGCAGATTCCTCTTGCTGAGGACGCAAAGAAGAAGACCGCTTTCTCCACACCGGAGGGTCTTTTTCAATGTACAGTCCTCGCATTCGGTCTCCATGGGGCCCCAGCTACCTTTCAGCGCCTCATGGATAAACTATTGCACCTCCATGCCAGTTATGCAGCCGCCTTTCTGGACGATGTGGTTATTCATACCTCAAACTGGGAATCCCACCTGGAAAAGGTGAATGCTGTCCTAGATGTCCTAAGGTGCGCTGGCCTTACTGCAAACCCCGACAAATGTGCCATAGGGTTAACAGAGGCTAAATATCTGGGCTACATTGTGGGGCAAGGCGTAGTGAAACCCTAACTCAATAAACTAGAGGCCATCCAAAACTGGCCCTGATTGGTTCGCAAGAAACCAGTCTGGGAATTTTGGGGAGTAGTGTGGTACTATCAACGCTTTATCCCCCATTTTGCCACCAGGGAAAGTGCCCTGATAGACCTAATAAAAGCTCAGGGACCTGAGATGGTACGTTGGACTGACACAGCAGAGAGGGCATTTACAGATCTGCAGACAGCCCTTTGCAGTGACCCTGTACTCATAGCCCCAGACTTCACTAAGGAGTTCATCCTGCAGACAGATGCATCCGAAGTAGGACTAGGGGCTGTCCTATCCCAGATGGTTGGAGAAGAACAGACAATCCTCTACCTCAGTAGGAATCTCCTCCCAAGGGAACAGAAGTGTGCGGTGGTTGAGAGGGAATGTCTCGCTATAAAGTGGGCCATGGAAACACTGCAATACTACCTGCTAGGGAGTCAGTTTGTCCTCGTGACCGACCATGGCCCTCTTCAATGGATGCAGAGGAACAAGGAAAAAAATGCAAGGGTGACGAGATGGTTTTTATCCCTCCAACCCTTCCAGTTCCACATACAGCACAGAGATGGATGTCGACATGGCAATGGAGATGGCCTGTCGCAGGTGCACTGTATGATGACCCAAGTTGCCCAACCCCTTGGTATTGAGCAGCGGGGAGGGATATGTGATGGACTCAGACCAGAAGGCTGTAAAAAAGTAGTGGAAGGCAAATATATCAGCCTCAGGATGAGCAGGTCCCTGTTCCCCGGGTAGCCAAACAAAGGCTACTCCAGGCCAATCAAGTCACCTGACACCAATTAAACCAGTTAAGGTCATTGGGCTAATGCAGGCACCTGACTCCAATTAACCAGTAAAGGGTCAGTTAAGGCTCTTAGGCTAATGGAGACAGCTGGAATTAATCAAGGTCCTACTCATACTGCTTAAAAGCTCTCCTTCCAGTTCCCTTAATGGAAGCCTAGGTGAAAGGAGCTGGAGGAGAGGAAGTGTTGCTGAGGTAAGGGTGAAGCTGGGAAAAGGGGATCACGGGGAAGTGGCCCAGGGAATCAAAGCAGCATCCGTGGTGAAGGGGAAGCCGCCAACAGCTGCTACCATTAGGGTCCCTGGGCTGGAACCTGGAGTAGAGGGTGGACCCGGGTTCCCCACTTTCCCCCCATGCTCTACAGAGATCCCCTTGAGAGGGGAAGCAGACCTTGGTCCAGGTAGGGGGCCGAACTGAACTTACTGAGCTCTAAGGAGCAACAGAGACTGTGAGTATTCCACCTTCCCACCTCCCATACTGGCCTGTGATGAAAGTAGTTCAATAAGCTGCGACCTTTGCCACTATACTGAAAAAGGGAGGTCACATTGAGGGCCTTAGCGAGTTTCTGAGGCCACTGAATCCTCCTGAAAGCACAGGACCCACCAATACAGGCTTGGATCTTTGTCACACTATGGGAAAATTCATTATAATTGGAAAAGTATACTTTCTGAAATAGAGAAGGAATTATATAAGGAAATTGAAAGAAGAAAAGGAGTGTTAAATGTGCAAGATATAGCAAATCAATATATCTGCGAATAGTGGGGACACTATTGCTAAATATATTCCAACAGCTCCAAAGATGTAAGAACAAGTAGGTAGGAACAGCATTCTGCATTCCTATACTTGGAATCAAGAATGCTGTAAGACTATCAAATTTTGTAGCCGTGTTGATGGCTAAACAGGTAAGGATAAAGTTAGATTAAAAAAGAACACATGGCAGAAAAAAGGAAATTTTATAAATCGGAGACTGTTTAATAAGCACATGGTAAAAATATAAAGGTTGGTTAATAAAGAAGCATTTAAAATATTAAATATAAGGGTAGGTTAAGAAAAGAACATTTAAAAACATTAAATAAAAGAGAAACATATAAAGATAGGTTAAAAGAGAGAACAGGGCAGGAAAAGGGAAAAGAGCCCCTTTGCAAAGGGCAAAGATAGGCAGCACATGGTTGAGTCACAGAGAGAGAGAGAGATCTTACCCTTGCAACTGTTCATGGGGAAAGGGGGAGCTCCGAAAGCTCACAACCCCTCAGGCTAGTTATCTCCGTCTTTGGATCGGACCAGTCAGATGCTGTTCTATAGCTGCGTCATAGAATACATTTTCCTGAACCAATCCTATAGTCCCAAGATTTTTAAACGAGAGCCATCTCTCTCCCTCCCTCCTCCCCTTTAACTGCCTTATTCTTATTTAAAAAAAAAAAAAGACCCCAAGCATCTTTCCCACCACGTAGCACAAATTACGTAGGTGCTTTAATAAAGGTTAAAACCATAAGCCCTTAGGGAAAAACTTTAAAAAAACCTGTTTGTTACTATGTGATGAGGACAATTTGAAGCTGCAGCAAAAGCAGCTTTGTTAGCCAGTGAATTCGAGATAAAGAAGGCTGTTAGATGTCCAGAACATAGAGATAAGAAGTATGTTTCTTTTTAAACTTTTGAACAAAAGCAAGTAAAAGTTATATTAAGTTTTGTAAAGGAATAAAGCTCTATTTTATAATCACTTGAAAAGACAAGCCTATTTGAAGAAACAGCCCTTTATTTAAAATTTGTACATGTGTGTTTCAATAAAAAATGAGCATGCAGAAACACCCCAGAGTTAAAACCACAGAATCTTAGGGTATGTCTACACTACGGGATTACTCTGAATTTACAGAATTCGATTTTGGGCAACTGATTGTATAAAGTCGAGTGCATGCGGCCACACTAAGCACATTAATTCGGCGGTGTGCCTCCATGTACCGAGGCTAGCGTCGACTTCCGGAGCATTGCACTGTGGGTAGCTATCCCATAGTTAACGCAGTCTCCCCCGCCCGTTGGAATTCTGGGTTGAGATCCCAATGCCTGAAGTGGCAAAAAACATTGTCGTGGGTGGTTCTGGGTACATCCTTCCCCTCCCTCCGTGAAAGCAATAGCAGACAACCGTTTCATGCCTTTTTTCCTGGGTGAACTGTGCAGACGCCATACCACGACAAGCATGGAGCCCGCTCAGCTCAAGATAGCAGTCATGAACACTGTAAACACCTCATGCATTATCGTGCAGTTTATGCTGAACCAGGACCCAAAAAACCAGGCGAGGAGGAGAAAGCTACGGCAGCGCGGTGACAAACCACGGGCCCCGGCGCTTTGGAGATCATGTTGTTAATGGGGCAGGTTCTAGCCGTGGAATGCCGATTCTGGGCCTGGGAAACAAGCACAGACTGGTGGGACCGCATCGTGTTGCAGGTGTGGGACGAGTCCAGTGGCTGTGAAACTTTTGCATGAGCAAGGGCACTTTCATGGAACTTTGTGACTTGCTTTCCCCTGCCCTGAAGAGCAAGAATACCAAGATGAGAGCAGCCCTCAGAGTTGAGAAGCAAGTGGCGATAGCCCTGTGGAAGCTTGCAATGCCAGACAGCTACCAGTCAGTCAGGAATCAATTTGGAGTGGGCAAATCTACTGTGGGGGCTGCTGTGATACAAGTAGCCAAAGCAATCACTGAACTGCTGCTACCAAAGGTAGTGACACTGGGAAATGTGCAGGTCATAGTGGATGGCTTTGCTGCAATGGGATTCCCTAACTGTGGTGGGGCGATAGATGGAACCCATATCCCTATCTTGGCACTGGAGCACCAGGGCAGCCAGTACATAAACTGCAAGGGGTACTTTTTAATGGTGCTGCAAGCACTGGTGAATCACAAGGGACATTTCACCAACATCAATGTGGGATGCCTGGGAAGGGTTCATGACGCTCGCGTCTTCAGGAACACTACTCTGTTTAAATGACTGCAGCAAGGGATTTACTTCCCAGACCAGAAAATAACCGTTGGGGATGTTGAAATGCCTATAGTTATCCTTGGGGACCCAGACTACCCCTTAATGCCATGGCTCATGAAGCCATACACAGGCAGCCTGGACAGTAGTCAGGAGCTGTTCAGCTACAGGCTGAGCAAGTGCAGAATGGTGGTAGAATGTGCATTTGGACGTTTAAAGGGTCGCTGGCACACGTTACTGACTCGCTCAGACCTCAGCCAAACCAATATTCCCATTATTATTGCTGCTTGCTGTTTGCTCCACAATCTCTGTGAGAGTAAGAGGGAGACCTTTATGGTGGGGTGGGAGGCTGAGGCAAATCGCCTGGCCGCTGATTACGCGCAGCTAGACACCAGGGCAATTAGAAGAGCACACCAGCAAGCGCTGTGCATCAGAGAAGCTTTGAAAACCAGTTTCATGACTGGCCAGGCTACGGTGTGAAAGTTCTGTTTGTTTCTCCTTGATGAAAACTTGCCCCCTTGATTGACTCATTCTCTGTAAACCACCCACCCTCCCTCTTCGATCACAGCGTGCTTTCAAAGGAAATAAAGTCACTATAGTTTAAAAATCATGTATTCTGTATTAATTGATTATAAAAAGAGGGAGAGAACTGACAAGGTAGCCCTGGTGGGGTTTGGGAGGAGGATAGGAGTGAAGGAAAAGGCCACTAAAAAAGTTCAAAGTAATGACAGCCTTTTGCTTGGGCTGTCCACTGGGGTGGAGTGGGAGGGTGCATGGAGCCTCCCCCCCCCCGCGTTCTTACATGTCTGGGTGAGGAGGCTATGGAACATGGGGAGGGTGGTTATACAAGGGCTGCAGTGGCACTCTGTGATCCTGCTGCCGCTTCTGAAGCTCCACCAGAGCATGTCCATTTGCTCACGCAGCAGCAGCAGCGTTGCATCCCGCCACCTCTCATCTCAAGTGTCTCTCCTCTCCTCACGTTGGTCCCTCCTGTCCTCACGTTCACTGGCATCTTTCCTGTACTTTGATACCGTGTCCTTCCACTCATTCAGATGAGCTCTTTTATCACGGGTCAATTGCATGATTTCCGAGAACATGTCATCTTGCGTCCGTTTTTTTTCACCACCTTATCTGAGATAGTCTTCGGGATGGAGGAGGGAGGCTTGAAAAATTTGCAGCTGCGAGAGGGAGGGGAAAAAAGGGAGAGAAGTATTTAAAAAGATACATTTTACAGAACACTGCTTATACTCTTTCACGGTGAACACCACTATTCACATTACATAGCACATGTGATTTCAGTACAAGGTCGCATTTTGCATCTTAATATTGAGTGCCTGCGGCTTTAGTGTTCGAGATCACAGACGCAGGTCCGGGCAACAGAATTCGGCTTGCATGCGGCCATGGTAAGCCATTGTCTTTTGGCTTCTGCAATCTTCCTAAAAGCAGCGCACTCCTTTCCCACATACCAAGCAAAGCCCGTTGAGTGCTGCAGTTTTCCTGTTAACGTGCAGCAGCAGAAACCAAACTTAACCCCCCTCATCGAATTCTCTGGGATGATCGCTTTATCCCTCCCCCACACCACGTGGCTGGTATCAGAGAAGATCCCTGCAGAAACCAAACTAACCCCCACCCCCAATCCAAGTCTCTGGGATGATCGCTTTACCCCTCCCCCCCCACCAAGTGGCTGGTATCAGGGAAGATCCCTGCCAACCAAACGCGAAAATCTCAGCGCCAATGATCTCCCCCCACCCCGGCTTGGCTAACTGCAGGGAAGGATTTATTTTCAGCCACAAGCAAACAGCCCAGTAGGAATGGCCACCTCTGACCCCTTAATTAAATTCCCGTATTTCAACCAGGTTACCATGAACAATATCACTCTCCTGAGGATAACACAGTGAAATAAGGAACGGATGTTGCTTGAATGCCAGCAAACACAGGGACCATACGCTGCCAGGCTTTGTCATGCAATGATACCAGATTACTTGCTACTAGCATGGCGTGGTCAAGTGTCCTACCATGGAGGATGGAATAAGGCTGCACTGCCCAGAAACCTTGTGGAAAGGCTTTTAGAGTACCTCCAGGAGAGCTTCATGGAGATGTCCCTGGATGATTTCCGCTCCATCCCCAGACACGTTAACAGACTTTTCCAGTAGCTGTACTATCTGCGAATGCATCCCAAGTCCTCAGGGCAAATTAATCATTAAAAAACACTTACTTTTAAACCATGTTTTATATTTACAAAGGTACACTCACCAGAGGTCCCTTCCATGGCTTCATGGTCTGGGATAATGCCTTGGGAGGGTTGGGAGGGTACTTCAGTCAGGCTGAGAAAAAGATCCTGGCTGTTGGGGAGAACGGAGTGCTGTGTGCTCTCTGCAAGCTCGTCGTCCTCCTCCTCCTTCTCATCTTCCCTGTCCGCAGAATCCACAGGCATGGCTGAGATTACCCCCTCCTTGGAATCCATGGTCAAGGGTGGGGTAGTGGTGGCGGCCCCCCTTAGAATTGCATGCAGCTCAGCGTAGAAGCAGCATGTCTGCGGCTCTGACCTGGATCTTCCCTTTGCTTCTTTAGTTTTCTGGTAGGCTTGTCTGAGCTCCTTAACTTTCACGCGGCACTGTAGTGAGTCCGTATTGTGGCTTCTCTCCATCATGCCCTTGGAGATTTTTTCAAAAGTTTTGGCATTTTGTCTTTTGGAACGTAGTTCTGCTAGCACAGAATCCTCTCCCCATATAGTGATCAGATCCAGTACCTCCCGTACGGTCCATGTTGGTGCTCTTTTTCAATTCTTGGACTGCATGGTTACCTGTGCTGATGAGCTCTGCGTGGTCACCTGTGCTCTCCACGCTGGGCAAACAGGAAATGAAATTCAAAAGTTTGCAGGGCTTTTCCTGTCTACCTGCCAGTGCATCCGAGTTCAGATTGCTGTCCAGGGCGGTCACAATGGTGCACTGTGGGATAGGTCCCGGAGGCCAATACCGTCGAACTGTGGCCACACTAACCCTAATTCGAAATGGCAATGTCGATTCGGCGCTACTCCCCTCGTCGGGGAGGAGTACAGAAATTGATTTTAAGAGCCTTTTATGTCGAAGTAAATGGCTTAATTGTGAAACGGGTGCAGGGTTAATTCGATTTAACGCTGCTAAATTCGAACTAAACTCATAGTGTAGACCAGGCCTTAGTAACAGCTAGTTTCTATTCCCCTTATTCTGTAATCCAGTGGATCAGAAAGAAATTTATTTTCCTCCCCACTTTTTAACAAATCCATGTGAAAGTTATATTAAACTTATATTTACTTAAACATTTTAATTTTTGTTGCATTATCAGACTGTTTTTCGTCTTAAATGTTTGCAGACCACGAACTGAGACACAGATATATGCTTCTGTGTTTGTTTTGTATTTAGAAGCTGTATTAAAAATAATGCTTTATAAAAACAAAAAGAATTTTTGTGCACTTTGTGTTTATAAGAAGAAAAAAAGTATTATAGGGGTTTTTAGTAATAAGTTTAATGGGCATTTTTAAATGAGCAAGTTTGCTTTAAAAATCTGTTTAGTTACCATTAAACAAAAGCCAGGGCCATAAAATTAATTAAAGGAAACAGAGGTGTAGATTTCAAAGCCTCCCGGTTACATAAATGTTAATGGGCATATCACTATTTACATAGTCTTTTTATTAACTGTTTAAATAAATTTACTATATAAAATAAGAACTCTTTATAATTAAAGTTTAAAGAAGCAATATGCCTTCCTCTTTTTTTCCCACGGGAAAAAAAAAAAGAATGAGTAAGGGACCCGTGGTCCATTCTTATCTTAAAAAACAGGACCTTTTTTCCCCACCCTGTGACAAAAGCTGGCCATCACATAATATGAACAATTTTAAAATGCCCTTAATAAAGCTTTTGATACGGTCTCCCACAGTATTCTTGCCAGCAAGATAAAGAAGTATGGGCTGGATGAATGGACTATAAGATGGATAGAAAGCTGGCTAGATTGTCGGGCTCAACGGGTAGTGATCAACAGCTTCATGTCTAGTTGGCAGCCAGTTTCAAGCGGAGTGCCCCAGGGGCGGTCCTGGGGCCTGTTTTGTTCAGTATCTTCATTAATGATCTGGAGGATGGCGCGGACTGCACTCTCAGCAAGTTTGCAGATTACACTAAACTGGGAGGAGTGGTAGATATGCTGGAGGGTAGGGATAGGATACAGAGGGACCTAGACAAATTAGAGGATTGGGCCAAAAGAAACCTGATGAGGTTCAACAAGGACAAGTGCAGAGTCCTGCACTTAAGAAGAAAGAATCCCATGCACCGCTACAGGCTGGGGACCGACTGGCTAAGCAGCAGTTCTACAGAAAAGGACCTGGGGATTACAGTGGACGAGAAGCTGGATATGAGTCAACAGTGTGCCCTTGTTGCCAAGAAGGCTAACGGCATTTTGGGCTGTATAAGTAGGGGCATTGCCAGCAGATCGAGGGATGTGATCATTCCCCTCTATTCGACATTGGTGAGGCCTCACCTGGAGTACTGTGTCCAGTTTTGGGCCGCACACTACAAAAAGGATGTGGAAAAATTGGAAAGAGTCCAGAGTTCCAAAGAGGATGGATCTAGACTGTTCTCAGTGGTAGCAGATGACAGAACAAGGAGCAATGGTCTCAAGTTGCAGTTGGGGAGGTTTAGGTTGGATATTAGGAAAAACTTTTTCACTAGGAGGGTGGTGAAGCACTGGAATGGGTTACCTAAGGAGGTGGTGGAATCTCCTTCCTTAGAGGTTTTTAAGATCAGGCTTGACAAAGCCCTGGCTGGGATGATTTAGTTGGGATTAGGTCCTGCTTTGAGCAGGGGGTTGGACTAGATGACCTCCTGAGGTCCCGTCCAACCCTGATATTCTATGATTCTATGATTCTAATGTGTTTTTTAAAGTAATGCCTAAAAAAAACATCTTTTTTCTAACTTATTAAAAATGTAAAATAAAAAGATAGCCCAACCCTCATTGCCTGTAAATTGTGCAGAAAGCTTTAAAAGCCAAGGTCCAGTTACAACCCATCCTAACTGTGACTTTTTAAAAAAGGGTTAGAATATGAAAAATTAAAAAAAAAAACCACAATAAAACACAAAAGGCTTATGTAGTTATTTTATATATTGCTTTGATTAAAAGAAACAAAAGTGTAGGTTTTAAAAGTCACAGCAAGCTAAAAAGGTGCCTTTTTAACAATGTAAAATAAAAAGAAAAAAACATTTTAGGGCTTTTAGTAATAAGTTAAATAGGGGTTATTTTTGAATTAGCAAGCTTGTTTTAAAAAGCTGTTTAGTTACCATTAAACAAAAGTCAAGGCCATGAAATTAAATAAAGAAAACAGGTTGCAGCTTTTAAAAACTTCTGGTTTCAGAGATATTAATGAACACTTACATGTTCTTTAACTGTTTAAATACACTTAATATATAAAATAAGAACTTTTTTACCATTAAAGTTTAAAGAAGCTAAAGTATGTAGCAACATTCCCCTCTCCTTTTTTTTCCTAGAAAAAATGACCCTTACACACCCTGGTTTTTTTTTGTTTGTTTGTTTTTAAGAAATGCCTTTTTAAATTTAAATTTTTAGGAGTTCCCAAGCCTTTTTGTTTGTTTGTTTGTTTTTGTTTCAACGGGTTTAGGCCTATAAATAGAGACAGAAAACTGGACAATGCTGTCAAAGAAATATTGCTGATACAAGACTTCTGCTGTCATGGGGAGCAACGACATGGCTATGTTTGTTACTGTTAGTAAAAAAGAAGTTGCCTTTGCCCCAAAGGGTTTACTGTTAAAAAAAAAAAAAAAAAGGGGGGGGGGGGGGGGGGAATTTTGCTGGCAATTGTTGAGAATTTTGGAGCTGTACTGCACCCATGTGGCATAAGTGGGAATAGCATTTTTTTGGCACGTATTTGAACACAGTTTTTCAGCACCAGTACTATAAAAAGTATTTCAGCATCACAGGATGGGTTATGTGTAAAAACTTTTGAAGTATATATATATGGGGGATATATTTGTTGCTGTTAGTAAAAAGAACATATGGGA
Source organism: Trachemys scripta elegans (assembly GCF_013100865.1). Classification (NCBI taxonomy): domain Eukaryota; kingdom Metazoa; phylum Chordata; order Testudines; family Emydidae; genus Trachemys; species Trachemys scripta. The sequence continues at coordinate 38,556,718 of NC_048307.1, forward strand.
TTATGTGTTAAAAACATTTGTTTATGTATATTGGCAGACTTATCAAATGTTATCCCACAAGAAGAAATGTTGAAAGAGATCTTGCTTAATTTCCCTCTGAGGCAGCTGCAGTTTCCAGCATTGGAAGCAAGAGTATCAGACCCCCTGATTTTGAATAGCCCTGCACATCCAAAACCTTCATTACACAGAGCCAACCATCCTTAAAAAGGGCCAAGAAATCATCCTCTGAAGCAGCGACAGTTTCCAGGGGTGAGAAAAAGGGGATCAGACCCCCCGATTTTGAACAGCCCTGCACCTCCAAGAAATCTACCTCCGAAGCTTCCAGGGACATTGGTAAGCGATGCAAAGGGGTCAAATCCCCTAGTTCTGAGCAACCCTATGCCATCACAGCCCAGAAGAAATCCACTTTAAAAAGGGTAAAGACAAACAACCCTTTAGCAGCAACAGTGTCCACGCATGGGCTTGAGCAGGGTCAAGTGTCAGCCCCTGTAGCGGGGTGGTTACTCCGCTTCTGCCCTGAAGGGCTTAAAACAGCCCTGGAAGAGGGTGGTGGCAGGGGAAAAGCTGGGCTGGTTGGCAAAGCAGCCACAGCTGTAGCCAGTGCAATCATGGCCCAGCTGGCCCTTATAAGAGGGTGGTGGGCCAGAAGGACAAGGAGACTTGTCTCTAGTTCCCTAGAGAGAGAAGGACCTGGCTGCCTGGGAAGCTGAGGAGGGTACCTAGGGTGGAGCAGTGCTGGGGAAGGGCAGAGGGAGCTGGGGAGCTCCAGCCTAGCAAAGCCCCAGGCTGCAGGCTGAGTTAAGGGCCCACAAAAGGGTACTAGGGCTGCAGAAGGGCAGCCCAGGAATAGGCAGAGGCAGCTGGTCCAACCCCCCCCCCCCACTTGCCAATGATGAGTGGTTAAGAGACTGCTGTCTGCCCCAGTGAACCGGGGCTAAATGGAAACTGGCAATAGCCACTGAGGAAAGGTGGGGATAGGGGGTTGGGGATTCCCCCAGGAGGGGAGACCCACATTGGGGGGATACTGCGGTGGGCAGAACCCCTGGACAAAGGGCATCAGGGTCCAGGAGACACACGGGGGCCAGCGGCAGGCATGACACCGGCCTGCAGAGGGCGCTCTGAGCTGGAAGGAGCTAATTCCCTGGATGACCAGCAGGAGGCGCCGCACCGGTGAGTCATCACCCCGCCACAGCCCCCCTGATTCTAGTCACCACAGAACCATTGCCACAAATAACAAGCTACCCGCAGGTCTTGCTGCATCAGTTGTGTTTGTAATGAGCTGTTTAGTGTTTGTACATCTCTTAAGCATTTAATAGATAAATAGTTTTCGAAGCTAATTCTTGAGGTGTTTCAAAAGCAACATTCTCCAGAAAAAAGGGTGGTTTTTGACCAAAAGATAACAGATACATGTGCACTGTTTGAAAAGGTGGAAAGCATATTGAAGGGGGAAGGGAGTGTGTGACTAAACATGAAACCTAAAAACATTAAGAGGGGTTGGGGGGGGGGAGTGGAAGAAATCTAAAAGATTGAGGAGGCTTTTGGCCTTTAAACTTTAAAAATCCAGTATCAGAGGGGTAGCCGTGTTAGTCTGAATCTGTAAAAAGCAACAGAGGGTCCTGTGGCACCTTTAAGACTAACAGAAGTTAGTCTTAAAGG
>NC_048307.1:38558383-38576568 GCF_013100865.1 Trachemys scripta elegans
CAAGGCCTCTGCAGAGAAAAGAGCGGGTGATTTGCCCCAGCATATCTAAGCATAGCTGTACAAAATCTTCAGGCCCCACCTGATTATTAGTATCATCTAGCAAATTTTCAATAGTGGTGTCAATGGCCGCCATGGCCTCTGTGAACCCCATTACTCTGTCCAAATTAGCAAAACAAAATTCTTGAAAATATTCATAAGCGTTAAAATATTCATAATACACCTGCGGAGATGTATTAGGAGTGGGAGAATCTGTACTTTCAGAAGAGGAGGTCAGGGGGTCTATGTCTATTTCCCTTTCTTGGTCGGGCGGGGTCGTTTTCATAAAAAAAGCTCTGGATTTTTAAAAAGCAACAGAGGGTCCTGTGGCACCTTTAAGACTAACTTCTGTTAGTCTTAAAGGTGCCACAGGACCCTCTGTTGCTTTTTAAAAATCCAGAGCTTTTTTATGAAAACGACCCCGCCCGACCAAGAAAGGGAAATAGACATAGACCCCCTGACCTCCTCTTCTGAAAGTACAGATTCTCCCACTCCTAATACATCTCCGCAGGTGTATTATGAATATTTTAACGCTTATGAATATTTTCAAGAATTTTGTTTTGCTAATTTGGACAGAGTAATGGGGTTCACAGAGGCCATGGCGGCCATTGACACCACTATTGAAAATTTGCTAGATGATACTAATAATCAGGTGGGGCCTGAAGATTTTGTACAGCTATGCTTAGATATGCTGGGGCAAATCACCCGCTCTTTTCTCTGCAGAGGCCTTGGGAAGACTTAAACACTGTAGATTTTTTTTTTTTAAATAATGTCATTACGGTGTTGCAGAGTAACACAGAGATCGTGGGTTCCGGAACTTTAAGACTGGTTGTTACAATTATTAGAAACAGGGCTGGTGGAGTTGGCTGTGTAAGACCCTTAAAGACTATCACGTATAGTAGAATCATCGAGGGGAAAAAAAAGAAAACATTTAATTGATTTAAATAACTAGGGTAACAACCTGTGTTTTTCTGGTAGCATGCTGCATCTCTTATCACATGAAAAACTTACAGATGCCCAACTATTAGAGGGTGCCAGACATCTCCATCAGGAGCTGGGGCTTTCGGACCAAAAAATGATTAGCTTTACAGATGTGAGCTCTTTTGAAGTGCACTTAAGCGTGACTATTAGTCATGTATCATGAAAATGGGAATTAGCGTCTTTTTACAATGGCTGGTGTACATCACCCCAAAACTGTTTTTGTTCTGTTACATTACAAGCATTATTACGGCATCCTAAATATTAATGTCTTTATAGGAGCACCATATTTGTGCAACTACTGTCACACCATGTACAGCCACAAACACCAGCTCGCCTGTAAAAAACACTGCCATACGTGTAATAGCGCTGAGTACATTGAAGTGGCCATTGGAAAAAGAGATGCCCCAGCTGTAAGCTATTTTGCAGGTCCGAGGCCCGTTTAGAAAGGCACAGCAAAGTCTGGCAAAAGACGGTAAAGGTGATTGTAAAAAACAGAAGTCTTTGTGATAAGTGTGACATATACGAAGTTAAAAATCTCAGGTGTAAAAGCAAAAAGTGTCCCCAGTGTTATCAGAAGACTGATATCATAGATGGTTATGGGTATTATATGCATAATATCTGGTCTTCAGAAGAGGGGAAGGATTATGTGTTTTATGATTTTGAATGCATGCAGGAAATGGGGGTACATGTGCCAAATTAGATTTATGCCTTGCACTTAGATAAAGAAACCAGCTGGGAATTTAAGGGGGAAGAATGCGTCAGTGAATTTGTTCAAATCTTTGTATACAAGCGTTTTAAATGATACACTTTTATCGCTCATAACGCTAAAAGTTTCAATTTGTTATTTTATCCTTAGATAATTGATTAAAGAAAAAAATGGCTGTCAGCCCCATAACGCAAGGCGGAAAACTAATGTGCATAACGGTGATGAACTTAGACATCAGATTTATAGATTCTTTAAATTTTCTTCCCATGAAACTCAGCAAGTTACCCAAAGCTATGGGGTTTGAGGAAGTCAAGGGGTACTTTCTGCACTTTTTTAACACAGCTGAAAATCAGGACTATGTGAGGTCTATACCTGGGATAGAGTACTTTGGAGTAGAATACATGATGCCTGAAGAAAAAAAGGAATTTCTGAACTGGTATCAACACAATCGCCAGAACGAATTTGATCTCCAGAAAGAGCTGCGTCAAAAAGATGTTGAAATTTTGCAAGAGGCTTGCAACTGGTTCAGAAAAGAAGTCATAAAAATGACAGAAAAGCAGATTGTTAAAAACCCAGGACCGGATGATGATGAGGTGTATAGTGTATACTAAGTGTATAGACCCCTTTCAGTACCTTACATTAGCCTCAATTTGCATGGCCATGTACTGGTTAAATTTTTTAAACCCGCGAACCATAGCCCTTCTGCCATTAGACAATTACCACAAACAGCAGAAGAGATAGTTCATGCTGGCCATTCAATGGTTGTTGTATGTAGCCCACACAGAGAACATTTACATCCAACATGCTTTTCAGGGTGGGGAGTTTAAAGCGGAGTCCTATTTTTTTTGTTTGGACGGTTATACCGTCATAGCAGGTAAACCTACAGCCTTTGAATTTAAGGGTTGTTTTTTTCATGGCTGCCCCATCTGCTATTGTGAAAATTATTACAATCCTTTGCTTAATGCGACCTACAGACAACTGTACAACCGAACCATGATTAAAGCTGAATTTCTAAAAATACAGGGGTTTGAGGTAAGGACCGTATGAGAACACGAATGGAAGGCTATGCTAGCTAACGATAACTGGGTGGGGGATTTTTTACAAGAAAAAAACCTGCCACAGCCTTTGGTTCCTAGAGGTGCCCTTTACGGAAGTAGAACGAATGCCATCTGTCTTTATTACAAACCACAGCCCACGGAGCAGATTAATTACTACAATTTTACCAGCGTCTGTCCTTTTGTTAACAAGACTAAACAATACGCTGTGGGGCACCCTGGTATCATGTATGAGGGTTTTGGGGATATCAGATGGTACTTTGGCATCGCCAAGGTTAAAGTGTACCCTCCAAGAGGCCTGTATTTCCCCATATTACCATACAGGGTTGGTGGTAAATTAATGTTCCCCCTGTGTGCACTTTGTGCAGAAACAAGACAAAAGGACCCCTGCACGCACAGAGGAGAGGGCTTTAACAGGGACTTGGTGCACAATAGAGTTGGCAGAGGCTTCAAACAAAGGGTACAGGATCGCTGAGATTTATGAAGTCTGGCACTTTAACCGCTCTTAAGATGCCCTGTTTCCAGACTACATTAAAACACACCTGAGACAGAAACAAGAGGCCTCAGGGTTCTCTCACTGGTGTATGGACGAGTTTGGGAAAGAAAACAGTACATTAAAGAGTACTGTGAAAGAGAAGGCATGTGTCTGCGTCTAAAGAAGATTAAGGTAAACCCCGCAAAAAAACAAATCTCAAAGCTGTTTTTAAATTCCTTGTGGGAAAAATTTGGTCAGCGAACAAATTTGACTGACACACCAGTATAGTGACGGACCCCGACGAGCTCCTCAAGTACATCTTTGTATCTTATTACGATGTGTCATTGTGCGAGTTTATTGACGATGACACGGCCGTGGTGTCTTGAAAGTACGTAAAAGAACACTGCATCCATTCCAGCAACACTAATGTGTTTATAGCTTCACCATTGCTTATGCCAGGTTAGAGCACTATGTTAGATTTGTTAGATCGCTTACAGGAGTAGTGTCTTTACCACCATATGGATTCTGTGATTTTTGTTAGTAAAGAAGGGGCGTGGAACCCCCCTCTAGGGGATTATTTAGGGGATCTGAGCAATGAAATACCACCAGCTGAACACATTGTGAAGTTTGTGTCTGCTGGGCTTAAAACATATGGGTACAAACTGTCCAGCTGTAAGACCTGTATGAAAGTAAAAGGGATCATGCTCAACTCAGGGAATAGCGAGAAAATTAATTTGGAAAGCTTAAAAGAACTCATCTGGGATTACCCTGCGGGAGAAGTCCCAAAAGAAATTGTGGTACAGCAGCCAGGGATCATAAGGATAAAAAAGCACTGGTTGATAGAAACAAGAACTCTGGGGAAAAAAAACCTGAAAGTCATTTATAACAAAAGAGCCCTTGAGGTGGATTTTAAAACCTTGCCGTATGGGTATTGATTATTATGAAAAGCCACATTCAGTTTGTTCACTCCTTTTCCTGTTTGCTTTGTGGCCCTTCAAATTCTGGAAAATCATTTTTTATAAAGCAATTGTTAGAAAATGAGCAATAAGCTGTTGTTGTGCATGCCTGAAAATATTGTATGGTGTTATAGCTGTTGGCAACAATTGTATAAAGAGTTGTTGCAAAAATGTCCATGTATCACGTTTTTGGAAGGTTTACCTGATACTTTTAATGATGAACAGTTATTTCCTAGTAATAAAGTTAATATGGTTATTACAGACGATCTAATGGAGTCTGCTTCTGAAAGCAGCGACATCAAGAAAGTCTTTACAAAATACATGCAACACAGGAACCTAAGCATTATGTACATTGTGTAAAACATGTTTTGTTGGGGAAAAAGGCTAAACAATTAATTTAAATACAAAGTATATGGTTCTTTTAAAAAACCCACACAATAAACTGCACATCACCCCTCTCACCCGACAAATGTACCCTGGTAAAACACAATTATGTTTGGAGGCTTTTGAGGATGCTACCAAAAATCCCTATGGGTACCTGCTGGTGGATTTGAATGCTTCAACACCTGAAGCCTTCAGGTAAAGAACAGGCCTTTCCCCCCCAGACTGGCCGTGTGTATACACCTTAAAAAAAAAAAAACATAAAAAGTTATTTTTTATCAAACTCCCATTTTAAGACAGAGCATCCCTCTGACAATCATGTTTAGCCGCGTGCAGAGAAACCTGGCTCTTTTAAGATTCCTCATCAAAGCCAAACTGCAGCAAAGGAAGGCTATTCTCTGCTCGGCTTCTGACGACCTGGTAGCAGACATCTCAGAAATAGCGCTCAACACTTTAAAAGGAAATGTTCCTCTAAATCCCTGACAAATAAGCATACTAAAAAAAAAAAAGGAGACTTATTAAAAAGCTGAGCGATAAAAGACTATCCCTCAAAAGAAAAAAGCTAATTGTAAAATAGGTTGGGGGCTTTACTGGTCCTTTGTTGAGCTTTGCACTGCTTCACTATCAGACCTTTTAATTAACAGATAATGGAACATGCTGAAAAACTGTACCTCGTTCCTAGCCATCAGTTAGAACAAATAAAACGCGCCTCTAGTGATGAAGAAAATATCAGAACCACACCACTCGCCAATTGGATTTAGAGATGAAAGACATTCTTCAAAGATCTAGTTTATCTTACTACAAGAAGGCTAAACTTTGAGGAGGTCCTGCAAAGATACCCAGTATTGGCCAAGCATGATGAAATGGAAAAGACTAAAATAAGCCTCATTCTCCCCAAGCAAGAGGAAATTCAACCTCCTGAAGTCAGGGGGGTTCATTGAACTTTATTGTTCAGGAGGTAATGGAGGGAGTAAATCCTTGTCATAAGAAAAAAGCTGAAATATTGTTAAATAAACTCAGACAGCATAAAGATCTTTCTTCTTGGGTCGATAATGGAAGTTTTGTGTACCGGGGAAGCAATTGAGGGGTCTCACATGCTCGATTTAGTCCGGGGCGGGGGATAACTGGCTCTTATTCTTTCACTAACAAGAGGACTCCTAAAGGGTGGAATGTTTTAATGAAACCCTTGGCAGAACTGAATGTGCCTACTTCTGTTGTTGGGCATGATACTAATAAATAGTTTTTAGAACATCTAAAAACAGGTCTAGAGCCTGCCAAGACCATAGGTAGCATCAACCCTTTTAAAAATGTACCTGCTAAAAAATGAAAAATCGAATGGTTAACAGTGTAAAATAAAAGACATAAACAAAATTCAATGTGTGCTTTCTTGATGCGCCTCTTTAAACTCACGACAAAACAAACATGTCTGGACATGCTGAAACATGTTTGGGACAAGTCTGGGCATGCCTGCCTTTTCTCTTTTACAAACTGCACCACCAGACAGTCATTTTCTGGTAAATCATTGGTGTACAATTTTAAAATGTGATCAAAAGATAAACCCCTACTACGATGCTTTAAAAAAAATACAATGATAACTGCAGGTTAGAGCTAGAGGGTCCTGTAGTTGTCTCTGATGAAATACAATGTTATTTGTGTTACGGTTTAAAAAAGTCATAATAGATTTAGGAAAAAAGTTACTGTCTGGGGGAAATCCATAGGAGTCAAAGAACTCATCAGGCCCCTTTTTTGGAAAATAGAGAGCCAGCCAGTGTTCCCCGGATAAGTCAGGGGGGTGCATGTTAACAATAATCCCCAAAGGTCTTCTGGACACAAAACCCTTCGGGAGCAAGTCGCTAGGAAAAACATCTAAAAAAGAAGTGTCCTTTGATAAAATACACCTTAGCTGCCTAGTGTTCATAATCACATATAGTCAAACAGGATGTTTCTTCTATGGTTCACTTCGAGCACGTTATCAAAAACCCCATACACTATTATGTTAACTGTAGAGGGCAGTGCCGTTGCAAACCGAATCTCCACTCTCAGGTTTCCAGTTTTATTCAGAGAATAATGATTGGCGCACTCCTGGTCTGGGGTCAGATCGAAGGCATACAGCGAATAGCCCTGGGAAAATTCACCACGGTCATTCAGGAGCAATCGCTCTTTTACATATTTCCCAGTCACCTGCACAAGCTGCATGTACTCCCTCACACAGTTTCCATTCTCAATATCGGGTTGTAGGGGTTTCACCAGCACCTGTTCACCATCCACATACAAGGCCACAAAATTAATGTTATAATGTTTAAAGTTAAAAGTGTTTTTATGTAGCTAAACACTTTTATGCCCATCCCGTCTACTGGGTACTTAGCATTGGTGGTTATTAGACTTCAGCGTACCCCAAACAGACCCCCAGGATCACTTTCACCCGTTTTACAAACAGGGACACTGAAATAATGTGAACTTTATAATTCTGGTTGGCATTCCCGCTCATGAGGCAAAAAATATCTTTGCTATGCGTCCATTTAATTTTCAAGTTCACGCCGTTCAGCAATAGTTTTTCTTGAAAAAACAAATCACTGTGTAGAGGCCCCAACAAATCCAGCTTCCTGTTGCTGGCTGTTAGTCTGTCCCTGTGCATAAACCCTTCGTTACCTGCACTGACCAAAACAGTGCTTTTGTGGGCCCCCATCATGTTTTTATGAAACCGTCCTGTCAAAAACTGCATAGCAAGGGTATCATGGCTGTAGTTCAGAATCAGCTCTATCAAGGCTCTGTAAGGGTAACAGTTGTTGCTCTGACTGATAAGACAGTTGCCTAGAGTGACATCCAGCTGGTTAAAAAGGGTGGCGATAGGGTAGTTTGTTACGGCAACACCGTCGTCGTCCTCAATGTCTGCCCCAGCTTCTACCACCTTGCAGTACATATACAGCAGTGTGTTGTTAAGGTCTAAGTAATGATCCCCGTGTCCTGAAATAAAAAATTATAGAGGGGCATTCACCATTAAAGTGGTCAAAGGAGGCACTTCTACATAAAAGCTATTCTCGATACTGGTTTGTGTTGGGGCTATTTGAAATAAATCCAGTTCTGATTTGGTGCATTTGTCAGAGCCACAATGAATAAAAGCCATTTTAAAATATATCCCTCTTACCACGGGCGACGCTCTGCTTCCCTTTCTTAGGGCGCCTTTTAGGTTTATGGCTGAGGCGTCTTCTGGCAGCTTTTTTTAAAGGGCCTCCTAGGCCCTTTAAATGGCTGGTGCGATGCTGTTCTTTTTCTCCTCATCACCACTAAACCAGAACCTTCTTGTGGTGTGTGCACTCCTATTTTGTTTATAACGGTGCTAGACTCGTGGTTGACTACGTCTCTGGTTATATTTTTTGCAGCTGTTTTCATGTGGGGTTTAATAATTTCAAAACCCCTTCACAAAAGCAGCATAGCTTTTCTAAAAAGACTGCGGAATATCCCTCCTAAACTGGCTGCGTACATGACGAGTAATCCTTGATAGCCCAGTAAGGCATAACCAGCCTGGGCCTTGTAGTAGTTCCTATACAAAAAGGGAACCCCGTAGTTTTTTATAGTCACCATTCTTCAACTTTCCTGGGGCTCAAATGTAGTTTAACAATCACCTTCCCAAAACTAAATGAAACGTGTTTATTCTGATCCAGCTTTATTTCAATAGTAATGGTACCGATGTGCTGCTTACTTACAGGGATGTAATGCACTTTGTCATACGTGATGGTAATAAATTTGTTGTTGCTACTGCGGATGGGCACACAGCGCAACAGCAGCACGTTGTAGTCCCCCACTAACTGAAGTTCCACTATATCCGTGTACATGTATTAAGCGTTAAACCCTCCCATGATGACTGCAGGGTGTGGTGCTATCTTACACGGATAATTCGGAATCATTCTCAATATTGCTGCCAATTCTCCCCGTGCGGAAAAAAAGTAATTTTCATTGTTTGCTTTTAACCGAACCCTTCTAGTAACCGAGCTGTAAATTACGCTGACCTTCGGTTTTTCGGAATCTTTGTTGATGTTCTTGTTGATATTCTCTATTAAATGATGAATGCTTGAATAACAGCTGGCATCTGTGTTGTAGGATCGAATTTATTTTTCGACGATAACACAAACGGTGTATTGTGAAAGATTGTGTTCCATGAGTGATAATAATGTATTTCCGATAAAGCGACATCCCAATAACCTATCAAATTTAAAGGCTTGGCCAGTTGTATTGTAAAATTGGAACTAGTATTTTGAGGAAAAGCCCCTGCAGCGGCGTTGCTAGGTAAAATAATGTAAAACCCCATTCAGTCATTTCCCCCCCCCCCCCCGCTTTATTAGAGGTCTTGAACTTGAGATGCTTTAACCCAACTGTTAAATTTTTCAGGCCATCCTCTTCATTTCACAAAAAAATACTCATTCCTTTCCCAGCCTTTCTTCGCTAGAATCTTTTGTATCCGCAAACGCACTCCTGGTTAGGGTTTACTTTTTGTAATTCTTCGGGGTAAAAAGAGCCCGCGACTTCCTCTTCTACGTTATCTTGTAATGCCTACACAGGCCTCTGTCCTCGTAATAAAATCCCAGATGTGATAAATATTTCATCAGTAAAGGTTTGCTGATATACCTTTTCAAAAGTACCCTTCATTTTAGAAACCCTTATGTGATCCTCTTTCTTAAAAATCATTCGCGGCGCCTTTAGTTTAAAACTGTCCCCATAGACAGTTTTCCATATGCTCAGCACGTTAGCATGCGTCACGTCGATTGGGCATCCTTTGACAGTTCTGTGATAACTTCTGTTGTAACCATCTATGAAGGCCTGCAGCACATTGATGCATTGAAAGGTGCTACGGGCAGTAAAATACCTCCACATCTTTGATTTTAAAGTTCTGTTAAACCTCTCCACGAACCAGGCCTTGACTTCGTTATTGGTACCCCATGTTGCTTAAACAAAGTCTTTAAAGCTTTGTTTAAAAACTCTTCCTCAATCTGTTTGTAATTTTTGCGGCACGTGGCCTTGTCTAAAAATAGCTTTAAATGCCTTTGCCACCTCTTCCCCTGTCTTATTCTTTAGGGATATCACCCAGGCGTATTTAGACAAAATATCTATCACCATTAAAATATATTTACGACCATCATTGTGGTTAGAATAGGAGGTCATGTCAACCAAATCCGCCTGCCATTGCGCGTCCACATCAGACATAACCATTTTATTTCTTTTAAATTTAATCCTTATGTAAAGTGTAAGCATCTTGATCCACAAGACAAGCTGCAACCTGCTTTCTGCTCAAAGTTTTATGGTGCCTTTTAGCAGCCTGAAATAAGGGTTTTACACCCCAAAACTCCCAACTTTTCCAGGAGAGTACTACATTTTCTTTAGCAACCTCACCATATCTAACCCGTTTTACTTTAAAACGTATGTATATGCAAGATCCAATTTTTGCTTTTATTTTTATTTAATACAGAAGCGGTTATACACATCTTACTTTTTAAAAGACAAGCTTTTAATGCAGAAGCAAAGTAATATAGGATACAGATATACACTTTTATTTAATACAAAAGCAAAGGGAATTATTATACAAGCTTTTTTATTTTACAATGCATCTTAATCAATATTCAGGTTTATTTTTTTTTGACCCTTTAGGGTAAGGACCTGGCATGTAAAAAGTTTTAGAATCCATTTTACGAACCCTGCTACACACTGATCAGCCAATTTTGGCTGCCACCTTATTTGACAGGTCTACCAGCAATGCCACCGGGTCTGACGTCCCTGCAACCTCCCTGATCATTTTGACTACTTCAATTACAATTTCAATGGTCATGTTAAGCTTTTTCAGTTTGTAGCCTTCAGCTATAATTATATTTAGGATCCGGGCCACATCAGTTTAGAATAAATATGTCTAATCTGGTGAAATACTTCTGAGCAACCCCAAATGATACAAGGGTGACTAAGTGGATTGGGAGTATCAACTGCACAGGCTGTACAGTTTTCAAAAAGCTGTTCTTTCAAGCAATGGTAAATGGTTTTTACTACAATAAATAATAATAATAATGGCTATAATGTCATCTTCGCAGCTCTGCTGGTCACCCTCCTTACTTTTTACAGTCTTTTTTAAAAAATCTTGCTTCATACAAGAACAGCAGGTGCATATCATGGATATTCTTTTCAAAGGGCATCTCTCTTTATCCTCTTTATCCTCTGAACATGTCTGGCAAAAGCAAAGAAAAAAAACATGTTTTAAATTCTTTGGTGCAATCATTTAAAAATAAAAAAGGCAAACAATTTACTCATGCTACCTCAGTCATACCCTCATCTGATTCTGAATCATCATCATCCCCAACTGTTGCACTGTCGGGCACCTTGTCAGCTCCCTGTTATTAAACACAAACAAATAGCCTTGTTTAAACCACCCCTTATATATATATTTATATTTCTTTCAAGATGCTCTAGGTTTTTTTTACCTCATTATGTTCTTTTGATTCTACATCTGATGACAGCTCGCTGCACACCCTGGCTGTATCATTTCTTTCTGAATCACCACAGGCGGAGGTTCCGTCGGTAATCGTTTCAGCAACCTATTATTAAGCACAACCGTATAGTAGCATTTAACCACCACCTTACATAGATATATTTCTTTTCTTTCAAATAATTTAAGATGCTTTTACCTCATCATGCTCTTCTGGCTCTGCATCTGTCGGCCACTCGTCACACACCAGAGAGGTGATCCTGTACGTCCCTGACTTCGTTATCTGTCCAAAAACCAAAAAAATAATTTTTAAGGGCATAAATGTAATAATTATTTTCACACCTGGTAAAGCTTTCACTTGCTTTTACCATAACAATGTTGCCATCTTTCCATGACTTGGGGTCTATCGGTTGGTTCTCTACATCACTATCCTCCAACGGTCCTTCGGTTGCCATGTCCTTGCCATTTAAAAAACAAAAATATTTAACCATAAATATTTATAAAACATTTGTAATTTTTCATCTATTTGTTATAAAAAGGGCCTTACCTCCGCCTTCAAGTCTGCTTCCTCCAAAGTCGGCAAGAAATTTTTTCACATGCTATCCTTTTCCTCTTTTACAACTGGCAGTGACTCCATAAAGGCTTCCTGTTTCTTCGGTTCAATTTCAGGATGAAATGCGGGGTTCGGCAACGGGTCTTCCTCTTTCGCAAAATAAGTGTAAATGGGTCTTCTTTTCTGAACACAAGCTGGGGCACCCACAGGCAATTCTGGCTTCTTGGCATCTGTAGGCATCTTGTAAAAGAACATGGCCATTGTGTCTAGGCTACCAATTTTAAAACTGCTGGTCACAAAAACATGTGGTTTTATACACACAGTCAAATGCTCATTGGCTAGAGTTTTTCAAATAATCCGTTTCTGAAGGACTCTTGTTTTAAAATCTTGGTATGAAAGGATTGGTTCAAAAAGTGCATTCTGTAAAACAGCTATGGATTGGTCCACCGAAGGCAGGGCTAGCTCACAAGGTTCGCCGCCCAGAACAGCAATCATTTCACTACCAACAGTTGCTGGGGTAGGATGTTTTGCTCTGCATGTGTTCAGTAACACAGCCTCTCTTATTGCTTTTTTTTTTTGATTCTCTAAAACCTTTTTTTCTTTTCCCTGTGCTTATTTTTCCTCTTTTTCTATTATTTAAAAATCATCTCTCCTTACTAAATCTAACCAAACAACCGTTCTTCTCTTTAATAACCTTTCTTTCCTTTCTCCCTCTAAACCTAACCAAAGCTTTCTTTTTTAATCTTTAAGCTCTCTCATGCTATTCTTTCAATCCTTTTCTCTAAACAATCAACCAAACGTATCAAAGCACAAGCATGCAACATTCCCCCTATTCAAACATAATTTTTTTTTCAAAATGGCCGATGTCGCCAAACCTCGACACCAATGGAAATGGGAATGGAGGGCGGGACATAAGCCCTAAAGGGGGCTTGGAAACCTGTCAAAAATAGATGGTGATGAATATTATCATGGTATATACTACTACATGTGGGTCAAGACGACTTTTCCTGGGCTACTTCCTACTAAAGTCTTTTTAGTTTGGGGCATGGCCCCACTAGTCCAGTTGCCCCAGCGTTGGGGCTTATCTGCAGGCTCCCCTTGGCAGGGTAAGGCTTACTTGCTTCCAGTGGCTGTGCTGGCTGTCAGGTCACCAATCTCTTTGGGCAGGCAAACAGAGAGCTCCTGCCTCCTCATTATTCAGCTCCCAGGTGAACCCAGCTCCCTTCTTTTCTCCCCAGCTCCAGGCCTGGCATTTGCTGCAGATATAGCAGGGCAGGGCTAGCTGAACCCAAAGGTTTTCTTTAACACCTGCCATGCCAGGTGGCAGTTTCTCTGCTCCCTCACACATTCTCTCCCATGACTCCATTAGGGGTCTGTCACACACACACTGCAACTGCTCTCCACCATCCCATGAAAAGAAGTCTGCATTCAGATGAGCTCTCCTAGCCCGGAGCTGGTTGCAGGAGAAGGGCTGGAGGCAAAGGGACCATCTCATGATTCAGGGGTTGTGTTTTTCCTGGCATGTAGCCAACAGAGAGGGGCAAGGTCAGTGACTAGGGTGAAGTGTGCACCCAGAACGTAATAACTGAATGAGTCCATAGCCCATTTTACCGCTAAGGCTTCTTTCTCGATTACGAAGTAGGCCTTCTTCTTCGGGTACAGCTTCTGGCTAATGTATAGTATGGGGGTGTTCGTTAACTCCTACTACCTGACATACAATGGCTACTAGGCCCACATCTGAGGTGTTCGTCTGTAACAAGAACTCCTTGGTGAAGTCAGGGCTGTACAAGATGAGTTCCTGACAGAGCTGGGCTTTCAGAGTTTGAAAAGCCTCCTCACAGGCTCTGGTCCACTGGATCCTTTTGGGACTCTCATTCTTGAGGAGATCAGAAAGAGGAGCCACAATAGAGGAGAACCCTGGAACAAAACAGCGGTAGAACCCAGCCAGTCTTAGAAATCAGCATACTTGTTTCTTTGAGGGGGGGAGGCACAGCTGGAGGACCTGCACCTTGCTAATCAAGGGTCGGACTGTGCCCTTTCCCAATGTGTACCTGACGTAGGTGGTCTCATCCTTACTAAGGTGACATTAAGTGGGGTTCGCTGTCAGGCCGGCCTCTTCAAGGGACTGTAGCACCGCAGTCACATGTTTCAAGTGGTTCTGCCAATCGCAACTATAAATCACCATGTTGTCTAGGTATGCAACTGAATACCAGCTATGGGGGTGGAGAATTTGGTCCATTAGTCACTGAAATGTGGCCAGGGCCCCATGCAAACTGAAGGGCATGGTCTGGAATTGGAAGAGCCTGAAGGGGGTGGAGAAAGGTGCCTTTTCGCTGGAGTTGGGTGAGAGGGGGATCTGCCAATATCCTTTTGTTAAGTCTAGAGTAGTGATGTACTGTGCCTTTCCTAGCAGGTCAAGCAGCTCATCGATGCATGGCATCGGGTACGCATTGAACTTTGATATTCCATTAACCTTGCGGAAGTCAATGCAAAAGGGGTGGTTCCATCAGGTTTAGGGACCAATACCATGGGACTTTTCCAGTCACTGAAAGACTCCTTGCTAGCATTGAGTGGAGTTCCTTTTTCATGGTCTCTCTTAGTTTCTGGGGAAGGTGCTGAGGATTTTCCCTGACCTTAACTCCTGGTTCCATCTGAATATGATGGGTTATCAGGTGAATCTGTCCTGGTTGGGTAAAGAAAATGGAAGAGAAGGCAGTGATCAGTTGTTGAGCCTGATTTCTCTGCTCTGGGATAAGGTTGTCCCCAACCTTGTTGTCATTGGTAATTTATGTAATATATCTTGTATATTTGTTAGAATGTGGTGAACTGAAAAGTGTAAAGTAGGTGAAAATGAACTAATTTATATCATTTTTACTTATTTACACCAAATATATTTCTCTTCTTTAAAAGGGCCATTCTGTTCTGTAACTTAATGTATAATTCCAGACCTGGAATGACTGTTTGCCTTGGTATAACTTCCTTCTGATGTCCAGAACATTGATGTGCAGAACTGGGTTTGAATTTCAGCAGGGATAAAATGTGAAGACCAAAATGTGATACTGGAGCTTCAGTAAGGCTACCTTATTCTTTAACATAAGTATTTAGTTTACCATGATAACAGGATCCCAGCATATAATACTGTTACCAGATTTGCCTGTTACTTTGGGGTATGCTAATTTATTAGGGTTACTCTTCTGGGTGGGGGAGGTCTGTAATTCTATTAATGTACTGCTTGTGTCACTTGTGTTATCATACGGAGCTCTACTTCTCCCTGTTGCAAGTTCCCTCCCAATGGAGCTATCCTGCAGGACCTAGGTTCCCCAGGGCCGGGTTCTTCCAGCCCTAGAATCAGATGAACACATGCACACATTAACAGAGCGTGTCAGAGAAGACCAGGTTAATCAGCACTCCCAAGCAGATCCCTTATATGTCCCTGGACTCAGTAGGCTGGGTGGAGCAGCATTTCCAAGCTGTCACCCTCATAGGCCCTTGGATTCAGCAGGCTGGGTCAAACAGCACCTCCCAGATGTCACCCTCATATGCTATGGGAACCGCACTGGAACAGAGTAAGCCTGAGCAGGCTGGGTCGAGCAGCACTTCCAAACTGCCACCCTCATATGTCCCAGGTTTGGCACGTCCCTATCCTCACTGTGACGTTGCACTCTATATGATTTTATGCAAGTATGCTGATGAGTATGAATATAATGTAACTAGAATATGCTCCGTGCAAAAGGTCTCTTGTAAGGTATCATTACAAAGCTTATAATCTACTGAGAGTGGTCATCCTATTTGTATAAATGTACCACTCTTGTATCTAAAACTAGAAATATAAAATATAACTCTGAGGGCCTATTGTAATTATGCAAAGTGTGGGCCATTAATGGTGGTTTGGAATCTTGATGGCTCCCATTAACCAGGACAATTGTCTGTAGATGGCTCTGTTTTACTTGTGAGTCTTCCTGTATATGTATGTGCTGGCAAGTGGGTAATGAAGTCTTACAGTGACATGTGATCATGTCACCTGAACTGGAATCCATCTTTAACCTGATGTTTTTCCATTGAGGGGGTTGTGGTGGGAACCCAGAGGGACAAAGGATTCACGCCTTAATCAAAAGTTATATAAGTGGGTGGAACAGAGAAAAGGGAGAGCCATCATGAGAAATCCCCTACCTACCACCTGAGCTGGAACACGGGCTGTACCAGGGGAAAGGATTGTGCCCAGACTAGGAATGTGTCCAGTCTGTGAAATAAACTTATTGAAACATTTCTGAGGGTTAGATTTTACCTGTATTAAGTTTTATTACTGTATTAGGCTTAGATTTGTTTGTTTTATTTTATTTTACTTGGTAATTCACTTTGTTCTGTCTGCTATTACTTGGAACCACTTAAATCCTACTTTCTGTATTTAATAAAATCACTTTTTACTTATTAATTAACCGGAGGGTGGGGGGCAAACAGCTGTACATATCTCTCTAGCAGTGTAATAGAGGGTGAACAATTTATGAATTTACTCTGCATAAGCTTTATACAGGGTAAAATGGATTTATTTGGGGTTTAGACCCCATTGGGAGTTGGGCATCTGAGTGTTAAAGACAGGAACACTTCTGTAAGTTGCTGTCAGTTAAGTCTGCAATTTTGGGGCATGACCCTGGGTCTGTGTTGGAGTGGACTGGCATGTCTGGCTCAGCAAGATAGGGTGCTGGATTCTCAGGCTGGCAGGGAAAGCAGGGGCAGAAGTAGTCTTGGCACAACAGTTGGCAGTTCCCAAGGGGGGTTCCGTGATTGAACTGTCACACCCACTTTCACATTACTATTGTTATGATAGTGACCCACTTGATGAGCAAACCCCACGGGATTTTTGGACACTGCAGGGATCTTTAGCTTAGGTATGAAGAGCGTTGCTGCAGAGCGAATGAGGAAGCCAAAAAACACCTATGAGGGAGAGAGAGAGAAACAAGCAGCTTAACCACGAAAATTATTTATTGCCAGGTAATAACCATAGGGGAGCCAAACAAACAAAACAGTTATAATATTAAATATAACTTAAATTTGATTATAAAAGTCAAGTTTAGAAAACTATAACTGATCAACACAAGTTGGGGTCAGAAAGCTATACCGAGAGCGAGCGAGCTGGGCTCTCGCCACTCCGTGAAGCGTGAATCGATTGGGGGTCCCAGGTGGTGGTGGTAGCTGAGGGCCAGGAGTGCTGGAGACAGGCAGAGCCCCCAACATGATCAGTCAGGAGAAGATGAAGTCCCAATGGAACTGATGCAGATTTTGGATCCAGGCATCAGAACACTTATTTGAGCATGGGTAGGGTTTTTTCTAGGGAAATAACAATGGTTCCAGGGAGAACACTAGATTTGTTTATGGGTAAACAGATGGCTCAAGGGAGTATACCAAAGTTGTTTTGTTCAAGCTAGACAATAGGAACTGATCATTCCTGGCTATGGGCAGTGTTCCTTAGAGGGAGTTCAAAATGCAATTAGGGAGCTTCACTGTTTTGGATACCAATAAAGGATTTATTACTAGAATTGGTCTGATAACTACTGAGCTGGGTGTGTGCAGGCGTGGGTTCATTAACATCTGGAGCAGAGATCCCCCATCATACAGTGCTTCCCTGCTTTTCTGGTCCTGGAGTTTTGTGCGGTTCTTGCACTGGAATCTCTGTTCTCCATTCTGTATGCTAATGAAGATGCCTTCCTGTCCCATCTTCGATGCAAATGAGGTTAGGGGAGTTTCCTTAATACTGTCACCCTTGTCCCAGGGGTTTAGGTGTGTCACCCACTGCCTCTTCACTGCTTTTTGTAAGTCTCTCTTCTGATCAGTTTTGGTTCAAGCAGAGGCTGGGGGGCAGGGAAGGTCTTTCGTGAGTCGTGTACCCTGGTACTGTGCCCTAGTTCCCCAAGAAAACAGAGCTGATGTAGTTTACCCTGATAACAGGATCCCAGCGTATAATACAGCTTTGCTATTCAGGTCAAGATGCTGCATTGGGTCCATCTCAATCAAATGGCTAGGCTGCCTTCATGGTGGGGATCTCTCATTTTGCAGCCCTTAGTCACACTTTTGCAGGAAACATGCAGCTGACTACTCCAGCTTGTGTATTTTGTGTGCAGTCCTTGAGTTTAGATAACTCTTCAATGTGCCCCTGAGGCAAGAAACCCACCAAAACTTGAATAACTAGTGTCAGGTAGGCTTCAGTGTATTCTGTGTGTTGTATTATGAGACTGGACTCTACCTGCACCTAGATACTTGAGGGGGGACTCTTTCTGCGAATGTCATAAATGTAAAGATACTGTCTGTCCAGTAGAGATTAAACTCCTCCAGTCTGCTGAGATTGGGGATAGAGACCCTGAGGGCCAGCGTTTTGCTATAAGCTGTACAGTACTTAATATACTAAATAGTAAAGCCTTAAATAGAGAACCATGTAAGTATTTAATTTACTGCAATAACCTCCCCCGTCCCCATTGAAGTTTTCTGTCTAATTAACAAACAGACCATCGGGTCCCTTTTGGTAGACTCCTTACATTAGGGTTACCATACGTCTGGATTTTCCCGGACATGTCCATCTTTTTGGGC